>NC_132878.1:34617010-34933260 GCF_030463535.1 Salminus brasiliensis
GGGAAACTGACCATTGAGAGTAGGACATGTTCCAAACTTGTAGTCCTGCATAGTTTAAAGAGGCCATCTGTTTCCAAATGCATGATTAGATCATTCACGTGTATAGAATGTGGCACTCTTATCCGAAGCACCTTTCATTTGAATTGTGTTGCAGGTGAATATAGTGGTAGGGGTCTTGTCTGATGTAGTGTGGTGGACTTGTCTGACCTGGGAATCAAACCATGGTTTGGCGCAGTGACAAACTTGATGTGCAGTAACTCATCAAAAATGAGTCACATAAAGAGAAGTTATTGATTTATTCAGTCATTTAGATTTCTTTACAGTGGCGGTGAATGGAATCAGGGGTTACCATGTCTGTCACCATATATATATATATATATATATATATATATATATATATATATATACAGTCATGCCCGAAAGTATTCATACCCCTGGCAAAGTTTGACTTAAATTTACTTTTATTTAACCAGAAGTTATATTTTTGCCTTGAAACGACACAGGCATCTCCCAGGAGATAACACGATGATGTACAGGTATCATTGTGGGAAAAAGTATTTCTCAGCTTTTATACACATTTGAACAAAAAGTGGCATGTCCAAAATTATTCATACCCTTTGAAAACTGTCACAGTATATGGGAAAATCCAAAGTTCTATACCATTCCAAATAGTCCAAGCTGTTTTAAAGCATCCTAATTACCCTGATTCATTGGGAATAGCTGTTTTAATCAACTCAACAGGAGAAAAACAGCAGCTCTCTGCAGTTGGTTTGTGGAAAGTCATGGCTAAGACAAAGGAGCTCACTAAGGACCTGCGGCTGTGCATTGTGGCCGCTCACAAGTCAGGAAAGGGCTATAAAGCCATATCAAAATGTTTTCAAGTTCCAGTGGCTACAGTGCAAAGTATTATTAAAAAATACAAGAAGTTCCGCACTGTGGAAAATCTCAGAAGATGTGGTCGGAAGCCAAAAGTGACACCTGTGCTGGCCAGGAGAATAGTGAGAGAGGTGAAGAAAAATCCAAGGATCACCACCAAGGCCATCCTGGTGAATCTGGACTCTGCTGGTGGCGACATCTCAAGGCAGACAGTTCAACGGACACTGCACACTGCTGGGTTCCACGGACGCAGGCCAAGGAGGACACCACTTCTCCAGAAAAGACACACAAAAGCCCGCTTGACCTTTGCAAATGCTCATCTGGACAAAGAAGAAGACTTATGGTGTTCTGTTTTATGGTCAGATGAAACAAAAATTGAATTGTTTGGCCACAATGATGTGTGCACCATTTGGCGTAAAAAAGGAGAAGCCTTCAACCCTAAGAACACCATCCCCACTGTCAAACATGGTGGTGGGAACCTAATGTTTTGGGGGTGTTTTTCAGCCAATGGACCAGGGAACTTGATGGCAGTAAATGGCACCATGAAAAAAGAGCAATACATCAAGATTCTCAACAACAACATCAGGCAGTCTGCAGAGAAACTTGGCCTTGGGAACCGGTGGACATTTCAGCACGACAACGACCCAAAACACACAGCCAAAGTGGTGAAGAAATGGTTAGCAGACAAAAACATTAATGTTTTGCAGTGGCCCAGCCAGAGTCCTGACTTGAATCCAATTGAGAATCTGTGGAGGGAGCTAAAGATCAGGGTGATGGCAAGGAGACCCTCGAACCTCAAAGAGTTGGAGCTCATCACTAAAGATGAATGGGCAAAAATACCAGTGGAGACATGCAAAAAGCTGGTCAGCAATTACAGGAAGCGTTTGATTGCTGTAATAGCCAATAAAGGCTTTTCTATTAATTATTGAGAAGGGTATGAATAATTTTGGACATGCCACTTTTTGTTCAAATGTGTATAAAAGCTGAGAAATACTTTTTCCCACAATGATGCCTCTTGTACATCATCGTGTTATCTCCTGGGAGATGCCTGTGTCATTTCCAGGCAAAAATATAATTTCTGGTTAAATAAAAGTAAATTTAAGTCAAACTTTGACAGGGGTATGAATACTTTCGGGCATGACTGTATATATATATATATATATATATATATTATTTTGTACCATCCATAACCACCGCTGAATCTATTTAAAACCATTATGGCTACATAGATTGATCTTTATTTTTGATTGTTTGTCAGTTTCTCATAAAAGCCGTAGCCACTCGAAGTGGCTGTGATTGGAGGTTTATCTGTGCTGCAGCAGGGCTCACATCACCCTCGAATCAAGAAAAAAATCACTGTAATAGTTGGGCTTTCATGGCTCATTGCTGTAGTATGACAGTGCTGCTGCTGTCTTTTTGCAAGATCACACAAACCCGCGGGCAACCGTTCTCCTGAGGAGTTTGTTTTTACCTCTGGAAGATTAAGGCGGTGTGTGCATTTTGTGCGCCTCGAGGTTCTTTAACCATGAAGAAAAACGCGAAGCGAACAAAGGCCATTTTCCTTTCACACTGCCGGAATCAATGGAACCTCTGAGACCTCATCCGGAGGTGGTCTTAGTTCAGTTCATTTTGGGGTCAGTTTAGAGGGATCTGACGTTGATTGGCATGTTCACATCTCAAGCAACCCTTTAGAAAGCCGCATCACTTGAATCACTTGAAATGATGAATCAGTCCAAGAGCACAAACCACCCAGTCCAGCCATTCTGACTGACTTTGTTTACATCTCCACCATTTAATTATACACACATTTAGAAAATCCATTTTCTTTAATAGAATTACGAAACTGGAAATGGAAATGTGTCTGCTAAGTGCTGACAAGAGAGGATGCAGGGGACCCATTGCCTGTTTTCTTAATATTTGACAGCATAAATTACACTGGTAACTGTTGAGAATCTATGTTTACAGCACTTTACCAAAGGTATGACTGAAATGTATGCGTCAATGCGTTTTATTGGCAGGGGCGGAAAAAAAACCCCACCCATATCTCTTCTGGTGACTGAAGTGAAAAGTGCAATATGAAATCCGGCCACAGCACAGTATCCAGAATCCAGATACAACATCCAGAACATGAAACACGTACATGCAAAGTGTAAATCTATTTTTTTTTTCAGGGATGTTTGTATATTTGGCACAAACTGACAGCTCAAGGTTGTAACCATACTCAAAAAAGTTGTTTCTTGACAGATTACTGGTTACCTGTTCAAAACTGTAATGTAATCCAATGTCTTACTATATTAAAGTAGTGTAATCTGATTACTTATTATCTGATAAGAAACTATAATGAATATATAAAATAAGTTCAAATGAGACCGTCCTGTGTATCCACATCAAACAATGCTGCGTCTTCCTGAAGCAAATCCACTCTCTACTACATTATATACATCATCACAGCCGTAGCAAAACCTCAACTCCAAAAACTCTCACTTTTTAAAAGTTAATGTAAAAAGCTTATAAAATGATTGTGGATTGACATATTGGTCCATTTATCATGAAATGTTTGAACGTCTGGCTGAAACAAGCAAGTTTATCTAAAATGGTGTAAATTGGTCTGTGCTGGTCTGGAGCTGGTCTGGTTTGCTGGTCTACAGTGGTATTTCTAGCAGGGCAGTGTGAAGGGCAGCTGGCCTTTTTAGATAAGTAAGAAAAAGTCATGTCAGTGAGGAGATACAGTATAAGGTTTAGCTTACACTTTATTGTGATGAATACTATTAGTACTAAAAACGAAGCTCTTTTAAAACTTCAGCAATAGCAACAAAAGCAGCGTCTCACAAACACAGGCTCTCTCACTTGATTAGAAAACCATGGTAAAAGTAGTGATCTTTATGAAGCTGTAATGTAATCCTGCTTGCAATCACCCTGTTTTAATACTGCACCTGTAGTCTAATGACTTTTTTTACTGTGACTGTAACAAATTGCAATTACTGTTTTCTTGTATTCTGATTACAGAACGCCGTTACATGTTACATGTTTTCAATCAATACCCAACCCTGCTCTTTACATTACATAATTTTACAACATTACATATTGATAATGTTGGTGCATAAAATAGAGCTCCTTTAAAAGCGCAAAAAGAGTGGATTTATATATATTCTACAAAGTACCTCTTTAAGGTTGAAATTATATATTTGTAGAACAATTTATTGCCAAATGTGTCTGTCTGTCTCTTATTTACGCTCTTCCAAATAGTGCAAAAAATATAAAGGCTGTCAATTTCTGCAGAGCTCTGTCAATTATATACACAAAAAGACATGTATAATAAAAATGATTCTATTCAGCAGAGGGGCAAGTCATTCTGATTGGGGCGAGTGAAAATCCTATACATAATGACACTGACAATGTGCATTTTAAACCTCTGCCTCTTCAAAAAGTCTCCAACAATAAATGACTAAACAGACAATAATGTGTTTATTATAATGGAACAAATGATTTTAAATAAATGTCTGCAACAACAGATTTTGACTGACTTCTTGTTAATGAGTTTAGCTCCTGCTGAGTTTTACTGCTCCTCTGCCATCTCTTCATGGATCCACCTGATTCACACATTCAGATGGTGAAGGGAATGGAGGTCATGGAGAACTGAGATGAGCGCAGCCATGCCCTTTGTTTTAATACAGCAGTAGCTGGTTAGATGGTTAGCACTGTTCAGAGATGGAGATTGTTTTTTGGAAGTTTGACTACAAGCGATTAAGCACTGTGAATATGGTGCTGACACCTACACTGAAGTAAAATAACATCATTGAGAGTCCTCAGTAGTCAGTAAGTGGCACCTGCAGTACTGGAAGACCAAGGGCTCGACTGAAACCAGGAACTGTATGTTCTGGACTATAGAGCATTACAGGAAACAGGCTGTGTAGTCTTTGGAAGTGACTAGTATGAAATTATTATTGGGTAACTAGCTAACTCTGCAGTAATTACAGTGTTTGTTCTGTTGATCAAGCTTGCCGAATTGGCCCAGCATGGCACAGATGAACTTTTCACTAATTACAGTCTCATCAGAAAACCTCAAACGTGCACCCTGTAGTTGTCAATAAAGCTGGCAGATTAATAAATGGCAAAAATATTTTGTGAATGAAAATGTAGTTCTCTGTGGAGTGTTCTTTCAAAAACTGGTGCGTTGACTTACTGGAAGTCAAGAAATTTTCATTTGTACGTCGTTTTATCATTCAGCCACAATTCTGAAGAGCCACAGCTAGTAGACCCATATGACCGTATGCTTCCATACACGTGCAGATTCAGTTACTTCACTCACACTATGGTCTTTGGTACACCCAAATACAATCACTCCTTTTTACCAATCATTACCATCTGCATTGCGACCCATTTTCCACACATCCAATATGACATTCACTGCACTGTACCAATTCTCTATCTACCTATGAATCCCATCAAACACCCCACAGCCATTTGTAGCCTGATCATCCCTACATTTTGGATTTTATTTTCTGGGGAGCTTATGTATCATATGACGAAGAGTGTGTAAGTAATTATGAGGTGACATTTTCATCTGTCTCAGTCGAGATGAGTGTAATATGTATTTTGCCACTGAATGGTGTTCTATGGGAGGTGGGGGAGCAGTTTCATTTGAATAACTTTTAACAGATGGATTAGGCAATTGATACAAAACCTGTCTAAGGTTCCTAATGTCTAGGCACCATAGAAAGTCTCAGAAGTCTCATCCGAAAACTGTACAGCTGTAAACTTGCATCCTGTTGTTACCAATAAAGTACTAAGGCCCGAATGTGAAATAAGATGAACTCCCATATCAATATTTAGCCTAAAACAAATAATGGGCTAGATAAAAAACACAATATGAAAGTTTAAAATGCACAGCCTATTTTGGCCTGTAGCTTAGATGACATAAACCAGAACGAGTAGAAATATGCTTGTTGAGAGGGCAGAGGAATGACGTCTTCATCTGGCCTGCAGGCTGAGAGGTTGAGACTGGGTATAAGGTAATAGGACAGAGCAATCCAGACATTACTGTGGCTTTCCAGCCATTCTTAGTGACACTCTAGCACTCTCATTACCGCGTCCGTCAAAGCCGGAGCACGGACGAGTCCGAGTGCCCTGAAAAAAGAAAAACAGGTTCCTCCTGCCAAGCCCTCTCATTTCCCGGTCATTGGCACCACGTCCAGGCAAGGGGCCCGTTGCTATGATGAGGAGAGAGCGGCGAACGGTAATCATCGTAGAGGCACTCAACGAAGAAAAGCGACAAGGAAAAGGAGAAAAAGAAGAAGAAGACAGAGGGAAGCGAAACAGGGAAAAGGAAAAAAGCGGGTCGGGTCTGGCTAGCCTGGATAAGAGTGAGGCTGTCGGGTAACGTCTGTATCTGCAGACGCCTCCTCCACACTCCAGACAGACATGGATCAAGGACATTCTTGTTATTTGTGATAATTCCTCTGGCTATCTCCACTCCCCCCCACCCCCCCTCTCTCCTTTGAGAGAGAAAGCAAGAGAGAGAGAGAGAGTGATAAAAAGGAGCGGACGAGTGGGGAAAAAAGAGTCTTAAGAGGAGCTTTCTGCCGTGCAGGATTCAGCTGAAGAAATCTTCACAGACCAGGGAACTCATTTCCTTTCAGTGCCACTGGGTCAGGTGTTGAGGCTACAGGCGGATTTGGCAGGATTATGGCCACCCTGTTAGCGGCAGCACTATAGCAGTGACTCCTACAGCCAATGCCAGCACCTGGGGTAAAACCCAGGACCTGCAGATTCAACTGCATCAATGTAGGAATGTTAGGATTGATTATAATCAATTCTAAAAACATTGAAAAGACTGTCAACAAGCTTTTAAATATGAAAACTGTCAGAACAATCCTAAAGATCCTAACGACTGACAGTGGTGTAGCCACAACGATGTACATAACTGCAGCAGCAGGCTTTTTTTTATTAAGCTTTTATTTTTTGGCAGAAGTTGGAATCTGTATGAGTTAAAGGGGGTAATGTTATGTAGAGTAAGGGACTACTTTTTACCATGACTGTGAACATTGGTGCATTTGCTAATGTAAAGCAATGTCATACACTATATGTTCAAATGTTTGTGGACACTCCTTCTACTGAATGCATTTAGCTACTTTAAGTAGCACCAATTGCTTACACAGATTCTCTAGTCCCAGTATAGCCAATAGAATAGGACTCTCTGGAGCAGATGAACATGACATCTGTTGGCACCATGACTAATGCCAGGTGTGGGCTAGAGGGGTACAAAGCCCCCACCAGCATTGAGCTATGGAGTAGTGGAACTGTGTTGGTCTGGAATGATAGTGCTCCGTCCTGTACTTATGGGATGAGATGGGGAGCTGGGGTGAGTTGGGGTGGTGATCATCCAACATCCTGACCAGATGCAATCAAATCCCCACAGTAATGCTCCAAAATATAGTGGAAAGCCTTCCCTGGATAGTAGAGACACTACTCCAATGAAGGCAGGACAAACTCTTTTTTCATACCCTTGATTTCATAAGAAACAATCAATAAGCAAGTGTCCCAATAATTTTGTCCATATAGTTTATATGAGAAATCATTCTGGTTATTGTTTAATGAGTGTTGTTTTTTTCCATATTTCAAGAGACTTTATTTGGTAAGGGGCAGGGCTATGGTTAAAAGCTGCTAACCATTAGTTTGAGCCTTTTAATTTTATCCTGTCTCACTTCAAATCCAATAGGAGAAACACAGAAAGGCAAAATCGGACTCAGTAGTGTATACAGCTAAAAACATGTGAGCAGATTCTCAGACTATTTGTAAATGTAAGATTCCAAATGCAAGTCAAGTCAAGTTAAAATAATGAGCTGTCACAGCCTGTTACAGTTAGCTCACATTAGCGAACCATCCTAATGTAATGGATCCTACCAGACGGAAGAGATCAGTCAGCGTAAGATACACCCACAGCTCACACTAATCATGTACTGCTCTGGAGGCAGGTAAAATCCACCGATGTGTTATTCTAAAAGTAGAAAATTGAATTACTATGAATTGGAATGTTAATCTAGGCCATTATTGATTAGGCCATTATCATTTTTTTTTCACCAAATTGAAAGTCGCTGCCTTTTTTATGGCATTTGAGAGGTGATCTTACCAAGAGTGACTTATATTTTGAATCATATTACAGAGGTGGGCAAATACAGCGTTAGGAGTCCTGACCACTACTTTCACAGAGCAGGTTAGGTGTCCAAATCCGATTTTCTCACCACATCTAATGTTTTTTAGGCTGCTCACACTATCTTTTTAATGTGACCTATATCCCACATTTGTCTGAACAGTTCACGCTCCCAGTTCATGTGCAAAGTTCAAGGTTCCGCTCCCAGAGGTTCCGGTTTCATCTTAGAGAGTTCCAAAAAGGGCAAATGTTTTTAGCCACATCCTTGGTTTCATTCTAGATTTCTTAAAATGTCTTTGAAGCTTTAGATTTTTCCTTTGACACTGCAGCCATTTCTTCCTGTGGGCGCGTTCGGCTATTTATTTAGATATTCCTTTAAATAAGGTTGAGATACTGTATGTGCTTTCTAGATTAGTTTGAACAGAGACATCACCCCAAATAGGTCTGTTATTTCACTATCCCATCACTATCCCAAACCACCCTAACTGCTGTCATGCATTTTCCCTTCTCCTCAACGAGCATTTATGAGGAATGTTGAGTTGGATTGATGTAAAAGTTGCATGGGTCACATTGCCACATATCCGATATGTACCGGATTTCAATCCCACATATGAAACTGGCCCAGATGACAGATTCAGTGAGTTTTCTGGCATTCACACTGACAAAATCAGATATGGACACTTTTACCTGCTGTGTGAACGAAGCCTTTTTGGAATACGATAAAGAGCTTGCCCAGGAACTGTAGCCATGTTACCCGCTATGCTTTGCCAGCCACACTTCAGACATAATAATCCAATGTTAAAGTTTGGTATACTTTGTTGCATTGTCTTTATAACACCCTAGAGAGTTCCTCCTGCCTATATTGTGCTAAAAATAATTAGACTGATCTTATGATCCACTGAACTGCTTCCTTCAGAATAAAATATAAACCCAGTCATTGTAGAATAGTAATTTAATCAAATCCCAGAGAAATACTTTGAGAGGCATGAATGTCCAAGCCATCTTTTGTTTGTTGGAGAAAAGCAGAGGACCAATTGGGGTTTGGGTGGCACTGAATATAAGCCAGTTAGGTTGTAATATGCAAGGATCTGTCCAACAACTTCCTCTCTTAGTCAGCCAGATATTCAGCATGCCTTGCCAGCATATTATCATATTATTCAGCAGAGGTAGGCAGAGGGCCGAAATGTTGACTAAAACGGTTGTCAAGCTTAATATAGCCGCAGGTATCAAGCTCTAACTCTGTAACGTCGTGCATGGGGCATTTTAAATGCTGCAAGGTCAAAAACGAGGACAAGGCAATTAGTTGGCTCTCCCCCAACTGCCCATTTACATTCCATATAATATACATCCTCCCTCCAACTTAGACATCCGCCATTCTGGCATGTACTGTTATGCTGTAGCTGCAGTGGAAAAAAATGCAGTTGTCTAATAAGATTTGCTAAATTAAATTTGCATATTTTCCAGTTTCTAAAATATAGTCAGTCAGCCAAGACATGGTTGGTGCCTGAAGTTTGCTTACACTATTGTGTTATGCGCTGGAGCTGATGGGGCTAATGTAGCTAACAGGTTATGTACACCAATTAGCAAACTGTGACATCACACACTTATCTCAAACCACGCTGAGATATGAAATGATCTCAAACTGACTTGTTTATGTGGTTTCTGACATGAAGACAGCTGGCCAGAGTTCCAGAGATTTTGGTGAAAAGTCCATCATGTCCCACTTGAGCTGATTTGCAACTATCTTAATCATATTAGTGACCCTGTGTGAACTCATGACCTGTTTCTTGAGGCTGGAATACTAAATCATACCACAGGTCAGGGGCAGTGGTAGCTTAGTGGTTAGAGCACCGGGTTATTAATTGAGTTTATGCTCTTAGTTAGTTTTTCCTTTTGGATCTTCTGCATGGTTCTTCCTCATGCTCTTAGTTGGTTGTTCTTCCCAGTTTTGGTTCCTGTCTCTTGTTTCTTTCTCCTAAGAAAGGTCTTCTCTTTTCTTCTCATAAGTCTGGATTCATCTCAGTGTTTCTTCTAAATGTTCTTAGAGAGTTTCCTCTATAAGTTTGGATTCATCTCAGTGCTTCTTCTGAATGTTCTTAGAGAGTTTCCCCTATAAGTCTGGATTCTTCTCAGTGTTTCTTCTCAATATTCTTAGAGAGTTTTCCCTATAAGTCTGGATTCATCTCAGTGTTCTTAGAGAGTTTCCCCTATAAGTCTGGAATCATCTCAGTGTTTCTTCTGAATGTTCTTAGAGAGTTTGCCCTATAAGTCTGGATTCATCTTAGTGTTTCCTCTGAATGTTCTTAGAGAGTTTCCCCTATAAGTCTGGATTCTTCTCAGTGTTTCTTCTCAATATCCTTAGAGAATTTCCCCTATAAGTCTGGAATCATCTCAGTGTTTCTTCTGAATGTTCTTAGAGAGTTTCCTCTGTAAGTCTGGATTCATCTTAATGTTTCTTTTGAATGTTCTTAGAGAGTTTCCTCTGTAAGTCTGGATTCATCTTAGTGTTTCTTCTGAATGTTCTTAGAGAGTTTCCTCTGTAAGTCTGGATTTATCTCAGTGTTTCTTCTGAATGTTCTTAGAAAGTTTCCCCTATAAGTGTGGATTTATCTTAGTGTTTCTTCTGAATGTTATTAGAGAGTTTCCCCTATAAGTCTGGATTCATCTCAATGTTTCTTCTGAATGTTCTTAGAGAGTTTCCCCTATAAGTCTGGATTCATCTCAGTGCTTCTTCTGAATGCTCTTAGAGAGTTTCCTCTGTAAGTCTGGAATCATCTCAGTGTTTCTTCTGAATGTTCTTAGAGAGTTTCCCCTATAAGTGTGGATTCATCTCAGTGTTTCTTCTGAATATTCTTAGAGAGTTTCCCCTATAAGTGTGGATTCATCTCAGTGTTTCTTCTGAATGTTCTTAGAGAGTTTCCCCTATAAGTCTGGATTCATCTCAGTTTTTCTTCTGACTGCGTTCAGAGGGAGTTCCCCTCTGAATCTTGGTTCTATTCAGAGTTTCTTTTTCTTACTCATATGGAACTTTCCTTTAGAGTTCTTGCTTCTTCTCAGTAAGTTTCCCTCATGCTCTGAGGGAGATTTTCCTCAGCTGGCTTATTAAGGGACTGGAGCTGCATTTCTGGAAGCTGCTTTGGGACAATTTTTATTTCTGTACATATGAACGTGAATTGAGTTGTGAATATTATAATAGAGGAAACAATATAAAATGCCACCTCATTTAAAATGGATGAAGCAAAATAAGGAGCTTTGATTAAGAATTTGAAAATGGAAAAAAATAATTACTTCAAACCTACACGATTATGGAAATGGGCTGTCCGAGGCTCTGCAGGACACAGGAAATGTATATTATGTAGTACTTCAAATATGTTCCACACTCTCACTTTATTAGCATCCTCTGTGTCCACTCATTTCTATATCATGAGCTTTATCACTATATAGATGTACAGACTGTCTTATATCTGTTTGTCATGCACAATTTGCAATCACTGGTCAGTTTGTTGGTGACAGAACCACTGCTAAATAGGTATTGTTTGGGTGGTGGACCCTTCTGAGCAGTCACACTGACATAATAGTGGTGTGATAGTGTACATGTGGTGCTGGAACAAGCAAATCAGGTGCGGTGGTCCTGCTGGAGGTTTTCACACCTCAGTGCTACATTAGAAATACTGTAGTCGGTTTTGGTTCCCCTCTGTGTTTCTTCTCAATGCTCTGATAGACTTTTACCTACAAGGCCTGCAAGGCCAGCGTTTTTAATAAAGTGTCCGGTGATGGTACATAGCTTAGTTATTTCTCGACAATGTTGTTTACAGTATCGCTCCCATCATCTCCAGCTATCTGTAGATCGCAGTCTTTAGCCCGCAGTCAGAAGTGCAGCGACGTGCTCAGAGACTGCTTAACGCCGGCTGCCTCCTCTCTGAAAAACACTTTCTCTCCCTTCCTTCTAATAACAGAGGCTGGAGATATTTGGCTAGTTTGTGAGCGGCGGAGGCTGGCCCTGGAGGAGGAGGGGAGCTGACTATTATTTGGTGTTTACCTGCGCTGCTCCCCGCTGAGGGAGAGACGGCAGCTGTTTGTTTTTGCCCTTAACCTGGGACGGGCTGATGAACTGTGACAGCTGACGTCTGAGCAGCCAGTCAAAGAAAGTACCTGTAATGAGGAGTCTGGCTGCTTGAGAGAAACATGTCATCATATCTCAAATAAAGTTATTCTCCTCTGTCTCTCTCTCTCTCTCCCTCCCCACACCTCCTCCCCCCTTCTATCTCACTCACTCTTTCTCTGTCAGGCTTTCTTCCTTCGATTGTGTGTGTCTCTCCGTATGTCTCTCTTCTCTCCTTCTCTTTCTCTCCAGGTCAGATTTAGACTAGATGCCACAGGTTGACACAGTGGACAGTTTTTTCCACCCTCCTGTAGTTTGTTTATTTGTTACTGAGGCCACCATGAAACAGTTGAATTGGTATGCCGGTCAGGGTGATGAAGGCGAGGCAGGTAGCCAGTTTGGCGCTTAAAAAGCCCTTTAAAAATAGAATTACTGGACGATGGCAAATGAGTTTGACAGCAGGTGCAAAGCATGTGGAGGCATACACTGACAATACGAGCATAGAATACATATCAGCCTTCTACTTTTTCTACTTTTGAAAAGAATGTAAAGTGCATGTTCAGGGTTGTAGTTCCCTATACATATTATTCACACTCTTTATTTTGGCAGTGGCATTCCAAAGAAAACTAGCCACTTACTTTCCCCAATGCTGCGAAGGTGCACCCCCGTCGAACCAAGAATTAATAAGGATTGCGGCAAGGGTTACTAAGTGTCTTTTTACAGCCCTTTTGAGAAACCAACTTTTGTTGGTAGGGGATGATCTAAGCTTGATGGACATCCAACTGGACTTGGTGAAGCATGCATTATGCTGATCAACTGGTTAAGCTAAACCATCATTCATTAAGCACCAGCCTTGTGCTTAATGAGTTTTGCCAGAAATCTTGTGATACAATGATCTTGTAAAATATCTGGTGATTTAGTTAAATTGCTGATTTATTTGGAGGAGTGCTAGCATTGCTAACCCAGCCATTGGTAGCCTCAGTGTGCTAACACATGCAATGAATGCTAATTGACCAGCTAAACCACCAAACTTATCTAAGCTTAATGGACATCCAACTGGACCTGGTGAAGCATGCCCTATGCTGGTCAACTAAGCTAAACCATGCTAGCCAGCTAGCTAAACCATCAAACTCAAACAAACATTTTTGGCAGAGAATGCAAGTGACAACCGTGTATTTAGTGAGTACAGCCATATATGTTGTGTAACTATTTGACAATGATCTGTTAAACTGTCACTGGTGATTTTATAGGAGTGCTAGCATTGCCAAACAAGCCACTTGTAGCCTTAGTGTGCTAAGACAGGCATTGAATCCCATGTCCTGATAACACAGCCACTGATTTCCATTTATTGCTAAAGCAGCCTCTAGGCCCCATGAAATACATTAATTGGTTCCCATGTTTTGCCCCCCTATCCACTGGTTTCCATGTAATGCTAACACAGTCACTGGGTCTCATGTACTTCTAATACAGCCTCTGGCACCGTGTATTGCTAATGCAGCAGTTGGGTTGCATCTATTGCTAATAGAGCCATTGGGTCCCATGTATTGCTAATACAACTATTGGTGCCAGGGCTGCCAACTCTCATGCATTTGCTGTGAGACCCATGCAATTGGGTCTAATGTCTTGCTCTCACAGTTTCCTTTGGTACCCAGGGTTCCACAAGGCTCCACACTTGTCCTTTTGACAGGACCTATAAACATGCACAATTCTTAAGTGTGTTGTCCTTAACTGAGTATCTCAGTAATGCATCATTTCCTGTTTTGTATATGTATATGTATATCTGTATAATGGATTGGGATGGTGCCAGGAGGTACATCATCACTGCAAGTGTAGAGTGAGGGATTCAAGGAAGAGGAAGAAAAGAAGCCCAGCCTTCCTCAAACATAGCGAAAACACAAGCATACAAATCAGAAAGATCAAACGGATCGAAGCATGTGTGGTGCTCATGCTGACAGCTACAGAACTCTCTGGCTGTATTCACAAAGTATCCTGCGATTAGTCTTGTCCACTCTTATCTAAATCACTATCCATAAAGCAAAAATGATCAATAGGTAGTTCTAGGGGAGGATACTTGGCAAACATGGCTCTCTGCCTCTGTGGACATACAGTACTCCGTCAGGCTCTGACACTGTGCATCTATTTAGCTTTATTAGAGCTCGTAGCGAAGGTACAGCCAGAGCTGCCCACCTGGGTGTTAAAAACATTAGCTGCATAATAGGCTTTCTACTGTACCCAGCAAAAATGCCTGCAGAGGACCCCTTAGAAAGAAATTTGTAGTGACATGGAAAATTAATAAAGGAAATTGAGATTCATTTATACCGCCGGCACCAGCAAACACATCAGCAAAACTGCCAGGCAGAGGTCACAAAAGGAGAGTCAGACATCCAGGGGGTGGGGGCTTCAGCCAGGGTTCAGTCCTGCTTCGTTTTTCCTCCCTTTGCCTGAGTCCACTTCTCCATGTGTGGCAGTTATTGCGTAAATCCTCACTCCACCCCCACATTCTTCATACAAAGGCCATTAATCAGGCTGTTTAAGGGGAGCTGTCAGGCCTGGTGTTTGTGGATTTTGTAGGGAAGTCAATACAGTGCTGATGGAATCACACCTCCCTGTCAAGAAACATGGACGCTACTGTGGAGCGAAGAGCAAATCGATGGAACATTGTCTCATACTGAGCTCTCATCATTTTTACTAAGCATGTGATGAGTATTTCGGTGGATCATCACTGCTCAAATACACAAGATGTAACGATTTTTTGTTTATTGCAAATGGATTATGCGCTTAACTTTCAATCTGGAATCAGTTCGTTTCCTATGCTTTAAAATTCCATTAGCGTTATAAGTGTTATTTAAAAGATTTGAAGATGTATCACAATCATTATATGCTTAGAATTCACAGATTATAGAGGCCTGTATTGCATCTGTGTAACAAATCACTCAGCGACGCATGATACTTACGCTGATGGGTGAACTTTACTGATAGCGGCAAACTGCATATTAAGCAAGAGAAACTACTTCAGGAACAGAACACAGATACACAGACTAGACAGGCCATTTTAGTGGAGGAAAACGGACAAGGTTACAGACAATTTATAACAAAAAACATCATAGACTATTGAGACTAATAGATATTTGGGAGGGCCTGGAAATAAAAGGCCTTCAGTTTGGACCATACGTTTTGACATGAACTCTCTGATAATGCTAATTAAAATAGTGCCAGGTGTAATGCTAATATAGGCTATGTTATCAATGTATATATCTTATCTTATATCTAGATATCGTATAAACATTCAATAGGTTTTATTTGAAGCTTGTATCAGACATATTATATCACCATATGCAGTATAGTACCTTGTATGTAGTAGTTTTACAGGGATTCTTAAAGAGTACATTTAATAAAGAGCATCTGTTGCTTTTCTGTGCTTCCATTTCTAACAACTGACTGGAAATAGGTTACACTGTAGCTCATATTTGCAGTGGCAAATGTAGGAATATCTAGGAATACCCGAGTGATTCTCACACAATTGTGTTGGATATCAAAGCAATGTGATTGGCTGATTCTTATGTCACAGTCCCGCTCCCCCAAGGGCCTAACCAATAAGAGAACTTGCTTGGCTGTGTCTACCTACATACCATAACCCAGTTGTTTCCATACAAATTCTAACAGTGATACAAGAGAGTCTATACATAAGAGTAATACTACAATGCTAATAGAGTATAGACAGAGCAAAAATGGTCCAGAAGGCCTGGAGGTTGTTTACTTTATATACACACACGTTTTTCACTTTTAAAAATAATTTTCAAAATGAACTTAAGTAATAACTAAAGGCTCCTCTCCCTTATTCTTCTTGTGATGAAAATTCACACCTCGCCACTGCCCCTGCTACTCTTAATGGTCCAAAATATGCTCAACCTCTGCTGGGCAAGTTGGAGCCCGCCCCCCTCCAGAACTCCAGCCCAAATTTCTCGATTTCCCCTTCCTTGCCTCAGCCAAGCGAGCGTGGGCCGTACTTCGTAAAATGACTATTTTGGACAATATCCTCACAGTCACACACAAAAGCCTATATCTCCAAAATGGACCCTGACTAGGTCTACATTCACCTGTTTTCACCGAATGTACTGACTGACTCAGGAAATATGGAATTTGCTTTATATAAACATGTTTATGAAAGCACCAGGAGTCCAGAAGATTCTCCAGCTCGTGTAGAACCATTTATCAGAGACATTTGGTCAAATGACAAATCACAATAGATTAGGCCAATGAATCTTTCTCAAGAGGCTTGAGTTTACCACTTGTGTCATGTTCAGAACTTTAGGTTTATTTAGTTTATAAGGCCTGTCCAAACACAACAGAAGAAAATGGTATAGATGACAATGGCTGCCATAGAGGCAAAGGCGAGAGGAGAATCAATCAGGAATAGAGGAGCCAGAAGTTATGGTGTACCTGAATGGTCCTTGTATAATTCTGATCTCATGATATCTCTGTTCTGTATGTACTGCTGATGTGGTAAATTTACCAGCTGTCAATGAGCAGCTGAACACAAACAACTCGTAATTAAGATTTTACAATTTTACACATTAAAGAGCATCATCCATACGCACCATTACTCAGCCAGGTGAATCAGAGTGCTGGAAGGGTGAGGCAGAGAGCATGCCAGAGCTTGTGCTGCGACAGTCTGAGTCTTGTAGGCTCAGTAAATGCAGCGAATGTAATGTAGTGTGCTAACTAGAGTGTACAATCACACAGACTGATGTCCCTAAGTCTCTCATTTTTGCCCTTATATCTTGCTTGGCAATTTAATTAGACTGGATTCCCCATTACACCCAGGTTCAATCACATCCCTGAACCTTATAAGCAACTAATTGATTTGGAGAGTGCAGCTCGCCCAAGCTGCTGATAGTCCAGGAGATTCTCCAGACTGTCTTGAGACTTAGATCAGAGAAATTTGATCAAAAGGCTGTTTTCGCATTAGATTAGGCCAATGAATCTCATTTAGAACCAGAGGTGTTGTATTGTGTGGCTCCCTAGGGTTCTGTGTGCATCCTGGCACTGCCACACACACACACACACACACACACACAAATAAACACGCTACAGGAAGACGATGCAGCAGCAAGATGGCCTCTTTGTCAGCACACTGTCTCACCCTGCTGCTTGTGCAAAATATATGTCAATTAGATGCTAGCACAGATGGTACCCTGACGCCTCATCCTGAATTTTACTCAGCTGTGCTATTGATTGCTTCATACATCCAGACTGAAGATGCAATCGTAGCACTTGTTTGTGCTTATGTCAAAATGAGGGGTGTTGAGTGAAATAAATTCATTAGCAATTGGTTCATCTTTAAAAGTACCTCTCAAGTTCCAGTGGAGCCAGCTGGTAATTGAAACTCTTCCCCAGCTCTGCGAGGAGAGGCCTGTAAACGTCTAGCTTTCGAAGATGTTTTGCTTAACGAAACAAAAGTACACATTATTTGACCCCTTTTACAATAAATGCCCATTATTACACATTTACCACATTTCAAACTCCTAAATACCCTGAATTAAAACAATACCTTGCTTTTAATGGATTTTGGCGACCTTCACCTGCAGTATATAAGCATCCACCAGTTTCCACTCTGTATATCTTTACTAGGAAATGCAATTAATTGTTTTTCTGGGCATGATCCAAATGGCCTTGGTTTGGACATTCAGCAAACCCTGGAGCAAACCTCTGGCCATATATTTTGATCAACAGTAAAAGTCAGGATGCTGTAGAAAATCTCATGAATGTTCACATTTTGGGAACAACAAAGATTTTGGACTGTCTAGCCCTTGACTAGTCTTGTCATCAGTTGTCAGCAGCTGTTGAGTTTTGTGACGGAATGTATGGTAAAAGCTTGCTGACACTATTCTATTTATCCTATATTCCAAAGATATCAAGAAAGAATGAATGAAGATACCTACCTACAATCTAAATGTATTGCAAATGTAATATTTTATATAATATGGTCACTTTATTTCGTCTGGTCTGATGGAAGTTAAAGAAGAAGAAAATGAATACAAAGCAAATATTCAATTTATAGAAATGTTGCTTACTATGTGTGCTTACTGAACTGTAATCACATTGGATGGAAAACATGCAGCTGTAGAGCAGAATCACTCTCTTTCTGACTGTAATGAATGAGACTGTACAAGTTTATAGTGTCTGTATTATATTATTCAGGTACTGCAACTACTACTATCTAAGCAATACCTTTGCTTAATCTGTGGATGGATAAGATAGATAGATGATCATTATGACACAATATATATTGTGATAGATAGATAGATAGACAGATAGATAGACAGATATAGATATATAGATAGACAAATGTATTTATATAGATAGATAGGTAGATAGATAGATGTATAAGTAAAAGGATGAGAACTAAGTTAATTCAGTCCATTGCTTAAAAATGAACATGGTCTGTCGAGTCTGCTGACTGCTAGCCAAGTTAGACGTTTGACATCTCTACACAGTACAACTGAATCGTCGGTGAAGATATTTGTGGAGAATGTATTCCCGATGCAAGGCCAGACTGATGGGTGATAATAGCGTACTCTAAATGAACTGGTACCCACTGGCGATACAGTGCATTAATGTCATGTGAAAAATGTGCTGCTGTGTGCACCTTAAGGGACTACATTGACATATGGAGACCTATGCACATTTACATTTTCATACCTGGTTGCTGGCTATTTAGAATTCATGTATACGATGTTGCACTTAAAAAAACAGGTTCTTTTTTTATTCCTTAGTAATGGCAATGTTTCTCTATAGCACCAAAAAGGGGTTCACTATTTTTAAGAGTCATTTTGTAGCGTTGCTACAGTGGATCTATTGATATATAGTATAATCACAATCAATGTTTGCATGTAAGTCTGTGATTTAAACTCTAAGATGCTGAGGTGAAATCCAAAGCAAGTCTTAAGCAGAGAATTTGAGTTTAGTCTTGTTATTAGCTACAGACATTACACTGCACAAAACCCCTGCTAAAAACCCTGACATGGATTAGAATAAAACAGTCTAGGAAGCTAAGCGAATAGCCAATCCAAGCCAAAAAACAACAGCTTTAGAACATTTTAAAGTAATGTGACCTGTAGCTTACTAAAACTTAGGTTGCATGAATGCACGTAGCAATACAGTTCACTGCCCCTGACTGTAAATGAAAAGTTGAGTTAGTTTTGTTTGTTGTGTTTTTTCTTGAGTCTTAAATCTGCAGTCCAAGTCTATTGTCAGTTAAGAGTGAGTCTCGATATAAACCAGTCAACATCTCAGGCATATGTAGCTTGACAGAAAGTGATCGTACCGTATTATTTTTCCATTTACGTCTACAACCTTTAAACAGGGGTTCATTTATTAATTTATTAATTTATTAAACAGGGTTCTTTATTAATCCAATTGCTCTTTTGCAAGCCATTTAGGTTACATATTTTGTGAAGTCCAGCAGGGTTCTATTTTAGGGCCTATGAAGTTCTCATTCATTATGAGAACAATGTAGCTATGAGAGAGATGCAATGAAGTGTGGGCCTACATACAAGGTGTAAAAGGGCTAAATGGTTCTTTGCTTATATAGAAATGTTTTTGCTTATAGCGTACAACTTAATCGCCTCAATGCAGTTATGTAACACATGGATCACTCAACATGCAGCAGACATCCTGAGAGGAAAAAGTAGGCCACAGAAATCGCAGTTGTCTTGACCATACACGATCCACAGAACAACCAGAAGAAGCTGAAGCAGCGGAAAGCTGGGGGAAGTGGGCTGACAGGGATTAGATGAAACGTAGCTGAAAGAACTGTGCTTTAAATTCAAATCTAAAAGCATAATCCTATCTTTTTCCAGCATAGATAGCAAAAGAAAGGAGACCGTCCACTTTTGTTTGTCACAGCTCCAATTGCAAAGTGCTGAGGCTCTTATCATTATTCCGACACAAAAGGAAATGACAGCATGAGAGGAAGAAAGAGACGGAGATCGAGCAGGGGAGGGGAAGAAAGCCACCGGGCCTAAGCCAGGCTTGAAACTGACAATAACGTGGAGAGGATTCATTTCTGAAGCGGTCACATGGGACCGACCTAAAGTCACTCAAGACTGCCGCAGTCCAGCTCGCCTTGAACCAGAGCGTTTGAGGATCTCCACCAGCTTAGAAACTCTTTTCTTACACATGTGCAATCATCCTGGGGGATTTCTCTTGTGCATTGAAGTGCACCATCAAGCCGGAGCGTTTTCCTGACTCTTTTTCCCTTGCTTCCTCCTAAACATCACAGTTCAGAGGGCAGCCAATCCCCATAAATACAATTATCTTGCTTTGTCATCTTATCGCGCCACATGTGCCTTCCTTATTGCGCTCTGGCATGACGTGAAGAGACAGTAACAAAAGGATAAAGACGTGCCTGGGGTCACTCTCACCATGCTAAACATGATTTTGAGCCTGCAGACAATAGGCAGCGGCTGAGGGAGCCTAGAAGCCTTCTTGCACAGCCACCATTTACACACACTCTTTATCACACTGTGTGTCTGTTTACAGATACCAGCATTTAAAGCATTTCATTCTGTGCTTTGAGGAGGGGTCCCGAGACGACCAGATGCTGCTTTTGGCAGGTTGGCTAGGCATTCTTCTCTTTCCTATCTTTCTCTATCTATCTCTCTATGATTCTCTCGACCATTCCCGCTAGGCAGATGTGAACATTTCCTGGCAACAGTATGTTATACTTTTTGACTTTCATTAAATAATTTTATTTGGTTGAAATTTGCTTTTTTATATTTTAAGATGATTACTTATTAGACAAGACAACCCTATCTTCCATTTGTGAAGGGCACAGATGGAATTTGGCTTCCGCTTTTAACCCATCCGTGCAGTGAACACACACATGCCCAGAGCGGTGGGCAGCAGAGAGGGTGAAGGCCCAACAGTGACAGCTTGCCAAGCCCGGGTATCAAACCCGCAACCCTGTCATCAATAGCCCAGAGCTCTAACCACTGAGCCACAACTATTGTCATGTGATGTCACTTATTTTCTTAAAATTGGGGCACAAAGTCACTATTTCAACACAGTAAGTGATTATTATTTTGAGATGAATATATCAAATTATTTCAGAATAGTGAGGCACACTATTTGGACAAAAGTACTGGGGCACCTGCTCTTATACAATCAAGGGTATATTAAAAAAGTACTTCTTTTATTGGTGCAACAGTCTCTACTCACTTTGTCCAGGGAAGGCTTTCTACTAGATTTTAGATCATAATGGTGAGAATTTGACTGCATTCAGTGATAAGAGTGTCAGTGAGGTCAGGATGTTGGATGAGACCCATCCCACCCCATCCCCAACTCTCCATCTCAATCAGGGGCACTGCCAGGGAGTGTAGTCCCCACGAAAAGATATTACAGCACTTGGCCCCACAACTCTGAACTCAAAATGGTCAATGAATACATTTTCAGAGGTTAGAATGTTGGATAATCACATCCTCACCTCATCCCCAACTTGTCCCAAAAGTATTGCATAAAGCACCATCGTTCCACCTGGCATTATTAAGCATGGTGTCAATCCACAGAGCCCTATTCTTTTTGCAGTTTTTCTCTACAGGGACTAGACCATGTTTGTGCATTTGCACATCTGTCTTAGCAATGGGTGCAACTTAAAGTAGCTGAATGGGTGTCCACAAACATTTGGTCAGTGTGGTTTGTCATTATTTTGAGATACTCAAAAAAAGTCAGAATGTTGACAGTTGTGTCAGAATCAGATTTATTATTTCATTCATTATTTTGACTCAGTAAGTCATTATTTTCCTAAATCAAGTCAAATCTTGTGAAAAGAGGCATTATTCTAATATAAATAAGGATGTCATAAACATCACTAAGTAAATCATAATTGTGACATACTGCTGTCAGGCCTGTGGTCTTGCGGGGCACTGTTCTAACCTGTCTCCATTTCCACCCCCCCTCTGTGTTTTCCATTCTCCAGACTGAAGTAGGCCACATATTGTAATTAATTTGGCTCTGAGGGGGAACGACACATGTTGTCATGGGCCCAAAACTCAAAGGGACCATAGAGCAGGAAGCTGGGGATGCTATACTGCATGCAGCATTTAATTAAAAAACACTGGCTAAGGCAGAGACTGCAAGTGTGTGCTGTGTGTGTATGTGTGCTGGGAAGAGAGAGAGAGAGAGAGTGAGAGAGAGAGCGAATCATTAGCACCTTTGCTACTGACTAGGCCTGGCACAAGAAGCAATTAAGCAATTTCTAACACTTATTAGGAATTAATTACCAGTTGATTTGCATGGGTGGAATGTTAAGTAGAAGAGGGGCAGGACCAGGTGCGCCAGAAGAGAGGAGTCGCTCCACTTTTATTGATATTGATGATTAAAGTGGGCGGCTGGGCGGTACTCGCCAGGACCTTTTTTTGATATGACACATTCGCCGGGTCTTGTTACAAGATGAAATATGTTCAGTTCCCCGCCTCTAAATAAAACCTGCGAGACGCTTTAAAGAGCGTTCCCTTTGGGGGGGACATTAACTGAGTGGAATAACTCAAAAATGGGAAATATCAACATGAAGGCAAAGCATGCTCATTGTAGCGAAGGATAGACAGAAAAAACAAGGACAGTTTCTAGCAATGTCTTCTTGATTTACTGTGCATTCCTAAATTTAGGTCATCTTCCCCATGTGCCACGTATCTCCCACTTGTCTTGCGCATATAACAGCAAAAGCAATGAGAGCACGGGGAAACTGTCATAGTTTAACTTGCCAGTTTTATTACCAGCCGCAAAACAAGTGCGATTAATCCGGCACAGAGAAGAACACAGTTATCGACTCACATTGCTTCCATTTCGGCTGCAGTGACGCTGAAATGACTAGAAGTAAAACACAGGTGCCGAAACCGAGAGCGTGGGCCAAAAAGAAATAACGGGTACTGCAGGCACTGACCCCAGCACTTCGTAAAGACTAAAAAAAAACTCCAGTTAGATATTTTCTGGTCCAGTCATTCCGAGATGTGCATTCCCCATAAACTACAGCTTGTTTCTATGTATTTGAGTGTGCTTTCTGCCTAAAGCTTTAAAGTGCTCGCTCTGAATGAGATCAGATGAGCTGAATGCACAGCATAATTTGTTACGAGGCGTTCCTGTCTTCGATATGTATCATATTTTGCAAACGGTGCAGTCTCACCACTGCACTATAGTTTCATATATCTTTAAAAACAAAAAACGGGTCTGGGAGGAACACTGAATGCATTTCTTCATTTGTTTCAGTCCCGTAAATCCTGGGAACTACAATCACCAGGGACCTGGAGTGGAATATCAACATCCACTCCATCACAAAGAAAGCCTAGCAAAGGATAAACTTCCTGCACCAGCTGAAGAAGTTCTAACTGCCTCAGGAGCTTCTGCTAAACTTCCACACATCCATCACACAGCCTGCCATCTCCACCTCCATCACAGTCATTCACATGCAGCAGCGGATCATCAAATCTGCAGAGGAGACCATCGGTGTTCACCTTCCCACCCTGCCTTACCTGCACAACCACAGAAGAGGCGTGCAGAGAAAATCCTAAATGACTTATCACACCCTGGTCATCACCTGTTTCAGCTTCTCCGTGCAGGTGCTTCAGTCAAATGAGGGTTAGAACAACCAGACTGCAGAAAAGCTTATACTTAATCCCTCCTATTATGTGCTGTTTTATACCACCGTTAGTTCTGAGAGGCATTCTAAGTGATCACATCTTGAGATAACGGCAGGAACCCAGCAACAAAGTAATGTCCTGTTTTAACAACAAGCAATCTGAGCGAATGGCAAAGACAAACCCCAACTCTCCCATCACAAACGGAGGGCCTGTTTCGGTTTGAGGAGTCGTGCTGATGTTCCACCTCAATATAAACACTGAGGTGGAGGCAGATGACTCGTTTTAGATGTCTAGCCAAACACAGACGTGGAGAAAGTAACCCATGAGATGGAGAACAGAAAGATGTGTCACCCTCAGTGTTCAGAAACTACAGATCAGAGAGAAATCTTTCTCGTTAATCAGCTTTCTTCACTGTGGTCTAAAAAGCTAACAACTGTCAGTACAGACCATACATGGTATACTATAGATATTGGTACAGGTTGAGCACAAGGTCAAAAGGTCGAGTAGATTAGCTTACCAGTGCAATTTTTTTAATGGTGTACCACAACTATTGTCTCTATTATGTTGCTCTATTGTGTTATTCACTGCTACCCAGCTCCTGCACCCAGCGCTTAAATATTTAATTTGACGTATGCAGGGTTACAGGTTTGGATGTACACTCCAAACACTCCCATTACAAGCAACAAAGGTCTGTCTCTACACGTCTCAATAGAGGGCCTGTTTCTGTATGAGGAGTTGTGCTGATGTTCCACCTCAATATAAGCGCTGACATCAGACGCCTGGCCAAATGCAGATGTGGAGAATCTAATCCATGAGAACAGATAGCTGTGTCATATGCAGGGTTACAGCTGTGGATTTAAGCAAATTTGGCACAGATCATGTTAAGGTCTTTGTACGAAACGACAGATTTTTGAATCTGATCTCTTTCATTGAAGCTCATGTTCAGGTGAGATCTGATCTGCTTACCAGATGCCTTCGCCTTCGTGTAACATCAGTTATAGCGCTGAAGCAGCTCAAGTTTACGCTGTCATCAGTTGTTACTGATAATTGACTTGGTTAAAAAAAACATTTAATATTATTCATATTTATTCAAATATTAGTGTTTGTCCACAATTAGACACTTACTATATGTTTAGATTTAAAATATGTGATATAGCAAAGCATGTGGCCTCAAAAGCTTCAAGCTGGACTTGCTTGTAAGTGGCTTTAAACCTAGGGTGTGAAAGTGACTATACAATGTCGCTAGCTTGCATCATTGTTGTAATGCTCAATGGCAGGTACGATGTAGAAGTGAAGTTCTTCTCATTTCGTTGCAGTAATCGTTTGCATGCATCCTTCTCACTAGTTTGATTGACTAGCAGTGAATGGAACACTAGAAGTAAAGCGAGAAAGTAAAGCCAGAGTCGTGAGGCTGAAATCCTGCTGCTTGATTTGAGAGCAGCCCAGATGTGTGCTTTACACTTCATCTGAACACCAAACACCTCATCAGCAGTGGAAGGAAGAGCAAAAGAAAAGCAGATCCTCAAGTTTCATCCTCACATGCACAAGACACTGTGCTGTTAATAAACAGCTTCATTTAGAGTCTGTTCGCTTTCACACATTTTCACAGCAATGTGTTCATGACGTGTCGCGAAAGTTTTCCTGGATGAATTGCGCTCTGCTCTCTCTCTCTTGCTAAATGAAGGTCGGGAAACTGCAGAGACGGCCTGTGTTTAGTCTAGGGTTGTCCACTCGCACAGTAGAATCGCGGGTAGGCTGTTTGAAGGTGTGTGTGTGTGTGTGTTGGGGGGGGTAAATAGTACTATTTTCTTCCCAGGCAATCAAAACACTATCTCTGTGAAAAATGGCAAGGGCCCTCGTGACATGATTGCCCTGGTTTTGTGGAGGAAAACCATGGGCCCGGCCCGGGGTAATTGTCAAAAGCCACAGACGGCACCGCTGCCAGCCAACATCCATCATGGGGCCGCCGGTAAAGAGATACTTCAGATTAGAGCAAGGCAAACAGACACAGTCTGGTCCTTTAGTGTGAAATCTAATATGAAATGTGTTCACAGGGCCTGCGCTTTCTTAATAGAAAAGATGTCAGAAGGCATTTCTTATGGAAACCTGTACTCGTTTTTCTCAGATCCTGATAAGTTCATTATAAGAAAGCCAATACAATCTAAAAAAGTTTCTTTACCAGCAGCTTGACTAGTTTTGTGTAGAGCTCCTATCTTAATGAACTCTAGAGGAAGAAAATGAAACAACTAGGAGTGTGACTTTTTCATCTTTCTTGCAAGAACAGTCCATTCCAGAAGAAGGGAAAAAGGAATGAACTCAGTGGTGTCTTATAGGGAGGTTTGGAGTATGAATTACATTACATGAATTACATAAATAACGTTGCACACAGTCATTTAAAGGTTTGGATTCCCTTACGTTAACCCCTTAAAAACCTACAGCCCTCTGATTGGCTGAAAATGTTAGTACACACTTCTATTAGCAACTAATGGCCCCATCAGTTGGTACAGAAGTCCCTGTAGTTACTGATTAATACACCTTAGTGTTTAATAAGCCTTGAAGTGTTAAGGGGGTTAAGTCCATGCTAAATTATATTCAATAATCACTAAATACAATGTTTATTTATTTACATTTTTTAAACTAAACGCTAAAAGTGATTTTCAAGTGGGATGCATTTATTTAGAATCATTTTCTGTCTTGAGATTTGATCTCCACTTTTGATACATGAAGCATTCTGGATTCATGTCCAGATTGAACTTTATTCTTGATGCACATTTTTCAGATTCTTCAGATTCTCACACGAATTTGGGTAAAAATGAATCTAACTCTGTTTTATCTGTTTATTAAACTGTTTTAAACTATTTTATTAGATGTATATATACTTCTCTCTAAAATGAAATTCTCAATAAGTCAGGATGAATGAAGGAATACTGCTTACTAATGGCAAATCTTGAATAAAATTTGTGCTTCTTCTCAGCTTATATCTGGTAAATTTGTTCCAACCTATAAATAAATTATGGCAAACGTTGAAAAATACTTTTACAGATGCATAACGTTAAATAATATACAACCTGAAACAATACATCATCACTTGTAATTTACTAGACAGCAACAAAAGAGTGGTGATATAAGGTCTGACCAGGTTAGTTTGGATAGCCAGGTTTGCAAAGTACCTCAACTGGTAGGCTAATGTTAGTCAGCTGTAATAAAAATTGTTACCCTTAACACATATCTAATATTCAGTTATAAACTGTAATAAATATCACGGGAAGGTGCTACAGCTATCACTGACCCTCCAGTGAGATGGTGAAAACATAATTACTTCGTAGCAAGCTAACGGTAACCAGTGACAGCAAGCTACCAGGCTAAATCCTGGACCACACATAGTTATGAATAGAGAGCTTCCATTGGAAGGAAAATATAGTACACAACTAGACTTAATCTTGGTCTGGGGAATCAGCCCAAAAAGTCCTACCTCAACAGCTCAGAATAATAAACTTTATGATATTATGTTACCTAATATAAAACACACAGCTTGATTATGTACTTAATAAGTTGTTATGTACTTAACAGTCCAAATGTTTTAGCTGTAGCACTGCTGCATGATGAAAAGCTGTATCAGGCTGTTTTCTAATCAGCTTCCTCAGGTGCTGTTAATTAACACTGAAAGTTGTCCCTTAGGCTAGGTTGTTGCGATAGCACAGTCAATCACCCAGAAGCTGACCTGGCATATAAACTACTCAAAAACTACCCAGCACTGTGGAAGTAACCCACCAGGCTCGGCCCAGCAGCTTTTAAAGTGGGGTTTCTTACAAACTCTTTGAAACCTGTGAAGGTACACAAGGCTTTGAATCATTTTATTCATTTTCTGCACCCAAATGACTTTTATTTAATTGAACATTGATTCCTAGCTTTGTGTAAAATAGTGTAAATGAGCTTTTTTACTGAACCGTTCCCATTTTATCTTGCTGATAGATTTTCTTAGTATCTGAAAAGGAGGCGAGACAGTGAGGTTGCAGTATGATTATTGCCTTCTTGCCAGGATGATAAGTTGGTTGCAGTAGTCATTTAGCTTGCTGTTATTTTGGTTTTTAAAGGCATACAGAATTTGGATGTAAAGCCAATCATGTTACAGAGCAAAAAAGCAATCGTCATCAGCCTCTCAAAAATGTTGATTGGTCTGTCTGCAATTCTAAAATATAGAGGCTGACTTAGAAGAATCGCATACCAGTACAGTGTTACTAGCATAACTATTGGATATTGGATATACTGAAACCTTGTGTATCTGTTTTTGGTGTTTGTGATGGCCCAGAATAGGTTGAATTTGGCAGCTGTTCTTTACATAGTACCAGAATTTTTAATGACGAATGGACCAATAGAAATGTTTGGAAGGACTTGGAAGAATATATTTTCACATAGAATTCCATTGCAAGTTCAGAAGGTTTTTTCATTCTCCTGTAAAGTTGCTGTATGGAAGATACGTAGCTATTGCTTGGAGTTTTTGCTAAAATGCTAAAGTATTCAAACACTTAAAATAATACCATGAAACAGTGAAACAATTTTTTCAAAAACATCCAACCCTACTGCAAAGACATCTACTGCTGTGATTGGCTTTGATAGCATAGCGATTTCTCTGATCTACCTGTTTTCTCCAAGCCTGAGAGAAACGCGCTCTGTACTCTGCGTCGTCTTCTGCAAGAAAAGAGCTGATCAAAGGGCAGTGTTTCTTAACTTCCCCATTTAAGGACGAGTCGAAAATAGACACCTCTACTTTCCCCACATTTCATCGCTCCAGAAAGGGGGCTGTTCAAATCAATCAAAACCTCCGAGTGCCCGTCTCGCTTTTCACCCTCTCCGTTGGCACCTCCGTCAGAGCGGAGGAGTAAACTCAGACACTCGCGCAAAGCATTACCAAGTGCAGCTGCGGCTTCAAAGATAGCAACAAACACAGGCCCTTTTTCCCATTTTTCCCTCCCTCTCCCCTGCTGCACGGTGCCTTTTCCACAGCAATTATGCCCTGTTTGGACCAAGAAGGAAGACGGTGAAGTGTCTCAATTAGTGCGTGGGGCTGTGGAGGCAGAGAGGGCGGCACGGCTCAGCTAGCCGGAGCAGATGGCGTGTTTCTGAATAGCAGCCCATCGGTGGGAGATGAGCTTGTGCTTCCTCCGAATCAGTGAGAAGAATCTGCTGTGATTTAGCCTGGGCCCGGTGGTCCCTCACTCCTGTTCTCTGATAGTCTGCAGACCATGAAAACACTTCGTGCACTTCAAAGCTTTACCCTTGTTATGGTGTACATGAGGGAGCTATAATACAGCCATGAGGGTTAGAACACATGCAGCAAAATTATCATTAGAATGTGAACAAATAATCATTAGCTATGAACTAGTAGAGTAGCTGTGACTTGCAGATGGACGAGTATAAATACATAAGGATTAATGCTGCCAAAGTTAATACATTTGTAACGCATCAGATGAGACTGAAGTGGAGATGTTTGGCCATACTGCACAGCACCACATTTAAAAAAATCAAACACCTCATAGCATGGTGATGGAGGGGTGATCATTTGGGCTTTTTTTTTTTTTGCTGCTAAGGGGCTTGGACACCTTGCCAGTCATTAGGTCGACCATGACCTCCTCTGTATACCAAAGTATTCTAGAGCGAAATATGAGGCCATCTATCCAACAGTTGAAGTTTGGTCGAAATTGGGTCATGTAACAGGACAATGATCCCAAGCACACCAGCAAATCTGCAACAGAAAGGCTGAGCAAGAAAAAAGCTTGTTAAAGCAATAGGAATACTTCCACCACTACAGAAATGGTGCATTTGACATCTGTGTCTATTGCTTATGACACATATGTTTATATTAAGTGCGCTATTATTTCTACTGCGTTGCCCATATCTGTTACAACAAGCCAGGCATGAACAGGAAATGACTAAAATTTGAGGAAATTCAATTTTCCATGGCAGGGGTCGGTATTACTAAAACACGCATTATGGCTGCTGAAATAAAAGACATCCTGAAGTGCTGCTTGGTTGGCAGCAGTGCATTGCTGAAGGAACTACAGTGCTTGGCCAGGACATCTCATAGCGGACCACTGTCTTCGGTCCTGACTCCAAAGAGTCCAGAACAGTCTCACCAACAAAGCTCAGTCTCCAAATGAGCCATCAAAGAACGATAGAACATGTGTAACATCTTGTTGGAAATAGCAGCCAGAGCTTTTTAAGGATTGGAATCATGGTCTGATTGTTTCTTCTGGAGGGGTTAGTTGTAACACTGGTCAGTTTGAACCTTCTCTTTTAAATGATAATGAGTATACGCTTGCCTCCACTACTCACCACTTCAAACCTATGCCACACCATATATATTAAAAGCAAATTAATGTCTAAAAAGGCCTACACAATTGGTACAGTCAGATGTTGCTCAATTTTCACTTCAGGTTTCTCTTAGTATAAATTACAGGGGCTCATCCGTAACTGTGACCTACAGCTGTAAACGTCAGCAGTTTAACATTTGGCAAAGCAAGAAAAACTGTATTGACTTCATAAACAACAGATCTTCTAGTGGAATACAGAACGATTCAGAGTTTCACACAAACACAAATACTTTCTTGCTAAATTTTCCAGCATTCAGGATGACAGAATCCAGGACTACTGCCAACAAGTTATGGCTCCTCAGGGTACGTCAGGTCCCCTATGCTGCACAAACTGCCACAGCCTTCTCCAGAAAACAGCTGCGCTAGAAACAAGAATTCTCATCATACTTCCAGAATGGTAACCAGGGAGGACCGTTAGCTACAGCACCATTCTCCCACCGGCACTGGAGGGTGAGTCAACTGGACCGACACAGCGCATCCAGCTAAGCTAAGTCTGGAAAATGTAGTAGGCCTAGAGTTTCTAAAATTCCAAACCATCAGGAGAGTACAAACTGGTGGCATTAGCTTGGCAACAGGTTGTTGTGTTAGCACGCTCCATACTGAAGCTAATGCTAATGGTAGAAAGACCTGCAGAACCAGTATTAATAAGACAATAAGCCAACCATAACAGGTTCTCTTGGTGCACCAGTTGGCATGTAGGTTTTTAAAGACTGTAGCTGGAAGGTTGCCCACAGCAGAGCTTAGATTTTGGCTTAATGGTGAATAGTGGGTCCTGCTGTACCATTTTCACCAAGGTAAGGAGATCCTTAAACTGGGGGTGGTATAATTCTCTTCCCCTGACACATAGGAAGGAAAGGCAACTCTGAACATCAAAATGTTATCTGACTTGGGCGGCTAACAGAAAACTGACAGGGTTATCTTATTTCACAGTTTGTGGGTTGACAGGCACTTGAGATACCCATGTTTATGTGCACAGGCACTGAAAATAGTGCACCCACTTTACGTTCAATTATGATTAACTACAAACCGGGTAGCACAGCTATAAAGTCAGTACACTACTGTAGACACCTGCCTTCACTGATTGGGTGCAGTATTCTAATGTCTGACACCATGGGAAATTTTTGAAACTTTGATCCATGCATGTTTTGGCCTCAAATTCACATTCTGTAAATAATCATGTGAATGTCAATTTACACATATGATTTAAGATGAAATCCATGGCCTTAGAAACGAGGTACTGAATCCAGGGTCTGCAAAAAAAGAAACAAAAAAAACCTGAAGACATCTGTGTAGCACCCTAGCAGCCTCACCACCGAAGCGACACCAGGAAAAACTGCTGTTCCTTCTAATAAATCATATAACTGCACAGGCATGACCCCCACATCATCAAGAGGGCACTAGGGGCGTAGTGCTGGACAGGATCAAGGTAAAATGGCTGGACTTGTGACTGCTTGTTTCCAGACTGACCTTGTGGACTTAAGTGCAAATCAATACCTAAAGAGTTGAAAATGAACTCCAAAGGCACACATCTAGTAAATAGCTCCAATTTTACCCTTATATACAGAGCGGCTCTGTTTGAGTGAGTCTGTTTCACAGTTTCATAGAATTGTATTTATCATCTTTTTCTTGTTATCCATCCAGTCAGTGGCCTAATTAATGTCTGATCGTTGTTCCCTCATGCATAACCACATTCATTATTTGATAGAAAAATCTGACATGATCTCAAAATGGTAATGACACGTTTTCTCATCCCCTGTGCGCTGCTGCTCATTTAATGCAATAATCTGAAGCCATGGGGATTAATATTAATGATTTGGGAGATCCGCACCCAGTGTACATCATGTCAAGGACTTTGCATGTATTAATGTTCATAGATCAGATGACTTATGCATGCAGAACCTGTGAAGAGTATGGGGCTGGATATTATGAAGATGATGACTGTAGCCGGAAACAGGCCATTGACACATGCCGAGTAAAACAAAGTCTCTTCTCTTCTCTTCTCTTCTCTTCTCTTCTCTTCTCTTCTCTTCATTCTGCTTCTCTCCTCTTCTCTTCATTCTGCTTCTCTCCGTTTCACTTTTCTTCTCTTCATTCTGCTTCTCTTCTCTTCCTTCTGCTTCTCTTCTCTTCTCTTCATTCTGCTTCTACTCTCTTCTCTTCTCTTCTCTTCTGTTCTCTTATCTTCTCTTCATTCTGCTTCTCTTCTCTTTTGCTCTCTTCTCTTCTCTTCTCTTCAATCTGCTTCTCTTCTCTTCTCTTCTCTTCTCTTCATTCTGCTTCTCTTCTCTTTTCCTCTCTTCTCTTCTCTTCTCTTCTCTTCATTCTGCTTCTCTTCTCTTCTCTTTTCCTCTCTTCTCTTCTCTTCTCTTCTCTTCTCTTCTCTTCATTCTGCTTCTCTTCTCTTCATTCTGCTTCTCTTCTCTTTCCCTCTCTTCTCTTCTTTTCATTCTGCTTCTCTTCTCTTCTCTTCATTCTGCTTCTCTCCTCTTCTCTTTTCTTATCTTCATTCTGCTTCTCTTCTCTTCATTCTGCTTCTCTTCTCTTCTCTTCTCTTCTCTTCTCTTCTCTTCTCTTCTCTTCATTCTGCTTCTCCTCTCTTCTCTTCTCTTCTCTTCTCTTCTCTTCTCTTATCTTCTCTTCATTCTGCTTCTCTTCTCTTTTCTTCTCTTCTCTTCTCTTCTCTGCATTCTGCTTCTTTTCTCTTCTCTTCTCTTCTCTTCTCTTATCTTCTCTTCATTCTGCTTCCCTTCTCTTTTCTTCTCTTCTCTTCTCTTCTCTTCTCTTCTCTGCATTCTGCTTCTTTTCTCTTCTCTTCTCTTCATTCTGCTTCTCTTCTCTTCTCTTCATTCTGATTCTCTTCTCTTCTCTTCTGCTTCTCTCCTCTCCTCTTCATTTCTCTTCTCTTCTCTTCATTCTGCTTCTCTCCTCTTCTCTTCTCTTCATTCTGCTTTTCTTCTCTTTTCCTCTCTTTTCTACTCTTCTCTTCTCTGCATTCTGCTTCTTTTCTCTTCTCTTCTCTTCATTCTGCTTCTTGTCTCTTCTCTTCTCTTCTCCTCTCTTCTCTTCATTCTGCTTCTTTTCTCTTCTCTTCTCTTCATTCTGCTTCTCTTCTCTTCTCTGCATTATGCTTTTTTTCTCTTCTCTTCTCCTCTCTTCTCTTCATTCTGCTTCTTTTCTCTTCTGTTCTCTTCTCCTCTCTTCTCTTCATTCTGCTTCTTTTCTCTTCTCTTCTCTTCATTCTGCTTCTCTTCTCTTCTCTGCATTATGCTTTTTTTCTCTTCTCTTCTCCTCTCTTCTCTTCATTCTGCTTCTCTTCTCTTCATTCTGCTTCTCTTCTCTTCTCTTCTCTTCATTCTGCCTCTCTTCTCTTCTCTTCTCTTCTCTTCTCTGCATTCTGCTTCTTTTCGCTTCTCTTCTCTTCATTCTGCTTCTCTTCTCTTCTCTTCTCTTTTGTTCTCTTCATTCTGCTTCTTTTCTATTCTCTATCTTAATTCTGCTTCTCTTCTCTTCATTCTGCTTCTCTTCTCTTTCTTTCATTCTGCTTCTCTTTTCTTCTCTTCATTCTGCTTCTCTTCTCTTTTCCTCTCTTCTCTTCTCTTCTCTTCTCTTCATTCTGCTTCTCTTCTCTTCTCTTCTCTTTTCCTCACTTCTCTTCTCTTCTCTTCTCTTCATTCTGCTTCTGTTCTCTTCATTCTGCTTCTCTTCTCTTCTCTTTTCCTCTCTTCTCTTCTTTTCATTCTGCTTCTCTTCTCTTCTCTTCATTCTGCTTCTCTCCTCTTCTCTTTTCTTATCTTCATTCTGCTTCTCTTCTCTTCATTCTGCTTCTCTTCTCTTCTCTTCTCTTCTCTTCATTCTGCTTCTCCTCTCTTCTCTTCTCTTCTCTTCTCTTCTCCTATCTTCTCTTCATTCTGCTTCTCTTCTCTTTTCTTCTCTTCTCTTCTCTTCTCTTCTCTTCTCTTCTCTTCATTCTGCTTCTCTTCTCTTCTCTTCATTCTGATTCTCTTCTCTTCTGCTTCTCTCCTCTCCTCTTCATTTCTCTTCTCTTCTCTTCATTCTGCTTCTCTCCTCTTCTTTTCTCTTCATTCTGCTTCTCTTCTCTTTTCCTCTCTTTTCTACTCTTCTCTTCTCTGCATTCTGCTTCTTTTCTCTTCTCTTCTCTTCATTCTGCTTCTTTTCTCTTCTCTTCTCTCCATTCTGCTTCTCTTCTCTTTCTTTCATTCTGCTTCTCTTTTCTTCTCTTCATTCTGCTTCTCTTCTCTTTTCCTCTCTTCTCTTCTCTTCTCTTCATTCTGCTTCTCTTCTCTTCTCTTCTCTTTTCCTCTCTTCTCTTCTCTTCTCTTCTCTTCTCTTCATTCTGCTTCTGTTCTCTTCATTCTGCTTCTCTTCTCTTCTCTTTTCCTCTCTTCTCTTCTTTTCATTCTGCTTCTCTTCTCTTCTCTTCATTCTGCTTCTCTCCTCTTCTCTTTTCTTATCTTCATTCTGCTTCTCTTCTCTTCATTCTGCTTCTCTTCTCTTCTCTTCTCTTCTCTTCATTCTGCTTCTCCTCCCTTCTCTTCTCTTCTCTTCTCTTCTCTTCTCTTCTCTTATCTTCTCTTCATTCTGCTTCTCTTCTCTTTTCTTCTCTTCTCTTCTCTGCATTCTGCTTCTTTCTCTTCTCTTCTCTTCATTCTGCTTCTCTTCTCTTCTCTTCATTCTGATTCTCTTCTCTTCTGCTTCTCTCCTCTCCTCTTCATTTCTCTTCGCTTCTCTTCATTCTGCTTCTCTCCTCTTCTTTTCTCTTCATTCTGCTTCTCTTCTCTTTTCCTCTCTTTTCTACTCTTCTCTTCTCTGCATTCTGCTTCTTTTCTCTTCTCTTCTCTTCATTCTGCTTCTTTTCTCTTCTCTTCTCTCCATTCTGCTTCTCTTCTCTTCTCTGCATTATGCTTCTTTCTTTCTCTTCTCCTCTCTTCTCTTCATTCTGCTTCTTTTCTCTTCTCTTCTCTTCATTCTGCTTCTCTTCTCTTCTCTGCATTATGCTTTTTTTCTCTTCTCTTCTCCTCTCTTCTCTTCATTCTGCTTCTTTTCTCTTCTGTTCTCTTCATTCTGCTTCTCTTCTCTTCATTCTGCTTCTCTTCTCTTCTCTTCTCTTCTCTTCATTCTGCCTCTCTTCTCTTCTCTTCTCTTCTCTGCATTCTGCTTCTTTTCGCTTCTCTTCTCTTAATTCTACTTCTCTTCTCTTCATTCTGATTCTCTTCTCTTTCTTTCATTCTGCTTCTCTTTTCTTCTCTTCATTCTGCTTCTCTACTCTTTTCCTCTCTTTTCTTCTCTTCTCTTCTCTGCATTCTGCTTCTTTTCTCTTCTCTTCTCTTCATTCTGCTTCTTGTCTCTTCTCTTCTCTTCTCTCCTCTCCTCTTCTCTCCTCTTCTCTTCTCTTCATTCTGCTTCTCTTCTCTTCTCTTCTCTGCATTATGCTTCTTTTCTCTTCTCTTCTCCTCTGTTCTCTTCATTCTGCTTCTTTTCTCTCCTCTTCTCTTCATTCTGCTTCTCTTCTCTTCTCTGCATTCTGCTTCTCTTCTCTTCTCTTCTCTTCTCTTCTCTTCTCTTCATTCTGCCTCTCGTCTCTTCTCTTCTCTTCTCTTCTCCTCTCTTCATTCTGCCTCTCGTCTCTTCTCTTCATTCTGCTTCTCGTCTCATCTCTTTTTTTTCTCTTCTCTTCTCTTCTCTTCTCTTCATTGTGCTTCTCTTCTCTTCTCTTCTCTTCTCTTCATTCTGCCTCTCGTCTCATCTCTTCTTTTCTCTTCTGTTCTCTTCTCTTCTCTTCTCCTCTCTTCTCTTCATTCTGCTTCTTTTCTCTTCTGTTCTCTTCATTCTGCTTCTCTTCTCTTCATTCTGCTTCTCTTCTCTTCTCTTCTCTTCATTCTGCCTCTCTTCTCTTCTCTTCTCTTCTCTTCTCTGCATTCTGCTTCTTTTCGCTTCTCTTCTCTTAATTCTACTTCTCTTCTCTTCATTCTGATTCTCTTCTCTTTCTTTCATTCTGCTTCTCTTTTCTTCTCTTCATTCTGCTTCTCTACTCTTTTCCTCTCTTTTCTTCTCTTCTCTTCTCTGCATTCTGCTTCTTTTCTCTTCTCTTCTCTTCATTCTGCTTCTTGTCTCTTCTCTTCTCTTCTCTCCTCTCCTCTTCTCTCCTCTTCTCTTCTCTTCATTCTGCTTCTGTTCTCTTCTCTTCTCTGCATTATGCTTCTTTTCTCTTCTCTTCTCCTCTGTTCTCTTCATTCTGCTTCTTTTCTCTCCTCTTCTCTTCATTCTGCTTCTCTTCTCTTCTCTGCATTCTGCTTCTCTTCTCTTCTCTTCTCTTCTCTTCTCTTCTCTTCATTCTGCCTCTCGTCTCTTCTCTTCTCTTCTCTTCTCCTCTCTTCATTCTGCCTCTCGTCTCTTCTCTTCATTCTGCTTCTCGTCTCATCTCTTTTTTTTCTCTTCTCTTCTCTTCTCTTCTCTTCATTGTGCTTCTCTTCTCTTCTCTTCTCTTCTCTTCATTCTGCCTCTCGTCTCATCTCTTCTTTTCTCTTCTGTTCTCTTCTCTTCTCTTCATTGTGCTTCTCTTCTCTTCTCTTCTATTCATTCTGCTTCTCCTCTCTTCTCTTCATTCTGCTTCTCTCATCTTCTCTTCTATTCATTCTGCTTCTCCTCTCTTCTCTTCTCTTCTCTTCTCTTCTCTTCTTTTCTCTTCTCTTCCATTCATTCTGCTTCTCTTCTCTTCTCTTCATTCTGCTTCTCTCCTCTTCTCTCCTCTGCATTCTGCTTCTCCTCTCTTCTCTTCTCTTCTCTTCTCTTCTCTTCTCTTCTTTTCTCTTCTCTTCTCTTCATTCTGCTTCTCTTCTCTTCTCTTCTCTTCTCTGCATTGTGCTTCTTTTCTCTTCCCTTCTCTTCATTCTGCTTCTCTTCTCTTCTTTTCATTCTGCTTCTCTTCTCTTCTTTTCATTCTCCTTCTCTTCTCTTCTCTTCTCTGCATTCTGCTTCTCTTCTCTTCTCTTCTCTTCTCTTCTCTTCTCTGCATTGTGCTTCTTTTCTCTTCCCTTCTCTTCATTCTGCTTCTCTTCTTTTCATTCTGCTTCTCTTCTCTTCTTTTCTCTTCTCTTCTCTTCTATTCATTCTGCTTCTCTTCTCTTCTCTTCTCTTCTCTTCATTCTGCTTCTCTCCTCTTCTCTTCTATTCATTCTGCTTCTCCTCTCTTCTCTTCTCTTCTTTTCTCTTCTCTTCAGTCTGCTTCTCTTCTATTCTCTTCTCTTCTCTTCTCTTCTGCTTCTCTTCTCTTCTCTTCTGTTTTCTTCTCTTCATTCTGCTTATTTTCTCTTCTCTATCTTAATTCTGCTTCTCTTCTCTTCTCTTCTCTTCATTCTGCTTCTCATCTCTTCTCTTCATTCTGCTTCTCTTCTCTTCACTTCTCTTCTCTTCATTCTGCTTCTCTTCTCTTTTCCTCTCTCCTCTTCTTTTCTCTTCTTTTCTCTTCTCTTCATTCCGCTTCTCTTCTGTTCTCTTCTTTTCTCTTCTCTTCATTCTGCTTCTTTTCTCATCTCTTCATTCTGCTTCTCTTCACTCCTCTTCTCTTCTATGCATTCTGCTTCTCCTCTCTTCTGTTCTCTTCTCTTCTTTTCTCTTCTCTACAGTCTACTTCTCTTCTCTTCTCTTCATTTTGCTTCTTTTCCCTTCTCTTCATTCTGCTTCTCTTCTCTTCTCTGCATTCTGCTTCTCTTCTCTTCTCTTCTCTTCATTCTGCTTCTCTTCTCTTCTCTTCTCTTCTCTTCTCTTATCTTCTCTTCATTCTGCTTCTCTTCTCTTCTCTTCTCTGCATTGTGCTTCTTTTCTCTTCTCTTCTCTTCATTCTGCTTCTCTTCTCTTCTTTTCATTCTGCTTCTCTTCTCTTCTCTTCTCTTCTCTTCTCTGCATTCTGCTTCTCTTCTCTTCCTTTCTATTCTCTCCTCTTCTCTTCTTTTCATTCTGCTTCTCTTCTCTTCTCTTCTCTTTTCTTCTCTTCATTCTGCCTCTTGTCTCTTCTCTTCTCTTCTCTTCTCTTCTCTTCTCTTCTCTTCTCTTCATTCTGCCTCTCATTTCTTCTCCTCTCTTCTCTTCATTCTGTTTCTCTTCTCTTCTCTGCATTCTGCTTCTTTTCTCTTCTCTTCTCTCCTTTTCTCTTCTCTTCTCTTCATTCTGCTTCTCTTCTCTTCTCTTCTCTTCATTCTGCTTCTCTTCTCTTCATTCTGCTTCTCTTCACTTCTCTTCTCTTCTCTTCTCTTCATTCAGCTTCTCTTCTCTTTCCTTCATTCTGCTTCTCATGTCTTCTCTTCATTCTGCTTCTCTTCTCTTCACTTCTCTTCTCTTCTTTTCTCTTCTCTTCATTCCGCTTCTCTTCTCTTCTTTTCTCTTCTCTTCATTCTGCTTCTTTTCTCTTCTCTTCATTCTGCTTCTCTTCTCTCCTCTTCTCTTCTATTCATTCTGCTTCTCCTCTCTTCTCTTCTCTTCTTTTCTCTTCTCTTCAGTCTACTTCTCTTCTCTTCTCTTCTCTTCATTCTGCTTCTCTCCTCTTCTCTTCTCTGCATTCTGCTTCTTTTCTCTTCTTTTCTCTTCTCTTCATTCCGCTTCTCTTCTCTTCTTTTCTCTTCTCTTCATTCTGCTTCTTTTCTCTTCTCTTCATTCTGCTTCTCTTCTCTCCTCTTCTGTTCTATTCATTCTGCTTCTCCTCTCTTCTCTTCTCTTCTCTTCTCTTCTCTTCTCTTCTCTTCTTTTCTCTTCTCTTCAGTCTACTTCTCTTCTCTTCTCTTCATTTTGCTTCTTTTCCCTTCTCTTCATTCTGCTTCTCTTCTCTTCTCTTCATTCTGCTTATTTTCTCTTCTGTTCTCTTCATTCTGCTTCTCTTCTCTTCATTCTGCTTCTCTCCTCTTCTCTTCATTCTGCCTCTCGTCTCTTCTCTTCTCTTCTCTTCTCTTCTCTTCTCTGCATTCTGCTTCTTTTCGCTTCTCTTCTCTTCATTATGCTTCTCTTCTCTTCTCTTTTCTTCTCTTCATTCTGCTTCTTTTCTCTTCTCTATCTTAATTCTGCTTCTCTTCTCTTCTCTTCATTCTGCTTCTCTTCTCTTTCCTTCATTCTGCTTCTCTTCTCTTCATTCTGCTTTTCTTCTCTTCTCTTCATTCTGCTTCTCTCCTCTTCTCTTCTCTGCATTCTGCTTCTTTTCTCTTCTCTTCTCTTCTCTTCATTCTGCTTCTCTTCTCTTCTCTGCCTCTCGTTTCATCTCCTCTCCTCTCTTCTCTTCTCTTCATTCTGCTTCTCTTCTCTTCTCTTCTCTTCTCTGCATTGTGCTTCTTTTCTCTTCCCTTCTCTTCATTCTGCTTCTCTTCTCTTCTTTTCATTCTGCTTCTCTTCTTTTCTCTTCTCTTCTCTTCTATTCATTCTGCTCCTCTTCTCTTCTCTTCTATTCATTCTGCTTCTCTTCTCTTCTTTTCTCTTCTCTTCTATTCTCTTCTCTTCTATTCATTCTGCTTCTCCTCTCTTCTCTTCTCTTCTCTTCTCTTCTCTTCTTTTCTCTTCTCTTCCATTCATTCTGCTTCTCTTCTCTTCTCTTCATTCTGCTTCTCTCCTCTTCTCTTCTCTGCATTCTGCTTCTCCTCTCTTCTCTTCTCTTCTCTTCTCTTCTCTTCTCTTCTTTTCTCTTCTCTTCTCTTCATTCTGCTTCTCTTCTCTTCTCTTCTCTTCTCTTCTCTGCATTGTGCTTCTTTTCTCTTCCCTTCTCTTCATTCTGCTTCTCTTCTCTTCTTTTCATTCTGCTTCTCTTCTCTTCTTTTCATTCTCCTTCTCTTCTCTTCTCTTCTCTTCTCTGCATTCTGCTTCTCTTCTCTTCTCTTCTCTTCTCTTCTCTTCTCTTCTCTTCTCTTCTCTGCATTGTGCTTCTTTTCTCTTCCCTTCTCTTCATTCTGCTTCTCTTCTTTTCATTCTGCTTCTCTTCTCTTCTTTTCTCTTCTCTTCTCTTCTATTCATTCTGCTTCTCTTCTCTTCTCTTCTCTTCTCTTCATTCTGCTTCTCTCCTCTTCTCTTCTATTCATTCTGCTTCTCCTCTCTTCTCTTCTCTTCTTTTCTCTTCTCTTCAGTCTGCTTCTCTTCTATTCTCTTCTCTTCTCTTCTCTTCTGCTTCTCTTCTCTTCTCTTCTGTTTTCTTCTCTTCATTCTGCTTATTTTCTCTTCTCTATCTTAATTCTGCTTCTCTTCTCTTCTCTTCTCTTCATTCTGCTTCTCATCTCTTCTCTTCATTCTGCTTCTCTTCTCTTCACTTCTCTTCTCTTCATTCTGCTTCTCTTCTCTTTTCCTCTCTCCTCTTCTTTTCTCTTCTTTTCTCTTCTCTTCATTCCGCTTCTCTTCTGTTCTCTTCTTTTCTCTTCTCTTCATTCTGCTTCTTTTCTCATCTCTTCATTCTGCTTCTCTTCACTCCTCTTCTCTTCTATGCATTCTGCTTCTCCTCTCTTCTGTTCTCTTCTCTTCTTTTCTCTTCTCTACAGTCTACTTCTCTTCTCTTCTCTTCATTTTGCTTCTTTTCCCTTCTCTTCATTCTGCTTCTCTTCTCTTCTCTGCATTCTGCTTCTCTTCTCTTCTCTTCTCTTCATTCTGCTTCTCTTCTCTTCTCTTCTCTTCTCTTCTCTTCTCTTATCTTCTCTTCATTCTGCTTCTCTTCTCTTCTCTTCTCTGCATTGTGCTTCTTTTCTCTTCTCTTCTCTTCATTCTGCTTCTCTTCTCTTCTTTTCATTCTGCTTCTCTTCTCTTCTCTTCTCTTCTCTTCTCTGCATTCTGCTTCTCTTCTCTTCTCTTCCTTTCTATTCTCTCCTCTTCTCTTCTTTTCATTCTGCTTCTCTTCTCTTCTCTTCTCTTTTCTTCTCTTCATTCTGCCTCTTGTCTCTTCTCTTCTCTTCTCTTCTCTTCTCTTCTCTTCTCTTCATTCTGCCTCTCATTTCTTCTCCTCTCTTCTCTTCATTCTGTTTCTCTTCTCTTCTCTGCATTCTGCTTCTTTTCTCTTCTCTTCTCTCCTTTTCTCTTCTCTTCTCTTCATTCTGCTTCTCTTCTCTTCTCTTCTCTTCATTCTGCTTCTCTTCTCTTCATTCTGCTTCTCTTCACTTCTCTTCTCTTCTCTTCTCTTCATTCAGCTTCTCTTCTCTTTCCTTCATTCTGCTTCTCATGTCTTCTCTTCATTCTGCTTCTCTTCTCTTCACTTCTCTTCTCTTCTTTTCTCTTCTCTTCATTCTGCTTCTTTTCTCTTCTCTTCATTCTGCTTCTCTTCTCTCCTCTTCTCTTCTATTCATTCTGCTTCTCCTCTCTTCTCTTCTCTTCTTTTCTCTTCTCTTCAGTCTACTTCTCTTCTCTTCTCTTCTCTTCATTCTGCTTCTCTCCTCTTCTCTTCTCTGCATTCTGCTTCTTTTCTCTTCTTTTCTCTTCTCTTCATTCCGCTTCTCTTCTCTTCTTTTCTCTTCTCTTCATTCTGCTTCTTTTCTCTTCTCTTCATTCTGCTTCTCTTCTCTCCTCTTCTGTTCTATTCATTCTGCTTCTCCTCTCTTCTCTTCTCTTCTCTTCTCTTCTCTTCTCTTCTTTTCTCTTCTCTTCAGTCTACTTCTCTTCTCTTCTCTTCATTTTGCTTCTTTTCCCTTCTCTTCATTCTGCTTCTCTTCTCTTCTCTTCATTCTGCTTATTTTCTCTTCTGTTCTCTTCATTCTGCTTCTCTTCTCTTCATTCTGCTTCTCTCCTCTTCTCTTCATTCTGCCTCTCGTCTCTTCTCTTCTCTTCTCTTCTCTTCTCTTCTCTGCATTCTGCTTCTTTTCGCTTCTCTTCTCTTCATTATGCTTCTCTTCTCTTCTCTTTTCTTCTCTTCATTCTGCTTCTTTTCTCTTCTCTATCTTAATTCTGCTTCTCTTCTCTTCTCTTCATTCTGCTTCTCTTCTCTTTCCTTCATTCTGCTTCTCTTCTCTTCATTCTGCTTTTCTTCTCTTCTCTTCATTCTGCTTCTCTCCTCTTCTCTTCTCTGCATTCTGCTTCTTTTCTCTTCTCTTCTCTTCTCTTCATTCTGCTTCTCTTCTCTTCTCTGCCTCTCGTTTCATCTCCTCTCCTCTCTTCTCTTCTCTTCATTCTGCTTCTCTTCTCTTCTCTTCTCTTCTCTGCATTGTGCTTCTTTTCTCTTCCCTTCTCTTCATTCTGCTTCTCTTCTCTTCTTTTCATTCTGCTTCTCTTCTTTTCTCTTCTCTTCTCTTCTATTCATTCTGCTCCTCTTCTCTTCTCTTCTATTCATTCTGCTTCTCTTCTCTTCTTTTCTCTTCTCTTCTATTCTCTTCTCTTCTATTCATTCTGCTTCTCCTCTCTTCTCTTCTCTTCTCTTCTCTTCTCTTCTTTTCTCTTCTCTTCCATTCATTCTGCTTCTCTTCTCTTCTCTTCATTCTGCTTCTCTCCTCTTCTCTTCTCTGCATTCTGCTTCTCCTCTCTTCTCTTCTCTTCTCTTCTCTTCTCTTCTTTTCTCTTCTCTTCTCTTCATTCTGCTTCTCTTCTCTTCTCTTCTCTTCTCTTCTCTGCATTGTGCTTCTTTTTTCTTCCCTTCTCTTCATTCTGCTTCTCTTCTCTTCTTTTCATTCTGCTTCTCTTCTCTTCTTTTCATTCTCCTTCTCTTCTCTTCTCTTCTCTGCATTCTGCTTCTCTTCTCTTCTCTTCTCTTCTCTTCTCTTCTCTTCTCTTCTCTTCTCTGCATTGTGCTTCTTTTCTCTTCCCTTCTCTTCATTCTGCTTCTCTTCTTTTCATTCTGCTTCTCTTCTCTTCTTTTCTCTTCTCTTCTCTTCTATTCATTCTGCTTCTCTTCTCTTCTCTTCTCTTCTCTTCATTCTGCTTCTCTCCTCTTCTCTTCTATTCATTCTGCTTCTCCTCTCTTCTCTTCTCTTCTTTTCTCTTCTCTTCAGTCTGCTTCTCTTCTATTCTCTTCTCTTCTCTTCTCTTCTGCTTCTCTTCTCTTCTCTTCTGTTTTCTTCTCTTTTCCTCTCTTTTCTTCTCTTCTCTTCTCTGCATTCTGCTTCTTTTCTCTTCTCTTCTTCATTCTGCTTCTTGTCTCTTCTCTTCTCTTCTCTCCTCTCCTCTCCTCTTCTCTCCTCTTCTCTTCTCTTCTCGTCTCTTCATTCAGCTTCTCTTCTCTTCTGTTCTCTGCATTATGCTTCTTTTCTCTTCTCTTCTCCTCTGTTCTCTTCATTCTGCTTCTCTTCTCTTCTCTGCATTCTGCTTCTTTTCTCTTCTCTTCTTTTCTTTTCTCTTCTCTTCTCTTCTTTTCTCCTCTCTTCATTCTGCCTCTCGTCTCTTCTCCTCTCTTCTCTTCTCTTCATTGTGCCTCTCGTTTTTTCTTCTCTCTTCTCCTCTCTTCTCTTCATTCTGCTTCTCTTCTCTTCTCTTCTCTGCATTCTGCTTCTCTTCTCTTCTATTCATTCTGCTTCTCTTCTCTTCTATTCATTCTGCTTCTCTTCTCTTCTCTTCTATTCATTCTGCTTCTCTTCTCTTCTATTCATTCTGCTTCTCTTCTCTTCTCTTCTATTCATTCTGCTTCTCTTCTCTTCTATTCATTCTGCTTCTCTTCTCTTCTCTTCTCTTCTCTTTTCTTATATGCACTTTTCTCTTCTCTTCATTCTGCTTCTCATCACTTCCTTCTGCTTCTCTTCTCTTCTCGTCTCTTCATTTTGCTTTTTTTCTCCTCTCTTATTCTCTTTTCTCTTCTCTTCATTCTGCTTCTCTTCTTCTCATTCTGCTTCTCCTCTCATCTAATCTATTCTCTTCTCCTCTATTCTCTTCTCTCTTCTTCATTCTGCTTCTCCTCTCATCTCCTCTATTCTCTTCTCTCCTCTTTATTCTGTTTCTTCTCTTCCTCTGTTCTCTTCTCTTCACAATTCTGCTTCTCTCACTCTATGCTCTTCACTCCCTCTTTATTTTTCTTACTTTTTGCCTTCTTTGCTTTCTTTCTGCATCCATCTTCTTTTATTTTTTGCTTCCTGTTGTTTGTTCTCTGCTTGTTTTCTCCTGTTTGCTTTTCTTTTCTTAATGCTTCTTTGCGAGTGTCATTCCATACCCTTAATTTGCTATTCATTCCCCTGATCTTTTTCACTCTTATTCTCATTCTTTCTTCTGTTCTAGTTTCTTCTACTTCTACATTTCTCTGTTCCACCCCCCCACCCCTCTTCTGCTCACCTTCTCTTTATGCTGCTTCTCCTCTCTTCTCTAAGTTGACGTGACTCGTCTCTGCCTGAAGTCTCCTGGGTCACCTTTATGTTTTATCACTGCCGTTAAGAGAGGCAGAAGGAGCAGTGGCCCGAGATTCTGGCAGCTTCTACCGGTGATGGTTTAATTTAGCGGAAAACAGACTGACTGCTCTCGAATGAGCAGAGACAGACGAGCTCTTTCCGCATGGCTCACAACGCTCAGGGCCCACCTACATCTGAACGCATGGTGGGATTTCCGACAGGAGCCCAGCAACACAACAGAACTGCGGGTGACATTTGTCGCAGCGCGGATGGTCGTATGTGGGACTGAGGTTCATGCATTTATTTATGAGTGTTGGTGTATACAGTTAGTTCTACCAGGTCCAATTTATTTGTTTGGCTGATTTGATATTGTGCTCAACTGTGCTCTGTAGACTTTTACTCTCTCACATGTAGCACCGACAGGGCAATAACATGCCTCTGCTGAGCGGGTGTTTTCAGCCGAGCTGGCCGCATTATTACCCCAACAATATTTGCACACAGCTCCCTTATCAAACCAGTGCAGCTATCGTTTTAGAAGTGAGGGATGCCATTTTAATTCCTAGGCTAATCTTGACTTCGGGACATCTTTACATAAAACACAAATTCCTCACTCTTGAAAGCAGTGGCTTAAGGTGAAGTACACCCACGGGATCTATTTACAGAGATTAAACACAGCAGTACATCCATTGCTTGTAAATCCCAGCGTTTAAGCAGTTATATGATAATTAAATCTCAATCTAGTCTCAGGAAACCTGCTCTGTCTGGATCTCGCTCCTCTACTAGTATCAGCGTAGCACACAGGGGGAATAATCGAGTTAGTGTGATTCTTAATTGTTCCATGCAGCAAGAGCGAGAAGGAGCATTTCACTAAATCTGATCTTATTTTATAAGAGCTATAAAATAATGAGAAGATCAGCAGCAGTAGCCACTCTAGAAGGAACTGGCCACTTTAGAAGAACCCCCACCATGTGGATCTGCCTTGCTGGCAAAATTATACAGTAAAATGCATGATAATGTGCAATAATATGATAAGCGATTCAATTTCAATATCGCAATAACAGATCTGACAAATAATTAATATACTGTTGATTTATCAAATAACAATATATATATATATATATATATATATATTTTTTTTTTTTACAAAATAATGAGATTAGAAGTTTGGTATATCTCACTGCCTTCCACATGTTTCCTAACAGAAGAAGTGACACCACTAAGTTCAGGTCACATGTTTTTTCATTAGAACTGTTTGCAGATGTCACAATGACGTTCCGGACTCCATGTCCCAGAATCCTTCAGGTGATCGCGGGAGTGTTTACATGATTCCTACCATCCATCCACGTTCCCAATCACTTGAGTACTGATTTGTATCACCTGTGTATGTTTGTTCTTGCCTTGACCCTTTGGATGTGTTCTTTTCCTAACCTAGACTATGATATTTTCTTAATAAAGCCTAATTTTCATTGCAACTCTGTGAGTGTCTGATTCTGGGTAAAACATTGCAGAACATTTTATGCAGTTTAAAGTAAGCGATAACAGAGTTGATCAGTACAATGGGACAGACAGAAATATTATATATATTTTTAATTACTAAAATTAGAACAATCACAAAAACATGTAAAAAATAGACTTAATTATGTAATGTAAAATTAAAGTTAAATTTCTGAGTCTTTTAGTTAATATTTTATTTAGAAATGGCACCTAATAGATCAAGCATTACTAATAGTTCTGAACCAATTTAAGTTGTATTCTTGTTAAAAACTCATTCAAGATTGTTTTTGGGGGAAATAATAAAAGGTTTATTTGGGAGATGCACCCCAAATTTTAGAATGAGCTAAATGTCTAAATTGTCACCAGACAGTGTTTTTGACCAAGCTCGTTACACTGTCCAATAAACCATATAAATAAATAAAGAACATGAGTGTCTTTGTCTGCTCATTTGTCTGAGTGTCTTTGTCTGTTTACAGTGAATGAAACCTTTTTTGTTTGAAGGCTTAATGTGCTCATCTGCCTTTCCATTGTCTCCCCATGGTCTAGAGAACACAGGAGGAGCTGTTGTGGGAGTGGAAAGAAAAAAGATCTATTAAATGGCTGTAAAGATTGTGCTTGAAATCAGTCTTGAGGTGGTGTATCTCAAAGGAAGTGCTTTAAAATAAGAGGGCAGAATAAAAACGTTAAACCCCCACACCCCACTCTGTCTCATGTCAGCTCTCTCTGGCTCTCTACAGCTGCCTGCTCCCCCTGGGCCCTGTGAATAATTGGTAAATATTTTCTTGATGTCTGAAAGGGGGGGGGGGGTGAGGGTGAGGGTGTGTGTGTGTGTGTGTGTGTATGGGGACGGGGCAACAAACTTCAATTGCGCCGTGTCACACCCAAAGAAATCAAAGTGTGGCCGGCCTATTGGCACTCAGAGGAACTTAAAATGAGTAAAAGTCGCTGGGAGCGCTCCTAAACAGCCTGAGCAGCCTGTACTATGCACTGAGAATGCCAGATCAGTGTGGGTGGTAAGTAGGGTGAGAGCTTTAAAAGACAGGCCCAATCACCCAGCCAATCACTGATCAATAAATTAATCACATCTATTAGGACTATCCTGTTTACCATTATCTTCTATGCTTTTGTTATATCCTCTGGAAATGTCCTTGACATCTTGTTCTACTACATGACCACTTTAATAGAAACACCCACCTTGTACTTCCACTCACTAGGCCACTTTATTAGAAACCCCTACCTTGTTCTTCTACTCACTTGGCCATTTTATTTGAAACGCCTACCATCTACTCCTATTGACTGATCACTATATTAGAAACATCTACCTTGTTCTTCCACTCACTGGCCACTTTATTGGAAACACCAACCTTCTACATTTCTAATCTATATTAGAAACATCTACCTTGTTCTTTCACTCACTGGCCACTTTATTTGAAACACCTACTCTCTACTCATATTGACTGATCACTACATTAGAAACATCTATTGTTGGAAACACCAACTTTCTACATGTACTCACTGGCCACTTCTTTAGAAAAACCTACCTTGTGCCCTCTACTTTAGTCATTTCCTGACAACTGGCTCGCTGTTGACCACATATTATTTGGGTGGTAGACTTTTTTTTTTTTTTTGGGGGGGGGGGGGGGGGCATTAATATTTGCTGCCAAGAGTAGCTCTGTGGTTACAGAACATTGCTGAAGGGCTTGGGGATGGCTAACACAAACACACTGCATTAACAAAAGGGCTACAGTCACTAACTGTACACCAGCAAGAGGGAGCTACAAGTTAGGGGTTTCTGATAAAGTGGACAGTGAGTGTATAGGGTGGGAGTTGTTCATCTACTGTAACGGATATTGGATACAAATCTGATGTGAACAGTCCCTCTGTGAAGTAAATAAAACATGGGTGAGTGTCGTTTGGAGAGATTCATTAATTGCCGCAGCCTGATTAATGAAGAAGCAGCCTGGATGCAAAGGTGTTGCGCAGGAGCAGTGTGTTGGAGAATAGAACACTGTAAAGCAAGAGCCATTTAATTAAATATTGAGCATCCTCAGATGGATGTCTGTGTTAGTGACCCAAACTGCAACCGATGCTAATTAAAATTTCAGCTTTATCTGGGGAGCCGCCACACTGCACGCAGATCCCATGGCCAGACAAAGTGTGAGCTCCTCAGTTCAGTTCAATAAACGTGTACTGCTTTATCTTGGCAATGTTCAGTTGCATTATCTAGGGGGAGATGGGGAGACGCAATCCTCCCAATGTTGAAAGGAAGCAATTTCGTCTCCTACAGTATATGCCTAAAAAAAGAAGGAAAGAAAGTAGAACATTCATTTATTGATGTAACAAAACAATGAAAGTTTAAATTTCTAGTGCAGTCACATCTTTAGAGGGCAGTTCTTAGTCAGCTCAGTCTACTCAAGGTCACGTATTGTCTGTCTTCAGGCGAAGATTCTTTGGTAGGAATTGAAGCCAGTATTATTGAGAATTAAATTACTTGGTCTTTGTCAAAGTGGTTCAGGTCCTCGCGCCTGTCCATTTGTCCTGTATGCAACACGTTGACTATGAGAACCACCAATTGTCCAGTTGGTCAATAATGTATTTCAGGCCTTTGACATGCACTGTTTTGAGATCAACAACATTCCATGAGTGGTCTTATGCTTTGGCTCAGAGTATTTACAAAAACACTCTACACTTTACACCCAAGTGTACCTAATGTTTTGGGAGTTAAACCAGCAGCCTCCACCTCAAGGTGTACATATAGCTAGTGAATGAAGTTGGTTTGGAATTTATATGGGGGGAAACTGGCACATTACACCATGACCTCCAGACCTCCAGGCTAGTTATAGGAATACAGGTTGCTATGTTAACCAGGCCTTGTGATCATGGCTTTTCCTGTGTGAGTCTGCAGAAGGGGAGCTCAAACTCGGCATGAGACAAAGCGAAATGGGAAGGGAGTGGGTGTTCTTGCTGGGCTAAAAGCTAAGCGACTCTCCTTGAACTACCTTAGCTGACTGCCACACTAGAGGTAAACACACATCAGAAGAAAAGGTACTGGCTTATTTTTATCGGGTAAATTCGGAAAGTCGAGCCCGGGGAAGTGAGCAGGTACTCGGCTAAAAGTTATTCTGGCTAAGTTCTCTGGGATGCGGCTGCTGTGGGTTGTTACGGTGCCATAAACCAGCTAATCAAAGCAGAGCTTATCATTTTCAGCATTAAAAGAAAATCTGCATGTTTCATTCTATGGGAAAACAACAGTAATACGAGCTTGTATACTAAATTCTACACACCTACACACCAAATTCAGAAATATGTCATTTTATGTTTGCTTCTTCAGTTTAGAACAGCAGATGTTAGGCCAACCTTCCCAACAAACACGGGCTTATGCTGGATTTGCTTTTACCTCAAAAATCGGATGTCTAAGCTGGGAATGGCATGATTCCCTAATTGGCCGTGTTTCAGTTACAAATTTCAACATTTCAGAACTATTTCAAAACTTTTCCAAAACTTTTCCAAAAAACAGTTAGCTCAAAACTTCAGAGTTTGCCACAACTACAATGGTGAATCTAACCAAAATATATCCTGCCCAGGTGAGCATTGTTCTAGGTTAGTATTGTTAGTGATACCAGCTGATAACAACGCATTATACTGCACATCCAAACGACCTCTTTCTGAGTAGGAAATCTGACATGTGGGGGCATTCCAGTTAAAATTGTCTACTTGGAACTCAGAAATTCAGACATCTCAGCTCCATGGTGCAGTTCGAAAGTGCTACAAATCGGGATGTTATGTAGATGTTGTCATGGCGTGTACAGCCTGACACAAAGGGAATGAACACTTGTAGAGAAGGATCAATGCAAGACTGTTTAATAAAACAACTAAATGCCAAAAAACAGAACGAGGAGTGAAGATGTGAGCAGCAAAGGGTGGCAAAATGTTAAATACAAACAAACGTGACAACACAAAATGGATAATACAACAAGCCTGGGACTGGGAGGAGCAGGGAGTTGAACAGGAGTGGAACAAGGGGGAGAACTAATGGGATGAAGAACTTAGATCCACAAGCCTAGCTTGGGCAGAGAGGGGGATACTAAACTGAGATCAGAGCCGTGCTCTGAGAATGAACGAAGGTAGCTGGGGAGCCAGCAACAAGACCAGAAAGCCTGACCAACCTAACCTGAACTAGCAGAGACTGCTTAGAGACGAGGTAGCTTAGGGACATGAACAGGAAGTGACCGTAACTCGCTAGCCTCGAGAAAAAATCCTTGAACCCACCTCACTATGAGCTAAACACTGCCAACCTACGTGTGACGAATCACAGAGTGTCTAGGAGATTCTACCAGAGCCTGAGGGCTACAACGTGAGTCATGGAGACACAAAGCGATCTATTGAGTTACCATGAGATTCAAAACGGTTGGGTAAGGTTAAGTCTGGATCAGTATTGTTGAATTGTTTTCAGTTTTCCTGATTTTAGTCCACAGTTTGTTAGCAGTGCTAGCCTAGCATCTAGGCAACTGAGGTCAGACACCAAACATGTCTTGAATGATCAGCTGGAGACAGTGTCAATATTGATTCATGCACATTTGAATTTTTCATCGAACAATTCCTTTTCAGCAAAACCCCAAATCCCAAGTGTGGACTTTGGGACAGGCTGTCATTAGCTTCTATACATTCCTGATTACTGGATACTCCTCATTATTGTTTATCACTGTTAAAAAGAAGCCAGTACACATGGTTACTTTTGGCAACATGCTCACTAATTAGACTCCAGCCCACAGACGGGAGAGTGAGACTTTTCTCATAGCCTGAGTAGAAGAGCTTGATGGAGAGCCGGACGAGCAGTGTGTTCCTGTGCACTGTATTTCTTCGCTGCTACAGCCGAATCCTCTTTTTATCAGCTGCTGTAGAAGCACTTTGCATTTATTACGCTGATGCATTTTTTAAACCTGGCCGTCCTTTTTCCACACAACTGTCAGTGGCTACTTCTCTATCTCTCTCTCTCTTTTTCTCTCTCTCTCTCTCTCACACACACACACACATTCTTCTGCAGGTAATGAAGATGTCTCCGAAGAAAACTTTGGTGGTGTGTGGAGGGAAAAGTGCGAGAGATGGGGGAAAAAAGCATCAGGTATTTTATTTTAGACCCTATGGAGCCAAAGTGACAATCGTTGTTGCGCTGAAAAAATAATGAGGATGGAATGGGATGCCTTCCGTGCTCACACAGAGAGGAGAGAGAGCTATAGGAGCTACCTGAAGTGTGAAGTGTGTTTCTGTAATTCAGACATTTTTTTTCTCTGTCTGTCTCCCTCCATCCCTCTGTTTCTATTTGACTAGCTCCTTCTGTCTCTTTCAGTCTCTCTCTCCCACTAACTCTCTCTCTCTTTCTCTTTGTATCTCGCTCTATCTGTCTCGGTCTATCTCTATTCATTCTTAGTCTCTCTCTCTCTCTCTCTCTCTCTCTCTCTCTCTCTCTCTCTGTAGGTAGGCAAAGGTACACTTGATGGTCAGATTCACTAATAAAACAGCTATAAGATTAAGTTGACATTTTCAGTGCAGTTGAATTGTCCTTATCATTGAATATCACTGCCATCTGCAGCCAGAGCCCAAGAGAGCACAATTGTCCTTATTCTCTCTGAGTGTGGAGATGGATCACTCTCTCTCCCCACATCACTTCATTATTTTGAATGCTAAATCCTTATTTTGAGATAATGTGTCATCACTTTGAGATGCTAATGCTAAGTCAGATGATTTTTTTCATGATTATTTCTCAATATTCTGAGATAATTTCTTGATATTTTGATATACCATGTCGATATTTTGAGATTATTTATTAAATTATTTCTTGGTATTTTGCATTAATTTCTGATTATTCTAAAACACTTTCTTGATAAATGATGAGTTCAAAGTTACTGAATAGGCTTCAGTAACTTTGTGCCTCACTCTACCCTTCCATTTTCCCCCCACTGGATCTACAGTACAGGACACTAACCTCCTAAGGGACAATTCTACTTTTCTAGAACTTGGATGAATAGTGCTTAGGCCTTAGCATCATTTTTTTTTATTAAAACTGAGGGAGCCAATTCACACCACACCGAGAACAGCCACTTTATTCAGGTTCCAGGCACTAAAGTCACACCTGGACCTGAGGCCGTGTCTCAAAACCAGCCGAGCAAATGGTCTGCCTCTTTAGGAGCATGCTGATTAATTCGCTGGAGTTCCAACAGGAGGGGAGTTTTAAGCAGACAGCTTAGAGTGAAGGACAGCCTCTGCCTGCAGCACTGCACGTTGCTAAAGATGAGGAAGAGGGAGAGAGAGAGAGAGAGAGAGAGAGAGAGAGAGACAGAGGAAGACAGAGAGAAGGGGAAAGAGAGAGGGAGAGGGAAGAGCGCAGTGGCTATTCTCAGAATGTCAGTCAAGTCGTCACCTTCAAATAAAGGGGAGGCCGTTAGCGGAGAATTATCTCATTAACGAGTAGGCTTCGGCACTCTCCGGGGACCAGTTTCACTGGCGGCCCGGCCTGATATATGGATGGAGTTTTAGTGCGCTCTATAAAAACCAAGAGGCTCTGGCTTATTTCAGGCCTGTAAAGTCCAGCCCATAACAATGCCTCCTTAGCCCAATAGATGAAAGGTATTTGCAGGCTCTCTATATAAAAGTGTCCCATTAGCGTTGATCTAGGATCAGATGTTGCTCTCCCGAACGCCAAGCTAAATTATCAGAGTGGAAAAAGTGCAGAGCTGATCCCAAATTGCCTCGTTTCTCGGTCAAGGGCCTGGAGTTCACCGGCTGTTTAAGCAGAAAGCAGTCGGCTTCCTTACGCAGTGAACAGTTCATTGTGAGTGAATAATTCAGTGTGGATAAACGTCATCCAATATGCAGCATGAGTATTTTGTGGGCACGGGGGCAATAAGTGTGTGTAAGTAACGCTTGTTCAGAAATGGATGTTGTGACATGGAAGTTGTGTTGCGTCTTTTTTACATCTTGCTGCTGCTTGGCTCGAGCACAACAACAAGGAAATCACTACAGTTAGTCTAAAAAACGCCATCCCATGGAAGCATATTTATAGAGGAGAAATAGAGGAGAAAAAATGCTACATGCCATACATTCTTTTCTTTGTGGCAGTAAAATGCATTTTTTTGTTTTAGGTTATAACAGCTTTTTTTCCTCTAAATAATGACTTAAGTTAAAATAATTTCTTTCAGGCTTCACAGGCAGCAAGTTGTTATTTTGACACACTAAGTCAATATTAAATATGCATCCATCAATTGATCATTTGGGGAAAACAAGTCATTATTTCAAGACACTGGGTCAAACGTTCGAGAAAATTAATTTGAAGATACTGAGGCAATATTTTCAGAAAACAAAGGGTTCTTTTGACACAGTAAGACAAAAAAAATCAAAATATGGGAATAATTTTAACATAATAAGTTACACTTGCAAAGTAATCATTTAATAAAGTGCAATCTAGTAATCTATTATATTGAGTCATTATTTTAAGATATTTAGTCAAAGGTTTAGGAAGATATTGCCAGCTGGTGTGGTGGAGCTGGGAGCCTGGAGCATCGGCAGCAGTTTGAAAAGAGGTGGTGGCTGGATTCACATGTATGAGACATGTATTTTTAACATAACATTAATCCTTGTTATGTTTCCTTACCCTCCTAGTCTCAGGAGTGGGGAAAAAGAAAAAGAAATGTTTGAGAGGATATGTAATTATTTGTACTTCAGAGTTAATAAGGTATTATTTGAAAAAAATATATTTTGAGATACTCAAAAGTCATATGGTGTAGACAATAAATTATAATTTGACATAGCAACTCATCATTTCAAGTCAACATTTCATAAAAATAAGATTTAAAGAAAATGGTTAAAAAGTATTTTTATAGTGATGTTAAAAATCGTTATTTTGACAAAATAAGTCAATAATTTTAAGAAAGTAAGTGAAGGTTTAAAAATAAGTAATTAGTTGTAATTTTGGGGAAAAAAAACATTTTTAAGTCATAATTTTGAGTAAAGAAGCTATTTCAAGATATTAAATTGAAAAATGTGATTAAATGTGAGTCAAATACATCTAAAAAGTTATTTTAACAAAGTAAGCTATTACATGGACAGTCTTTGTCAGTGTAATACTGGTGTTTGGCGGTTGTGCTTCATTGATCGACAGTGACTGATTTTACACAGTTGTATTCGTTCCTCTGTTGCCGTTTGTGAATGGAAGCATTTGGCCCTTATACTGTACATTCCTCATATGCCTGTCGAGTCAAAGTTTTCAATTGTTTTATGTAGAGCACCAAACTTTTCTGACTTAATTTAGGCGCTGACACAGTGGAGTCAGCAGCTGCTTCAATGCAAGAGCATAATTGAATCTTACAGATTGCAACTGCACTATTTGACTTTTTTTCCCCTGCAATCTGCAAAAAGCATTCATCAAAAGCAATGCCACTTTCAGTCACTGTATTGATTCAGAGAGGCCTATAAATTCTTTCAATTCACTCGAGGCGCTGGAAGACCCAAAGTAACGGTGCTATTTTAAGTGCTGTGGTTTCATTCTGATTATAACAGCACAGCAAATGTGTCGATCTGAGCGGCAGCTGCGGAAGAGATGTTCATGTAGGACGGGCCAGATGTTTAAAACCACGCAGCGTTCACTCAGCCATCTGCAGGGAAAGACCTGTTGGCCAATTACAAGCGTTAAATCTGTGTTTATTGGTAGACTGACAATTACAAGTTGACGCCACTCCTACTCTGGCATGAAGCACGTGTAGTGGAGCTGCAATGCAGCGTGGGAGAGTGGGGAATGGAATCTGCTGACCACAGGACTTGATCACTCCGACCAAGGCTGCCAAGCCCACGGCCTCAGGCCAAATTTGGCATCCGAAGGCACCTTTCTGTTCACTTCGACAGTGATATCATTTACATATGCGGAAAGTACACGTGTGCTGCCTTATGATTTCATAGTCTGTCACCACTGAGACATTTCTACATTTATAGCCACCAGCTGGGAAAGTGGGCGCAGCTCTGAGTCTTCATATGCAAATCCTATTTTCTACCTCTATTTCTAACATTTGATTTAGTTGGTTTGACCCTTAGCATCTAAACAACTCAGTGGGATGACCTCTGGATTGACATGGTCACTGCGGTTCTTCAGTCATTAGTTATTTTTAATGCTTTTGTAAAAGTGTATCTATCTACACTTCCACTTGATTTCTGAGGTCAGTCCTTTCAGTCGGCTCCCAGCCAACAGCTCTTCTTTCATATCTGTGAGATGTTTGATGTCTGACCTGTACAAAAGTACTCATTCTCTTTCCCTCACACCTTTAATCTCTCTCCCTCTATTCCTCCATTTTCCATGTGAGTGAAGTGCAAAAGTTGCGTTTAGCTGAAGTTTCTGCACTCGCCGTGGAGGCACTGAAGAAAGCTGGAGGGTCAGGACGCTAATCAATGAACAAACCACCTGCTTTCTCCAGCGAGAGAATCCTTCAATAGTACACAGACAACTAATTCATTTACTACCAACAAGGGAAAAGCCTTGGAGACCGTGAACTCTCTTCAGCACAATAGCGCACTATTTACAGACGGAGCTTTCACTTCAGTTAGCATTCCTAGTCCAGACATTGGCTGTTGTCTTTCTTATGCAGATATCTAGGTCATTTTTGCATAATGTCATTCAGACATTCATAATTTGGTTTAAAAATGGTCAAAAAATAACCTTAACACTAACTTGCATTTAAATGTTGTTACATTTAAACCTTTTTTATTTTAAAGTTTACATTTTGTTAACAACACTATACTGTCATGGTTTTGTGACAGCTTTCTATGCTGAATTTAAAGACAATTTACAAAGCGTGTCTTGTCATATTTTGTAATTCAATGACAATTGTTCAAACTCTTCAATCAAAATATTATAACCTTTGCTTGCCTCTAAAATTATAATGGGATTGATTAGATTCCTCTGTCAGTTTCTAATTACTGGTTAATCTAATGCACTGGGCCTTCAGTGCAGCTCCTTAAGGCCTAACCAATGGTTGAGCTAGTTAATCTCTTAACGTAGCAAGGCTTGCTAAACCCCAAGGTGTATTAGTCGGTAGCTTCTGGGGGTCTCTTGTACAAACTTGTGGGGCTATTCTTTGGTAATAGAGGTTTGTAATAACACTGTCAGCCTGCCGGCGGATCGTAGGCTTTTAAAGGGGTTAAACGGCATCAACAAAGATACTACAGGGGAAAAAAATTCTGACTGGACAGTTTTACATTAGCAGAACCGATCAAAACATAATAGAAGTAGGAGTACTGTAGTACTGGAATACTTACAGGATCAGTTTCACAGACAGGGTTTGAGCTACACAGTTCTAGACTACACAGCATTCCTGATTGAGATTTTCCCTTGAAAGCGAAATGTCCAGTCTTTAATTATTGAATGAGAAACTGACCCACAGAGTTTAAATGCATAGCGCCATGAACAGACTTAAAATTTCAGACATGCATTTCTTAAATTCCCAGACATCACTAGGCCTTGTCTGAAGGCCTACAAGGCCCTGACAGTTCCCCACTGATGGTAAATATTGAAAATGTGTCATAATTTGTGATTCTTAATCATGGTCATTAATTCTGTAACCTTTCAGAAATTGACTTTGAAACATTTTTACCAACAGGATAGAACATGTTTTTGAGTAAATGCTACTAAGAGCTCACTGTGTTTATGTGCACACCAACAGAAATTAGTCCAAGAATGATTGTATAACTAAAGCCTTGGGTACACTGCATGACCTTTAAGGTCATAACAGATTCTAAAAAGACTGGGTATCTCCCACTTCCTCATTGAGTTTTACTGATTTTTATGGCAAATAAAAAACTGTCCATCACACACTAAAAGACTAGGGATCATACACTACACCTCGCACTTCAGCCTAGCTAAACCAAAGCTTATAAGCCCAAAAACACATGTAGCTCACATTATTTAGGAGAAGTAGATTTGCGTCACTGTTTTAGCTGACCCAAAATAAAAAGGTGAGGTCGTGGGTAGGAAGGGGAATGGGGTCATCATGGACTGTATAGACTGCAGAATAAGAGCGTAAAATTAATATAAGAAACTGCCTAATAACTGCCTAAAACTGGCTATTGATGGGACCCATTCAGATTCAGTCTGTGACCAGTATACACTACTACACTACTTGATCATGTTTCATTTACTCTGACTGGTCTGAAACGTGATCAAGTAACCAAAAATCGGAGCCTACGCCCCTTGCATGCCACCCGATTCTCTTTCTTCAACTGTCAATTGATGGAAAATCTTACTAGAGCCAAGCAGCACAGACTCAGAATCTGGATAAAAATTGCGTAGTGTACACCTTAGCTGAATCTTTGATCACTTAAAGAGCACAGTTAGATTTCCTAGGTCCTATTCAAGCTAAGTGTAACTCATTTAAAATGTGGTTCAGGCCTGTTAGCCAGACTTTTAAAGGTAGATTTAAACTGGTAAACTCTTAGATCACCCCACACCCCTCTTTCGTGATATTTTGCATCTTTCCTGGTAGTAACACAGGTGTGATGACAGTTTTTTGACACCAAAACAAGGATCTTGTTTTAGGTGACCTTGAAAACTTCCAGTCGTCACTTGGAGATGCATCGCATCCCTGTAATAGAGTAGAATAGTGTCCACTCAAAGCACAAGGGAAGGAAGAATAGGAATGCTTAAACTTAAGGAAGTAAGCAAAATCCCTGTTATTATTATTATTATTAGTAGTAGTATTAGTAGTTTTGGGCAGCTGTGTGTTGTGTGTTATACCAACCATCTGTCATTTATCCGACATTTCATTCATTATGTCTGATTTGTTTGATTTGAACAAAAACCCATGTTCTCACATGTTCTTGCAGTTTATCTGCTGGTACTGACTGATCTCCACCATGTTTATTTTACTCAGTGTCTGAGGTGAAAACACTGTATGGGGTCTCACAGTTTGCAATGTGTAGGGGTGTCATGAACCTGCAGAGGTCTGCATGGGTAAGGTTCTCACTCATATGGCAAGTCATAATTCTTTCATACCACTGTTATCAATGTAACTTAAAGAATTCAGTGTAAATGTTATCAATGTTTAACACAAGGACTGGGGGTATGCCTACCTTTTGTACCTTTTTCTATTATGTTCATGTTTTAGTGTTTTTATCACTTGTATTCAGCTTTGCATCATTTATAAACTATGCTCCAGAGAGCATTATGGATATTGGGCAAGCAAGATGAAGATGTATTCTACCTCTCAGGCCTGAGAAAGCACCTTCATAAATGTATTTAAGGAAAAAAAACCCAGATTGTCTCCAACCTTTAGCATGCTCATCACTTCCAAAAGACTTTTTCAGTGGCTGTGGCCCGTCCAAAGAATCTGTGAACTTTGTCTGAAATATTCAGATGAAAATCACATGAAAATGCGGATTTGTACGAATGCTGTGATTATGGCCGCCTAACAAGAAAGCAGTGCTGACCATATTCCCAACCATTAATGTTCACAATTTCATATTTGAAAATGACATGCTGTCAAGGCCAAGGGTCTGCAAGTACCTACACAAACTTGACAATAGTAATCTTGCCCACAGAAATGATACCTTTTCAAACCCAGTGTCTTGCCAGCAACTTTGGCAATAGACTCGATAACTAAGTGTTTTTATTGATTTGTTTAATCAGAGTAGCAATAAAACAAGACTGATGCTTGACATACAGAGGTATGCAAAAAAAAGTGTCCAGGGGGGCACCCCTGCCTACCCCGCATATCTGTTAAGTTAAAAATCACACATAAAAATAATAACAAGCATATTTTGTGCAGTCTGAATGGTCAATACTGTTGTTACACCCCCCTTTAGCAGGCATTACAGCTCTTTGTGGGCTTGAGTCTTTCACTTCTTGTTTGGGGGACTTGCAGCTGGCAAAGGGCTTCTAGTTCTGTGTTACCCTTGGGCCATCTTGCATGCACTGCTCTGTTTCAGGTCTATCCACAAATGTGGATTCAATGATATTGGGTGGAAGGGAGGGGGGGCGCTTGACTGTGAGGGCCATGGCCAAACCTTCAGCTGGCGCCTCTTGAGGTTGAATCCACATTGTGGATTTCGAGGTGTGTTTAGGATCATTATCCTGCTGTAGAAGCCATCCCTTTTTTTCTCTTCAGCTTTTTTACAGATGGTGTAATGTTCAAAGCAATCTTCCCTCTACCCCTGCAATTTTCCATGTGACACTGGCAAAAACACAAGCCCAATGCATGGCTAATACACCTTTCTATGCTTAACAGTTGGAGAGGTGTTCTTTTCATTTTTCTTCTCCAAACATACTTTTGCTCATAGTAGCCATTGTTTGTTTAATGTCATCAGTCCATAGGACTTCTTTCCAAAAGGCTTCAGGCTTGTTTAGATGTTCCTTTGAGAATTTTGTGGTGAGGAAACTGATAACTCCGTACCACCATTTCAGCGTCTGCTTTCTTGGTCTTCCAGACCTCAATGTGACCTCCATCATTATATTACATACGTTATAAACTAAAGAAACAGTTGAAAATATATTTTATTTTTCTGAGTTCTAGGCAGCTAGTGGACAGGGTAATCTCTAAAATGTGCAGGTAGCAGAAGGACTTGGTTAGTTAGTTAGTGGTTAGAGCGCTGGGCTATTGATCACATTGATCAAACAATTATATGCTATTAAAGATTATCAATTAACCTAATAATGTTAAGTAGTCACTGTGCGGTGTGGCAGACTGGGCGTCTCGTGTGCCGTAGCATTGCAGACGTCCTCATGCTCGCCCGCATCCATTGGTGATGGGATGGAAACATTGTGGCAGGCCGCTTGTCTCTGCCCTTGAAGCCTCGTCCACTGCAGCCTTCACTCACACTGACAAGATTTAGATTCCACTAGACTGCTGTGAATTAAGGCTGTGTGAAACAGGTGCTGCTCTGTTTTTTCTCTCTCTTCACCACCCCACCTATTCTCTCTCCCTATCTCTCTCTCAGTTTTACAGCCTTGTCTCACCACTTCTCTCACTTTTTAGTTTGCAGAGAGAGTTCACAGTTCTCCTTCATCACCTGATACCTTCACCTCCCTCCATCTCGGGGCTCTTTCTTGCCTTCTGTCTGTCTGTCCACTTCAGCTTCTTTCACTGGACTTCCTATTTATTTGCCTGTATCTAGTTCTGTCATGGCTGACAAAAACCGCATGGTCCAGAGTGATGTCAGCCTTGGTCCAGCGTGTTGTCATTGCATCAAGCACCATCACCAATCATTGTACAACACAATCTCGCAAAGAACCCTCCCTATAGGTTGATTGTTCCATTCCAAAAATACAACCTACTTTCACTTGTCCACTGGTAGCAGTGTCGAAAAAATACACACAAACTCTTACACAACGTGTCTGTCATGTACTCGAAGGAGAACTGAAAAAACTGCTGGCTGATAATGCAGGAGGATATTCTGCTGTTTATATATTTTTTGGAGCTTATTAAAAATAATTGAACTGACCGCCATCAATGGAGAAACATTAGGATTTGGTGTAGATTAAGGTGTGGGTTAAGGTTGGGTTTAGGTATAGATTGAGGTAATCACATAAAATTCTCTGACAGGGGTCTTTTCTTTGCCAGTATAGGGTTGCATATCCTCTGAACCTAGCAATGGGTTATTTTCCAAGACGCTACAAAATGACCAACATTTGTATTAGGAGATAAGCATTAGCATATGCGTGTACTAAGAAGCATCCTTGGCTTGTAATTACCTTAAAGGTTTATTGAGTATTTTAACAAGCCTATTTACAACCCTGTTCTGTTGCCTCAGAATGAGACGCACTGATTTTCCTTTTACAGAAGGTTTGTGAAAGCTCTGCTTTTATGAACTGTTTAGGACAGTCAACAGCTTGCAGTATCACTTTATTATAGCATAGTTTAACACTGTACGAAAAACAATATAATTATTCCCAAGTCTTACCGTGTAGCGTTGCTGTCCTTTCGCTGTGTCTTATCAGGGTAATGTGCTGTTAGCAAGCTGAAGAGATTGTAGTTGGTTAGCTATTAGCCTGGCGAAGGTCTGGAGGTGATGTGCTGCTCTCTAGTATCAAAAAGTTCAATCAAGTTTTTGTATAAAGAACTTGTGTGTCAGTGTATTAGGAAGCCTCACTCTTCTGCCACTGAATTAAATACTATAATCTATTTCCCTGAAAGAAATTGTAAATATTGTCAAATAAATATGCTTAACATAGCTTAGAAGCCTACTGGGCCTATTTGTATCACAATAATTGCAATGAAAAAAAAAATGTTAGCTCTTTTGATTGATTAGTTTAATTCTCTGTTCAGTTTAATTTAGCCAATCAGCCTGCTCTGTGTCGGCAGTGATAAACTATCATAAGGCTCTGGGAGCTAATTAAATCTCTTGATATCAATATAGGGTAGAGCAAGTGACTGATATTAATCAAAGCAATGAAGCATCGTAATACACTAACGGATTTTGTTTGTTAGTGGTGCGTGAATGTGTGAGGACGTGATGCCTATCCCCACCGATCAAGGCTCCAGCTCCGAACATCTGTTCCCATCTCAGCTCCAGCAGCACCCATGTGGTCTTGCAACTCCTGAAGCCTCCCTGGCTGTTAGTCTGCTTATTCTGATCATTGTTCAGAGCATCTGCTACTAGCAATATGGGCCTGATTAAGAATCCTGCCATGATGGAGCACCGTTAGAGTAATGTGGCAGTACTGGAAAAGTTATTTTTTTCCCCCCACCCCAACCCACTCATGTGCAATGTGTGCATTCATCATTTAAATTCTCATTAACAGAAAATTAACGTTAATTTCCTCATCGGTTGTGAATTAAATTGAATTTCATAATGGATCAGACAGCAAGCAAATGAATGTTGTGGCGCAATCAAATCATGCCGGCATTCCAGTCCTCGTTGTTACCGTGTCCAAGGCCAACGCTTCCTGATCCAATCAGAAATTGGGTGGTGTTCATTTGTGCTCATTTAGAATAGATGCAGGCGGCAAAACAGATTCAATTGGCTGCCAGCAGGAGACTATTTCACTCTATTTCGGAGAGTAGTTTGGGTCGAATGATTGGACCCTCGATGTGAGACGGTTAAGAATATCCTGGGAAGTTATTGTCATGGGACAAATTAATAACAGATTTACGGTCCAACATGACTAGTGGCTCTAATTTAGAAACAGGATTAAGGGCGCTTCCTACTGAAGCCATTGTTCACAGCTCTGTACCCTCTGCTGGAAATAATTAAGGGGAATTTTTGGGGACTTTAATTGTTTATTTTCTCTTTCCTTTGGGTTTACTGATTCTAAGGTCTGGATTGATGGTTATGGCTTAGTTACAATTAGGATCATGTCAATGATACAGAGGCTTTAAAATTGGGTCAGGCTAAGGTTTGGAAAAGGTTAAGGCTTAGGATTAGTGAACTGAACTAAGAAGTTGGAGTAAGTGTTAAAATTGTACAAATCACAGCAGACAAAAAAAGTTTTGAGGAGGGACATTGTAAAAAGTTCAGTCTAAAAAAATACTTCATGTGATACTTTGATTCATTCAAGTTAAATAAATCCAGTTTAATCACTTGTCACCACATTAACCAGTAGAGAAGGGGTTTGGGGCATGATGTTAGTGTCCATGTTATTAAGTTATTAAGAAATTCTAGCATTATAACATTTTGCATTGTACCAAACTACTCACGTCAGCTTTGGTTCAGTCGTTTTCTTAAATGCGTTGGTTTTAGGTGTAAAATTGGGCAGCTTTATTTTCTTATATATATATATATATATATATATTTGCATTATTGTTTTGTTAATTAACTACTAAATATGATTTTAACAGTGTAAACATCAGACATACTGTATTGACACACCTCTTAATCACTGAATTTATGTGTTTTTTATTGAGTTCCATTGCCACAGGTGTATAAAATCAAGCCATGCAGTCAGCTCCCTCCTCACATTAGTGAATGAATGGATGGTTCTAAAGAGCTCTCTGAATTCCAGTGTTGTCCTGTAATAGGATGCCAGCATTGCAGCGAGTCAGCTGGTGAAATGTCTATTTCTGATATTCCTGATATCCAACCATCAGCTATGAGTGGGATTATTGAAAAGTGTCATAAAAGCTCCTGTAGGTCTAATGTGTATGTGTCCCAATACTTTTGTCCATATAGTGTATCATGTATTATTTACCAGTTTGTGCCCATGTTATGCAGTTTTGGCCTCAAACAGTTTGAGACAGTATTCAGTATTTAGCCCTCAAACTGTAACAAAAGACAAAAAAGAGGTAAAAAGACACAATAGCAGCAGTTTAAACATCATTACAAATCCCAGCACTGTGGCAAACTTTGGGCCCATGGAATTCAGTTGTTCAGTGAGAAACACAAATCCAGGCAGATCCTGGAAAATCCTTGTTGCAACACAGCATGAAACCCTTTTCAAACAAGAGTATGTTCAAGGACTTCCTTTAGTCCAGATAACTATCCTTTGCAATTATGGCTTTATGAAGTTTTCACCCACTCCTCTGTCAGCAGATCACTGCCCTTTTCGAACATTTTACAAAGCGGTGTGGCTTTGATTCCTCTGATTGATATTTTATTTTCAGTAAAGCTCTCCTGTACACCGAATACTAATTGCAGCCCTTGATACGGTCAAGGTAAAATCAAATAAGGTTCAATGAGGAAAAACAAATGTCATGTAGGTCTTCCACCGACTTCCAATAAAAAATACGCTTTAGGAACATTGCAGAGGCTGATTGTACAATTGAGCGCAGTTCTATATCAAACTATATCAAAGCTTTTTGAGCTTTGATATAGCTCAACCTTTTTGTCTTGTCAGTCCTCACAAGAATTTTATTGCCTCAAAGCTGACACATTTACAGAGGGTTGGATTTGGAAAGGTCTCTTATTACCTCTCACTTAAGTAGAATGCTTCTCAAACAATCAAACTGCAAGCCCAAAAACATGAATAACTGGTGTATAACTGTACAGTGGAACCCTTTCTGGTGCTATATAGAACTCCTTTTATAAGGTTCTATAAATAATTATCTACAAAAGAATTTCCTTGTAAATAAAGACACATTTCAGCAAATGGTTCTTCGAGATGTCAAGAGTTCTTTAGTAAAATATCCTCAACATCCTCTAGTGTATGGCATGGTGAAATGGTAGCTACAATAGAACAAATAGCTAAGAACCTTTTTACACATGGTCACTTCATGCGTCTTGAGTATCAGGACTGTATATAAATCCACATATAAATGCAAGTGTAAACTCACCCAAAACTCATTTAAACGATACAAATCAGATCAAACCACTTCAGGAGGAGGCATCCATCTCTCCAAGACGCATTCGACAAGCAAATCCCCTCCCAGTACAACCGAAACACCTGTAATAACTGCTGTACAACAAGCGAATTAACATTTTTCGTCCCACAACTTGGAATTTCAGTCTGACTGACTGGAGATGCATTTGACTACAGAGTGTCAATACATGTGGCTAAAATCTTATCAGGATACAACCCAGATACTATTTAGATGAAGTTAGAAGATGTAAACAGGCTTTGCTTGTTCGCTTTCAGGTTCATCCCTATTGGCTACAAAAAAAGAAGACATAAAATCACTGGGACAGTGACAGTGGGAAGCTACATGTATGAGACACATGTACATTGAGCTTGTTTTTTTTAAACAAGTAATTTAAGATGATTTCAATTGCCAAAATATGAATTTATTGCAGTGTTGACACATTTCTATTACTGCTATTATTTCAACACTATCATTGGCCATGCCATTGAGCCTGCTGCCAGAGCTGCACAAGAAGCCTTGAAATAAATGACAATGAAAACAGACACCCTGCTAGTGGCACGTCTAGAGAAGCGAGAGAAGTTTGCGGTTCCTTTCCCCAGCTTGGAGCAATTCCAGTTCAGCTGGAGGAGAGCGATGATGAGTGTGTATTAGAGGGTAAATAGTGCCTCAATGTTCAATGACACTGAGTGAAAAAATCCAATCGCAGATGTTGTATTGAAACCAATCTGCAGTACCTCCACCCACTGTAGCTCTCACTTTATTAGAATCAATATCAGAATCTGTTTTCATTTCGCCAAGTTTGTTAGACATTTAGAGAGGGCTGACCTTGTGAATTCACCAAACCAGACTAGGTTATTAAGACAAATTTAAGAGACGATTTAACTGAACTCTTTAACCCTGCATTTAGGTCCACTCATTACTACATGACTACCACAATTGGCATCAGTTTCACAATCCCTAAAACAGAACCCTGTGGGACTCATAAACAGGATGTTAGGTGCCCAAGGGGCATCAGTGCACAAGGGCAACAAAGACTAAAGAAGGGCTACTGTGGTACATGCTAGAAATGATTAGGGATTGTAACAAGAAGAATATCGCAACAGGTGTAGGAGTGCCCATGCTAACCCCTGTCCACCACCAAAAGTACCTACAGTGGATACACGAGTGTCAAAAATGGAGCAATGGAAGAAGGTCACTTGGTCTGATGAGTCCTGTTCTTTTTTATTACACTCAGTCCAATGAAGCCTGATCCACGGCAGCTCCACTTTACAACTTACAGGACTGCTGTAATGTCTTGGTGCACGATAATGCAGGGCACATTCATAGGTCTTGTATAGGGCATGCCTCAGTGGGGACATATGGAAAACCAACAGCAGGGTGTGCAGGGTTTGAGGAGATACAGGGTGTGTATACAACATAATCCAGCACCATTTACAACAGGTGTGTATAATTACTGATACTTAACATATAGAGTGATTTGTACAACAATAGTGATGTGGTACAGGTGATGTGTTTAGCGCTTAAGGCTGTTGAGCAGCTGGTTTATGCACTACAGTATTTATGAGTTTTACTATTACTGTATAGTACACTGCCAGTGTTTTGAATGAAGCTACTGTGTTTCGTATCATTAGTGAAGGAGGATCGTGCTGTAGCCGTTGACTGCTCTCAGCACTGAACAGCAAGGGAACTTACAGCACCTCTGTGCTGTTGTAGCCAAGCTCTAAGAGTGTGTTTGTGCAGTGTATATCTACTCCCCTGTGCTGTATTGAAATGTAAAGTGGAGGCGGAGGTGGATTCTGTCGAGGTGGCGGGGAGTCGGCCCAGCCGGCTGAAGATGTAAATATGCAGTGCAGCCTGGCTGCTAGATCAAGCTGTGGCAAGGGCAATTATACCTGGGATAGGTGGGACGTTTCTCAGAGGGCATTTCTCTCTCTCTCTCTCTCTCCTTCTCTCTCTCATTTTCTCGCTATCTCTGTCTGTTCTATCTTGCTTTTCTCGCTATATATAACTCTGTCTGTTTCTGTCTGTTTATCTCATCTATCCCACTGTATTTCTGTCTTTCTTAAGCCCCTTACGGTAACCCAGCAGTTTTTTTAAAATATTTTATCAACTCAAATGTTCGAATCAGTTGAACCGGACATCAGCCAGACTTTATCCTGCCAGCCTCCTTGTACAAATTCCCCTATAAAGTACAGTAGGGGAATTCACTTTAGCTGTGCTGATGTTTCTAACATGCAACTGGTGGCCAAGGGCCAATGCCAAAGCAGTCAAACAGATACAAACGGCAAGAGAACCAAGAGAAGCAGTGCCATCAAGTCATTGTTCACAATAGCTGGAGGGGAAACAACTGCCAAACGTGGAGCTACTTTAGTTTGTGAGAAGCTATATAAGGTTTGGGGTTGGGAGCATTGAGACGGCTGACACTCCAGTCCAGGGAAATGATCTGTTGATCAAGGATTCAGTTTTAAGAACAGGAAATATTATTTTGACCATCATTGCTCGTATTTATTTTTGTCGTGTAGCTAATTGCATGATACAGTGCAAAACAGAAGTTAGTGGCTAACAGTCCCAGCTGGCTTTATAACTACTGTTAAACTAAATTAGTTTTTGTTGCTGTTGCTATAGTCGTTGTGTAGGTCTCCACCGAAGAAGAAGCCGAGGAGGAACCAGACATGCTTGGAAAGGCTATCCACAGAGATGAGACAGTTCTTTAGTAAGATGAACAAGGACTTCAATGAGCAAGAACTACTCTGGTTGTTGGAGCAGCTGGAGTATGAGGATCAAGAACTCACCTCCTGGAGTCCAGACCCATGCTGCCCTCACACCAGGGCCCTACTTTTACCCACCTCTCCTTACATAATCCTTTCTTCCACTTGCAATACTTGTTACATATACACTTCAAGTTTCTATAGTTAAGATTCCCATGTTCCCACATACAATGGACAGTCCTACACCAGCTTATTGTCCTGTACACACTCAGTATGGCCTACCACCAGAAGACAAATTGCAGTCTCCCACGCGATTCAAGTGGTTTTCTCCAATGTTTAATCTGTTCTGTTAGGGTGGTTTTCACCAGACGTGACACATACACAACCATACACCGCCACCACTGAGAATGTATCCCCGCTCGGCCTCTCGCACTCTCACGACATTCTCCTGCTGCTATTTCCACAGCACACTTTGTGTATATCCGTGCCTCATGCATGTGCTACACAGGCACAAGCCCCTTGCCTAAAACCCTCTCTCACATTCTCACTCTCATTCCATCTCTTTCTCTATCACAAACACACACACATACACACTCAGCCCAAAATCCAATTTTCCATCTCTCCCCCCCCACTCCTCTTTCCTTCTTTATGTCTGACTGTGTCTCTCTTCTATCTCACTGTCTTTCTCTCTCTGTCTTTTCTCTCCCTCTCTCTTGTTCCTTTCTTTCTCATTTTCTCCCATATTTCAACATATAGCATTCTAGAAAGCGCTACAAGCACACAGAACCCAGTAGACATCAGTGCCAGCTAAGCAAAAACTGTTTTCTTTGCTGTACTTCGCCTCAGTTATGTTCAAGTGCAGCAAGTCCTCAAACTCGAGCAGCAGCAGCAGTGGGAGCAGCTGCGCCCCAGAATATAAACAAGAACGCGAGCGCGTCACCCAGCAGCTCTGCACGTACCAACTACAGACAACTTGGGCTTGAAATTAGACTAGTATGCAGTTCTGGTGGGCGACCTAAATATCTCCCAACATGCATTTCCAGCCCCTCAATCCTGCACACCCCTAATGCCTTAAATGCTGTGCACTCTCAGGGCCGATTTGCGCCGTCCAGGAGAAAAGCTGAGTGGCAGATACATAATTTGGCGACGTGGTGAGAAACGCGTGCATAAGCAGATTTGATTTATGAGCTCATGGTGTTGCAGAACGCAGACCTACAGCCTGAAGTACACAAATAAGATTAAGTCAGTCAGTGAGTGCCAGCAGCGCGACAGTCAGGCCTGCCTGGGACAGTGCAGCCGACGGCCTGCGGGTGGCACAATGGAACAAGGAACTCGTAGACGGTGGCAAGGGTTTAATGCGGCTGAAAGGTAAGAGAGCTGCAGACGTACAGTCATCCTCATTTGGTTGAGCTGCAACACAAGCCCAGTCTGCTGGGGTCGCACTTAGAAGAGGACCAATATGGCCCTCAAGAGGAGCTGGTAAACAAAGCCTATTAGGCTGGGGTTAAAGGAGCAGCCCTTGGCCCATTAAATTATTTAGAAGGCTGGACAAAATGGATGATACGCTCATGAGCAAATGACTGGATTCTGCCCCTTCGCACTTGTTGAAGTGTGTGTGCGTGCATGTGTATGGTGAGTTGGGGGTAAAAAGGCCTACAAAGAGGCCGATCACACGGAATAAATCAAAACCTGCATGAGTGACAAAAGTCAGCCCTGCGACTATTTGTCAATTTGCATAAGCTCTTTTAATGCCGGACCCTGAAACCTCCCTGATCGATCTGCTGAGGCATGAACACATCATGCACATTCACGCTGCTGAGTGCTAGAAAGCTCTGCTCCAGGCACTCCAAACCACTGTCTGCTTTTTTTCCCAGGTAATTTGCTCCCTCTTTCCATATTCAGATTGCTGGGGTGAGTCGGCACGGGGCTTTCTGGTGAAATATAACCTCCTCTGTTTCACTCTGTGGGGGGCTTCTGTCTGCACTACACCTCTTCTTCCTCTCTGGATCTGCACTTTAAATAAATGACACATAGGCCATCAAAAACATTATAAATCTGTCAATAATTCATCAATATCTGTCTTTTTTATTTCATTTAACATACAATAAATATATAGCGTCTTATAAATGATAGTTCATCATTACATAAGTATTACTTACACATTAATTATCAGCAATGTGTTCCTTGTGCCACTGGCAGCAACACAAGCTCAAAGCATGATCGATGACTCTTCCATTAAGGTCATGTCTGAGCAAGTGTCGCCAGCAGTGCATCACCTCTCCATTACCAGTCTATTAAATTTTCTTGAAGGTCTTTTTTTCAGTTGCTATATTTTTGTAGTTAAGCATTTCTTAACTATGGTTAAGTATTTGATCTCTAATTCAAAATAATAACCGATTATTCAAATGCCACAATGTTTGCCCCATTACAAAATTATGAAGTCATTCACAAACTATTAGATAATGATTATGCTTCGAGTCATAAGGGCACTGTATCACAAATTGTTACTCATAATTTAGCTTATTTCAAGACAATGCTAGAAACATGCAAAACGTCTTTCAGTAGAATAAGACACTTTCCCTGGATAAACAAACTTCCTTTTTCATGTATCATATTTTTCTTCCTTTTTATATAGTAAAACAATTTATTAGTCCATACAGTTCATATACTGTATATACTCTTATTTTGTGTGAGTATGGAGTCCAAGGTCTATAGTATTGCACCTGAGCCACAATGCTATGTAGGTAATGATAATGCAGGCTCATATTCCGCCATTCAGCGTTGTGCAAAGTGCATGTCTAAATCTTTACTTACTTGCTTGCCTCAAATCACTACTTGCTACACCATCTCAACACAAGACAGAAAAGCACAAACTGTTATCTACAAAACCTGACAAAGTTACAATTCACAGGTAAAAAGAAGGAAGTAGCAGCCATCTTAAAATCCATACTGATCTGAATATTTAGCTGGTCAACCCCATGATCATGATGGTTTTCCTTGCTTACTCTTGTAAACATTCCCTATGGCTAGTCTGACAGTCTTTGCTGTGTCAGTCAAAAGTAATGGCTTTCAACCTCCTTTCGATATCCAACCACAAAGTAGGCCTTCCTGTGCTGTCAGACGTTCAGCAGTGTATAGTTTTACAGCACCGTTAAAATAGGGTTACCCCCGAAGTGTGCGCAGAGGTGAGAATTAAATAATAAGCTTTCAGTTATATACCACTGGCAGGGGGGTTTCAAAAGGGTGAAATGGACTCTTACTGCACAAGCTACTAACTGTGAATCAGGTTGACACACTCTTTATGGTGCATATTTTCTGGCTTATGTTCTTTGTTTTGCTGCATGTACACATCACAGTTGTCAAAATGTCATGGTTTGGACAGTCTGTTTTCCTGAATAATGGTTCAAAGCGGAAGCCAGAAAGCCTTAAGACCTTTACCCGGTGGGTTATTTGGACTTCAGTAAATTTGAGCAAACATGAATCTAAAGATGTCGTGCACCAAGCCATTTGGTTTTTCATTTAAAAAATGAGCCATTTTAATCCTCCTCCATGATTTTGAAATATAAAAATCTTTATTTTTTCACCTTTCACGTATTCTCCTTTTGTTTACTCATGTCACATACAGTGTGTTACAGCCTTCAGTGCAGAAGAGGTTTCCAGTGCCCGTCTCTGGGACCCTTCACACTTCTTTTTTTTTGCACAATGCCACAGAAGTACTCTAAATCTACCTTATTTCAGCCCTGATGAACCCTGCAGGTACGATATCTAATTGTTAATACTACCAACAGACAGTAATTTAAACTGACAGAAGAATCAACCAATCAGGTTCGGATTTCTGGTGGGTGGGATAAAGTGTGTCTGAAGAAAGCCACTCTGGGAGTCTTAGATACATAATTGGCTGTAAATATATAAAAGCAGTAGTCTAACCAGAACTCAGAGTGGCTCTGCGGTGGCCCAGGCCATGGTGGTCGCGAGTTCAAATCCCAAGTTGTGCCGCTGAGTCTGAGAGAGCACAATTGGCTGTGCTCTCTCTGCATGGGGTACATGGCCCTCTCTCCCCTCTTCACTCTTAAAGCAACGTTGGCTGGCACAGGCAGTTGTAGTGGAGCTAGGGACCCATTGCTTTCCTCTGAGCATGTTGGGAGCATTGCTAGTGTTAGGGGGAGTTACAACAATAATTTGGTGAATGGCTTAAGTGAATGCATTTTAGTGATTTGTTATTTGGAGAACCATTTGTGCAAATCAGATGTGAGAGCGTAGGAAACCTAGGTTTAGGTTTAAGCCTAAGGTATGTGTTAAGGGATTACGGAAGAAAGTTCCCTACAAAGTTCTGTACAATGTAATTGGAATAGAACCTTTACATACTGTGATTGTTTCGTTAAATCCCCACATGAGCACATCTCTTTATCAAATGTGGTTCTTCTCTGATATCTGTTAGATGAGCTCTCAGTGGGTGGTAGGATCAGGTGACAAGTTGGATTCAGCAGCAGCACTTGCCCGGATATCATTGTGACCTGAAGCACATCTCTTCTCAAACCCATCAAAACCTGTTTATAACAGCCAAAATGTTCTTATATATAAAAAACAATTTTTAGACAGATTTAAGACAGATTTACATAGTGAATAAACATTTAAGCAAAGTAAAAAGCCTTGTATAAGCATTGTCTTTTCTAAAGAAACACAGGTGTAGGTTACAGATGTAACTATAGATACAATTATGTTACCCTTCGTAGCATTGTAGCTTGCAAGCTAAAGGCCTCATTGCTGACAACAACAAAAACAAAGCTGCTGAACCATTTTTTAAAACTAAATCTTACAGCCAGACAAAGCAGTGAAATACAGTCTTAGGTGCATTCTGTTCAACCTTCTCCAAAAACATTTCAGAATGCAAAATTGGCATGGCTAGCTGATTAGCACGCCGTGGCTAGTGAAGAGATTGAGTGTGTACTTCCAATTGGTGAGTCAAAGTTGGCCAGATAATGTTTAAAAAAGGATTAAAACAGGGCCCTGGAAAGGCCTGCCTAGTTTGGCCTTCTCCCTGCTCCAATCCAACTAATTAGCTCATAAGCAAACCTTTCCTGAGGTGAAGCCGTGTGTTAAAGCAGAGAAAACACTAAACTGTGCAAAGCAGAGGTACTCCAGGACCACAGTTGAGAACCACTGCTCCAGTCCAGCTCATGAAGGGGTTGCTAATTAGTAGATGTGTTTCATTAAGTGGGAATTCAGGGAAAACATGAAAATATGCAGAGTGCTGGGCCCAGACAACAAGGCCTGGGTACCCCTGGGACAGGGTGTGCCGCAGAGTCTCAATGCCATTCTCACACACATGGATTAAAGGTCTAGACTGGAGTGCCAGAGAGCAGGTAGGGCTCACAGGTACAGAGAGAAGAGTAATGGGAATACAGGCTGTCTCTCCAATCCCTACTTCCATCATTCCTCACTGTCTCTCACAGCCCCGGTTCAAAAGCAATCAGCACCACGAAATATGACAGCATGGAGAAGCTTCAGAGGAACACGAGGGGTTGCCGTATTATATAGAGAATTGTCGAGCATGTTGGGTTCAGACATCATTTCCCAAATACTAGTCTGGCTCGGATAAGGGGGGTTCAGAGTAGAGTTTAGTGCAGATGTTATATGCACTATTTTCTGTGTAATGAAATACAGTTGTACAATTAAACAGGCTAACATTGTGGTTTCTCAGCAGCACACAATTGTATAAGGCTCATTATATATATTATAATATATATATATATATATATATATATATATATATATATATATATATATAAATAAATAATAATTTGGTGCCGATTTACAATAAGACCAGGGTTTGTAAATATGTATATTTCATTAATGTTAATTGGGTAAATCCAACATTTTGGTCAATTTATTAATGAGCAGTTATTACATATATAAAAGGGCAACAATAACTATTTGCTTGCCAAACAGTGAGTCCACATTCATCTACACTAAAAATAAAGCTGCTTTAACACCTTCAACAGCCTATGGAACGCCAACAGGTCGAACTACTTTCAGAGAGTAGAGAGTCCCTGTAGTTACTAAGTAAAACACCTTAGTGTATAATAAGCCTTGGAGTGTTAAGGGGATGAATGGCTGAACAATACCCAAAACCACTTTTGGCTCCAATGAAGAACCGTGTTTGCAGTGGAGACACGTGAGTGTGAAAAACCTTTTAGAGATCTAATGAGCCATCACTTGATGTAAAGATTCTTTATACACACACATCTGTGATCCTTGATCTTCTTTAGGACAGCATTCCAAGTGTGGCACAGTTGGTATCCTTCTTTGACTGGGTTTTGGGTTTGGATTGGTTTTAGAGTCAAATCTGTATGTAGATTTGGTTGGCTTTAGGTTTGACTCAGGTTGGGTTCAGACTCAACACCCACTGACCGACTCCAGTAAATCTCTATGCTCTTTATGACTACCTTACACCAACACTATTTTTTTATTATCAGAAACACTTATCATATAGATACACATTGGACATCTTGCTTTTCACTGATTTTAATTGTCCATGTTTGACATTTGTGCCTTATTTCTTAAAATCACACAGGTTGTTCTATTTTTTTAAGGCTGTCATATGTATATTACCTCTGTTTTGGCTGACCTGAATTGTCTCATTCTTCAGTGTATAAGCGTGTGACATTACAAAGACAATGAATTCAAAATAGGCCGTAAATTGGCCTGTTAATTGTCATCAGATTATCCCGCATTTCACATTTTCATCTGCATAGCTCTAGTAGACAAGGTCAGAATGAACATTACAGCTTGTGTCCTGCCATGTCAATGATGGCAGGCTACTAAAATGCATTCGTACTCATAGACTCATCATTATCATTAGCCTGAGCTCGCAGCTGTAATTGACACCCAACCTGCTGTAACAGGTGCCGGTCCATCGGTCAAGACATATGAATCATCTAACTACAGGCCGGGGTGGAAAGGTCTAACATCTTTCACCCCTGTTCCCTCCCTGTGTGTGTGTGTGTAGAGCTCAGAGGAACTGGCAGCAGCAGGCGGCGCAGTGCTACAGCAGGCCGAGGGGGTTTTTTGGTGCTGGATTTGTATTCACCGCACTTCTCGCTCAGGTGTTCAGAGCCCTGCTCTAATACCTGCCAGATTCAACGCGGCAGAGGAGAGAGGACAAATGTTTTGCCGGGATAAAACTGTCTTGGAGCACGCGTACGTCAGCGAGAGCCATTTACACCCCGTGTTCATTTCAGAGCTCGCAAACACGAAACAAGGTACTGCGCGCCCGCCGCGCAGCCCGCACTGAAGAAAATATCACCGGACGGAAGGCAGCTCTGTTAAATGGGCTTCGCGGTGTTCCGGGTAGGAATGAGATTAACTGTGCTTGCAGCTCGGGAACAATAGCAGCGTGATTTTTTTTTTTTGGCAGCACATTGCGAAACAATTTGAGGGCGCTGAATTCGAAAGGATATGAGGTCTACACAGTACACAAAGGATGGAATGAGAACGATGAACAGCAGGAAAGAATCATTGCAAGTGGTTACCACACAAGCTGAAAGGTGGTCTGTTGCTTAACAAAGAAGGAGAGACCCATTTTTTCCCCACTGCTTTTGCGTCTTCACGCTGGGCCTAGTTTTGCCTCAAACCAAAGCTTCTTGACAAGTGCCTACAGCATGCAAAATTTATCGTTCAAAATGGAATACCTCGTGTGAATAGTCCAACAATTTCTCCTAAAAGTCCTGTTTCTCTAGTTATTCAGGAACTTTTATGGATTTAAAGTGTTTTAAAAGTAAGATAGTGTGCAAGAAATGGCTTCCCTTGAGCTTCCAGTGGGCATTGAACAACACAGCCAAACTATTAGGAAACAGTAATTTAGTGCCAAATTTGGGGGGTGGGGGGTGGATTGAGACATTTATTGATGTTGTGATAAACTACATGATATTTTGTCACCATCAATCCAGGTTAACATGATTTCAATGGTGAACAAATGTTACTGAATTTAGTTTTTGGCAGTATGGAATTCTGCTCTTTTTAAATTGTTCTGAATCCAGTCAACTTTAGGATTATTCACACTCTTCAACAGTACCAGGCAAAAACAGCACATTCAATAACACACTAATGTGTGTGTGTGTGTGTGCTCACAGCCCCTAGTTCCCTAGTATGTGTGTGTGTTCACTACCACAGATGGGTAAAATGTGCAGAACAAACTTTGCTGTACATAGTGCAGTGACAAATACGTGCCCCTTTACCTTTTTAGTGATTCAAATACTCTTTAAATATTTGTAGAAATTGCTTGCTATTATAAGGGGAAAATTGCCACCGGATATTAATGCCAGGTGTAGACAGGCCCTTAGTTACCAGGAGCATTGTTGTTGGCCGTGACCATTTCGCATTTCCTTTGGGTGTAGATATGATAAAAATGAAAGAACTGTCAAGTTATGGATCTATGCAGATTAGAAAATAGTTGTAAAATGAGTAGTCACCATTAAAATCACCATTAAACACAAAACAATAAACATAAATAAATAAATAAAAGCATGAACATGTGAACATATGCTGGGAAGCGGGTGTCTGATTATACTCCCCCCACATACAGTGAGAAGGAATGTAAGAGAGTCATTGAGGAACCTACAAATTACAGCTTCAGACCTGCACAGAGAGTTGAAATCTTGGGGTTTTCACTTTTCAAAATACAGTCAAGCACCACCTCAATGACATCCATTTTGGTAGGAGTTCCACAAAAGTAGCCTTTCTCAAGCAACTGCACTTTGCAAAATGTCACTGGAGCTACAAATGGAATTGCGTGTTGTGGTCAGATGATTGTGGTCATGGGTACCATCATCACATTTGGCAAAAAAGGGACTGCACCCAAAGAGATGTAACTAATGTTTTCGATTTCTGGAGGTGTATCGCTGATGCTTTGAGGGCTGTTTTGCATGAAAAATGTTGGATAACTGGTTTCCTTCACCACCATGGTGAACAGTTCTGACTTGAGCATCTCCCAGAGCAAATCAGTCCGGGTGCTTTTAGTTCGTACGTTTGGTGGAATTTCCCTGTAACAGGATTTTTGCATGTTGAGCGTATAGATGCTATGTAACGTGCTGTATTTAGGCAGCAGATGTGTCCTCTATTCATTGCAGCACTGAACACAGCCTTGCGACACTTAGCTGTCGTAATGAACTCAGATGAGGTACCATGCCATGAAGTGGCTGATTTCATTCTGCCTTTAGAAGACACTACTATATGTTCTTTACAACGGACAGCATTCACGTCCTTACCTCAAAGTCACCACGTCACATGACCATCCATTCATTGCTGGCTTGGTTGTCCAGCAGCATGGTGCCTGGCTAATTTCTCCAGCCTTTCTTCAGATTTTGTGTGGGATTTTTTTCTTTATACAAATGACCTAATATGAAAAAAATATAGCTGCTCTGACCCGTTGGAGCTCAGGCACCATCAGCTTCAGCAGTGTAAGATCATTTCCTTACCCTGAGATAAGAGGATATGTGCGCTGCTATGCATTAGCTTTGAACTTGGGACAAAGACAGCTAGCACTGCATAATTATGAGGCTTTACACCGGTGACAATATTGATCACTGCATGGATTATTCTCAGCTGAGGGTAAAAAAAATAAACATTCACAAATGGTCTTGTTTGTTGTCTGGCTTAAGGTGACTTGTAATGCTGTAGGTCTCTGGGGAGAAGAAAGGAATCGAAGGAACATATCAAATGGTATTGCTGGCAACTAAAAGGTCCATAGTGCTGTGGCACCCAGTAGGCTGCCATTAAAGCTCTTGAGATGAATCGTTCTATTGATTCCAGCCTACACACACGCACACACACACACACACACACACACACACACACACACAGACAGACCAACTCTTACATGGTTTGCTTACAAACGTACAAACACGCCTCCATCCTGGGTCAATTCTGGAATCTTTGCTCCCTTTTTTTAATACAGTTTTTAACAAATTATTTTCCTTCCCAATTTTAGATTTAGGTTTACCCAACCCATTCATTACTACTCTCCCCCGTCACATGTAATGCCTCCTCCCTTACATGCGTGTCCAGCCACGGTGGCTTTTTTCAAACAGCCCCTCAGAGGAAAGTGTTGGGTACCCAACTCTGCCAAACTAACTAGCAGATGCCCAGCATCACATGGAAGTAACATGGGGGACAGTCACATGGCAACCAACGCACTGAGAGGGATGCTTCAAGTCCACCATACCAGCTAGAAGTTGCCCGTGCAGGCCAGAATCACATTGCAGTAACATGGGGAGAAAGAGAGCTGTGTGCTCTCTCAGGCTCCGGCTCAGAGCCTGTCAATGGTCTCATGGAAATAAAATATCAGCTGAAAAAAAAAACCTTACCCGCTTCAATCTCCAGGCTGTTGGGGCCTTCTAAGTCCGAGGGTCTGGTCCTGGTGTTATTTATGACTTACGCACCCCCTGGGCAATGATTAATTCTCAACTAATTGCAACCTGCGCAAGTCATATTGATTTCTGGAGACATAACTTAGCCCCCAGCTGGAAATGAATAATTGTGCAAGAACAAATGTGTCTAAAAGCTTATCTGAGAGCGAGAAAATTTATTATTATCATAGTGCAATCATTCCAGAGCGGGTAAATATTGCATTTCTCACCAAAATAAAAAACAAAAACAAAATAAAACCCTGCTTTCGCGAGGCAGTCGCAACGAGCCCCAGTGAGGCCTCGTTTTCAGCTGAATTTACAAGCCCTGAAGTGTCTGTGTTCTTTCTCCCTGGAGGAACACGCACAGCAATATTAAACAGAAAATACTGCAGAGCCTCACACACACGGCCAAAAGAAATGTATCCGAACCCGGTGAGGAGGCGGCTGTATATTGAAGCACACCAAACACAGACCAGCTATTACGTTGCTTTATCACATAGAGGCCTTGCAGAACGTTCCTCAATGAATTCACATGGAAATTACAGCTTAGCCTGTGGCTCTTCCTTGGTAATGAAAAGTGACAATTTGCAGTGTTCTTCATCCACTGTTTTAGCACCAGATGATGATGATGATGATGCAAACATGAAAAAAAATAACACTGATCGCATGCGACAAAGCAGACGTCTGAGGCTTTTCAATGCTTCCTAATGAGAGCATATTAATTAATTACTAGAAGCAGCTGTGAACAGAGGAGATACTTAAATCGCAAGGTATACCAGCGAGACTCATAACAGCATTATTTCTGCATTTCTGCACCTGACATATGGTGCGAGGAACTTAATGAAGGCATCAGACCTCGACCAAAACCCAGAAGTCGCCCCATTAATGCGCAAAGTCTGCTGCTTTCACCTGGACCTGGCAACCCAAGTCCAGCCTCCTGGGAGGTAACTGGCAGCCCTTCCAGGGCAGTTATGCTGAAAGCCTCAGTCAGGATCGCCTTTTGGCTTCCAATAAGCGATATACGACCTCATACTCACTGAAACGAGGCCATGTCGGTGGAAAGTCCAGCAGACCTGATGTTTGTTTGATTCCGAAAGTCAGTGGACGCTGTGTTTTGCAGCCAGCCAGCCCACATGACCTCACCAAAGAGGAGATCGGATCTCCATAACATGGCATCCGTACAGAGTGACATCTGGCAGGGCTTACACGAGAATGCTGACGGAGCGGAGACCATGCTCCATATAATCAACTACATAAAGTATCAGTCTTTATTCCAGGCCGAATTTAGGCCAAAAAATCTTCAAATTTTCACAATCGCCTACATTCCGACGCACCATCTTTCCTGCTTCTCAAGCCTTCTTTCCGAACTATACTCACCAGGCGTGTCAAAACACACCACTTGGCAAGTCTGAAAAAGCAGATCTCTTGGGCTTTTTATTTCAAAGTAAGGCAGTAAGCTCTCTCTGTTTTCGGAACACACGCAGCAGGCCGAAACACTTTCTCTCTCACCGTATCAGCGACAGGGAACCCAAGCTGATATAAAACAATGATTTCAATTTCAATTTCAATTTAATATTTGATTCCAAAAATATAAGGTGTATAAGGTTCTCATTAAAACTGGGCAGTGTATTTATCCAAAAGTTCAATACCAAAACCACAGTAATGGTGAAGTCATTGTTCAATCTGTTCAAAAATATGATATGTTGAAAATACATTTGGGATTAGCAGGGCACGCCCGATTTTGATATCTGTTATTATTAATTTTGTTTTTCAATGTTTTTATAGCACCTACTCATCATGAACAGATCTTTCATGGCAAGGCAAGGCAAGGCAAAGCAAGTTTATTAGTGTAGCACCTTTCAAACACAGTGGTAATTCAAAGTGCTTTACATAAAAAGAAATAAAACATGATAAAAACGCATGTAAACATTTAAAAATGACTTGAAAAGCATTCAAATAAAAATAAAATCAAATCAGAAACAAATTAATTAGAAAAAAATGGTTATGCCAATATTACCATAGTTACCACATAGGTAGGAATATTGCAAAGCAAATGTGGCAGGAACCATTGGCCGAAACCAATGGGTGCATAAAAGCCATTGAGTGCATAAAAGGAAAACCCAGTCAAATACACAATGAATTGACTATATATATATATATATATATATATATATATATATATATATATATATATATATATATATATATATATATATACTATGTATATATAGTTAAATTAATAAAATATTCTGTGAAAAAGAGGGGAGGTGTGTGTTGATTATTTACTGTAACACTCCATTAAAACTAACCCCACCAAGTGGAGGCTCTACCCTCACTCTGAGTTGTTTACATGGTTCAGAATGGTGCTTTATTAAAGCCAGCAAGAGGGAGATTATTAGTATGATTCAGTAACCAAGCACACTTTTGGTTACGAAAGTTCCTTTTACAGTACAAACACAGGGTGAACTTTAAGAGATATCTATCTGATTGCAGTGGAAATTCACAGTCAAGGTTGCTGGGGAACACAGTCCTCTACCACACTACATTTTACTCGTGTTATGGAATATACCAACAACATATTGCAATGTATTCCATGTTTCATGGGTCAGCAGTAGTTATGGGTATTGAAAAATCACCTACTGGGCAGATATGTACTCTTGTATATTTACCAGTGGCTTCCACTCCTATAGAGCCTTCATCAGATACAATGCTGAAACCAACCTGCTGCAGCAATATACACGCATAGCAGGTTTGCAGCTTCCAGCAGCCAGTAGCCATGCAGGCTAATGCAGATACCCGCATATGTTCCTGCCTTCAAAGCAGGGACACCATTGCTGTAATCTTCTCTTGACCTATCGCTGAACTCTGACAGGTAGCCCGGGCTCGGCTCTTGAGCTGAGTGCATATTTAAAAGTGTGTATTCTTTCTCTTCTATGCGCTGCTTTCATCTTCTGCCGAAGTTTCCTGACGGGCCGGAGGGGATGTGAATCAATGTGATATCTGGAAAAACTGCATTAAAGTGATAAGTTTATTCCACTGACATGAAAGGGAATGGCAAAATAAGGCAGCTGGCTCTGAGGGCTTTGCTGCTTGCGAAAGTGGAGAGACTAATAAACCTCAAGTCTTTGCAGGGAGAGCAAACTCCTGCCTCTGCCGCCTGAACATCCTGCGAAGCGGCAGGACAAATCTGCAGTGCACAGAGGAACTGTGTTGTCTTCAGACTGAGGCTGTGAATTATGGAGCGGTATCAATGAATTTTGGGCTTGATCTCAGAGTGAGATAAATTATTAACAAGTAAGCTGTGGATTGCAGCGCGAACACAGTCAATGTGACAGCTTGTCGAGTTCGGATCGGACCTCCTGCTACATACTACGTATATAGCCAAAGTTTTTTGAAAAACCCAACCACCGGTTGGTTTGCTGTACTAGACATGTCTGGAAGCCTACCACTTAATCAAGATAGCTGCTGAAGCTCGACAGCAAAGCCAATTAGCCAAGGAGCTAGGCAAATACACAGTAGTTGCTCAATTAAGAGCATTTGAACCTTTTTATTTTTATCTATTTTTTTCTTTTTCAAACCTAATTCTATCTTTTAAAAAAATTGATATAGATAATATAGCTAGGTTGTCCAACAAGCGAACCTAGTTCACATCAGTTGCTAGTGTGTAAGAGCTTTGGTAGAAAATTCCACATTAAATGACTTTTATCATACTGTTCTAATTTTGTCTACCGACTTAATTCTGCCTTGATTAGATATGTTTGAGTTATCTGAGCTATCACAAAGTAGCTTAGAAAACAATTTCTTGCACAATTACAACCACTGTGGTTCCTATCGACGCATCTATCTATGTTCTTTTTGAAACTTAATTCTATTGTACTTAACCCCTTAAAACTCCAAGGCTTATTACACACTAAGGTCTATTACTCTGTAACTATAGGGACTTCTGTACAAACTGGCGGGGCTATTCCGGTGGCCCATAGGCATTTTTTAGCATATCTTATTTATTTTGCTTTTTAAACATAAAACACGACACAATAATGAAAAATAGACTAAATGGAAATATGAAAATAAACAAAGAAACATCTTGACAAAATATACACATAAAAATTACATAAATAAATAAAATAATATAATAATTAAAAAAAAAAAATTCTAGCATGACATACAGTATAATAAACATAATTAACACACATTTGGTCATCTTAATGTATAACTTACAAATATAGTCAAAGATAATATTGCTTCACCCTTGGTCAGTCTGTCTGGTCAAAGCAGTCTTTTTCAATAAAGTCAAAGAAAGGCTGCCATACCTTATAAAACATTTCCAATTTGTTTCTCAAAAAGTATGTAATCTTTTCTAGGGGTACACACATTGGTAATTTCAGAAATCCACATTTGGAAAGGAATAATGGTCTTAATCTTCTATTAAAAGGACCAACCATTTTTAATTTTTAGAATTGGTAAAATTACCCAATAGGCAAACTTCTGGATTTAGTGGACAAGAGATGCCATGAATCTCAGATAATATGTTGTCAATTATCTGCAAGAAGTCATGAACTTTAGGGCATGACCATGTATAGTGTAGGAAAGTACTTTCAATAACACCACATCTATAACAAAGGATTAAAAATTATGTAGCTTCACTGGATATAAAGTATAATATAAAGGATATAAGTATAATAAAGTTGGTGTAGAAAATTAAATTGAACCGCCCATAGACATTTTAAGGGGTTAAAGGAAAACATAAGGTGTTGTAGAGCTAGCTGCTAAAGCTCTAATTAGCTAATGAGGTAGTCTAATATACAGTAGTTGCATTAGTAGGCATAAAAGAAGAATCCATTTTGAGCAATTTTATACCCACCTTTTATAAACATAATGAATTTAGTGCAGCTTCATAACAAAGTAGCTAAAAAACTAATGGCTTGCACAAACTAAATCACAGTAGTTGCTAGTTCAATAGCATTGATGGGGCTACAACACTTGAAAGCCTGATTACCAGGTTTCGTTATTACATTTGAATTGATTTGGTAGATGGCTTAAACGTGGCTATTTCCAAGGGAGCTCCAGGTTTGGCAAATTATAGAAGCTAATTCACTCCATAATGGCTGACTTGTAAAAACTATGGAAATTGCAGCTTTTTACTGGGTTAAAATCTGCTATTTGTGTCAGTAATCATGCAAATGACACTACCTCCCCAGGTAAAACGAATCCGGCTTGAACAGGGCATTTGGTGTAAATTGTGCATCCACAGATGAGCCAAATTCCCTAAACAAACACCAGCAAGGTGGATCTACAAAGCAGGGGTTTCTGATAAAGTGGCCGGTGTGTATAGTCAGAACAGTCAGTAATCTATTTTGATCGCTTTAATTTAAAAATGTCAAACTGGATATTGGAGGAGAAGGTGACTATTTACTGTGACTATTATTCATAGAAATGTTACACGCCCCATGATCCCGAATGATTAATGGGCTGATGTGGATACATTTGACAATGATGTATGATTAGATAATTAGATAATCAAAGCACAGCATGGCAATATACTGACAAGAGAAAGTGCATACTTTTGTGCGTTTTCTACCCAAAATAAAATCCTGGCTGCAATAAATCATGTTTAGACTGATTGTTCTCATGTTTGGACGATTATGCTCTGGCCTGAACGCGCTATGCTGCTTTTGCGCCGTGGAGACGAGAGATGCGTATCGATTGTTTTGCGCGAAGACAGCGCGGAGTGGATGCTCTTTGCTAGCTCCCCCATCACCTAGTTCAGCTGAGCTTTTCTCTGATGGAGATCCAACACAGCCACAGGCAAAGTGCGCTTTGCTGCTCAGTCTGCGAGAGCACGGTGCAGCTGATGTTCAAACCCCCGAGAGCCATTCCATAACCATCTCCCCTGGCTCGGTCCACGCCTGATACTTTCACCCCGTGTGCATTTTATAGCTCACAAGTAGGCATAATGATTATACCTCACAGCAGTTCAGTGAAAAGCCCTAAGCCTGCTATTGTGTAGCATTCCTAAAACAAAGCTGAGAAGGAGTAAGATATTGAATTTGCTTTAGACTTCCACTCTTCTGGACTCTTTAACGTAAAGGCAATTATTTATGCCTTTGAATCCAATCTTCTTTGTTAAAAACAGCATTGATCAATTTTGCTGTTATATTTATTTGGCTATGTAAAGAACATGATGTAACCCAGTTGGAAATTTCGTCAGAGCCTATCACAGTGCAGCCAACAATAAAGGTAGCTTCCCTGTTTTTCCCTTAACACTCAAGGCTTATTACACACTAAGGTGTATTATTCAGTAACTACAAGGGCCATCTGTACAAACTAGTGGGGTTATTCTTTGGTAATAGATGTTTGTAATAACACTTTTGGCCTGCCGGCAGTTCATAGACTTTTTAAGGGGTTAAGCTATTGGACCAGCTTAGTTGGTTGCCCCGCAGAGGCTGTTTTTGTCCAAATTTGATGGTTCAGCTGGTTTACCAGCACGATTAATTTCACCAACCTAGTCAATCAAAATGTACAAGTAACCAATTGTGTGTGTGTGTGTGTGTGTTTTTTTTTAACAAAGTAGTGGTAGAAAACAGCAGTGCACAGAAAGCTCCAATTCCACATGCGGATCTATCTTTTACCACAAAAGCTAGTAAAAGCTCTACTTTGTGCTTTTTAAAAATGGTGTTTCTTCCACAAACATTAATGCACACTTAATACATTACCACATATTTGACAAACAAGCAAATAGTAGTTGCAGCATACTGTTGGAAAGCTTCAGGATTTGTTAGGCCTTAACTGACTTCTTGGCATGGGTGGGCAGGTCAAGAATTGTGATTACAAATTGCCAAGTGATGATAATGTCAGAGCATACAAAATTCTCTGATTATTTAAAGCATGTACTAACACACCCAACAACCACAGGCTTTTAGAGGGTCTGAAAATGAAACCAATGGAAATAAAAAGCCTACAAAGTATAAAAAGATATTAAAGCAATCCTCACCCTCCAAAAGACCATTACAAAATGTTTCCACAGGGAATTGTGGAAAATTAGATCTGGACGACCATTACAAAAAAAAAAAAGACTGGATGACTTGCATTAACCAGAAATACACATCAAAAAGGCTTTTTTAGAGAACCACAGGTAGAACCCTACTGGTATCTTTTTAATACACCCATTCAAGGCCTTTTCAGCCCGTGGCTGATGAGCTGAAAAAGGAAACACTAAAATATTCAGGGCTACTGCAGGGGGTTATTTCACCAAAAAAAAAAGCTTAACTAGATAACTTAAGCCTAAAGTCAAGCCCACCCAAAGAAGAAGATTTGGGTCTATTTCCATAAAGCTTCTTACAGAAGGAGTGCTGAAATAGGATCAGATTTCTCTCTTGTTTATGATGACCTTAAGGACAGGAACAGATCCTAGATCAGCCATCTACTCTGAGAAGCTTAGGAAACCAGGCCCAGGAGCATTCTCATTGGACTCACTTTTGACTAAGGCTATGCAGCTTACTGCGAAATTCTACTTTATGAACTATCCCCCAGGATGAGGACTAAAAAACATTATTTTACCCTGACATTTATATAATAAAAACATCAAATAAATGGAACTGCTGAACCCGATCATCTGCCTTAATCCAGTACAATTACGCCAGATGGTAAATGTTGAATTGTGGAAGAGTCTTTAGGTAGCAACAAAACAAAAGAAGCAAAACCGAATTCCCGAGACGTTTACCTCAGACATGCCGGCGGCAGCTGATTGGGTTTCTTACCTCACGAGTGTGTGGACGGTGGCCACGCATTAGGTCGTGTCTGGGCGCGGGTAATTTCAGGGGATTTGGGAATCAGCGCTTGATTTGGCTGAAAGGGCAGGCTATAGCATGATTAATGGGCCAGTGTGGTGCTGTGGCTCACCCGTGTGTGATTAGATAATCAGTCATCTCTGTGCGGCTCTCACACACCGAAATGAGGGAATCGAGGAGGAAGAGTTGTTATAGTCTATCACAAAAAATGAGGGAACAAAAAAAAAACACAGATATTGACAGCCCCTGGGCAATATTTCATATTTCATGCCTTCATTCAATATGCAGAGGAGTTATTTATGCTCATTATTTCTTTGGACTTGCATATTGTTTATATTGATTTCCCTCAGTATGCATGGCACATACGATATATATGGAGCATTGCTAACTTCTGTTAAACATTGTTTCTTCATTTTGAACCATTTCTATTGATCCATTTGTGATGAACTGTTCACACAATGTACAAGTCCTTTTTAAATGGTGTAAAAATGATGAGCTATATATTTATTTTTTATATGTTAAACTAAAAAAAAAAGGCAATGTCAAAAATAACAGATAAAACCAAATCAAAAATGATGCTATCTGCCAAACTAACTGTCAATATGCTGACGACCTTTCACCAGAAAATGTCTATAAATAAAAGGTCTATCAATGTTATTTATTGATTACACAATGTATTAAACACTTACTTTTGCTAATAAATCTTAACATGTTTAATGTACCATTATTATGTAAGAAACTATAGATTTTTCAGATTTTGTAATTGTTTTTATTATTTTTCTAATAATTAAATCAATTATAAATAAATAATATATGGACACTAAGCTGAGAAAAACCCGCCCATTTGCATTAACGTTAAAACAAAAAAGATGTTACTGCCCAGACCAATCAGCCATAACATTAGCACTACTGATAAAGGTGAAGTGAAAAAACATTGATCGCCTTCATCTTTAGTAGCATCTCGTCAGGGGAGGGATACATTGAACACTCCGTTCTTAAAGGTGATGTGTTTGCTAAAAAGAGGAAAATGGGCGAGCATAAGAATCTAAGCCACTTTCACAGGGGCCAATTTGTGATGGCTAGACGACTGGGTCAGAACATTTCCAAAACATCTGGCAGATTGTGTGAGATGTTTCTGGTACCCAGAGGATAGTAACTTACGAAGGTACTCCAAAGAAGGGCAACCAGTGTCTGGGTCATGGGCACCTTAGGTTCATTGATGTGATCCATGGAGGCCCCATCTCTCAACCTACAAAACACAACTTAGAGGATCTGCTGTAATGTTTTGGCACCAGATACCACTGGACACCTTCAGAGGTCCTATGGAGACCATGCTTTAAATGGTCAGATCTGTTGTGGCGCAAGTCAATAGTCAATCTTTCAATCTTAGGCAAGTGGTATTAATGTTATGGCTGATCGGTGTACAGAAGGACCACAGAGGATCTCAAAAAAATGGGTAAAAAATGGATCAAAGCATACGGTCCTTTCAAGGGTAATTTAGTGTAATTAAAAGGTAAAAGTATAACGGTAGTTTCATTATTCTGCCTTTTCTTCTGGTGGCTCAGTTGCAATGTCACCTCTGTTCAGCGACTGCTGCAATTTGGCTCTGTTTAACTGACAGCGCTCCAGGAGAGAGCAACGATAAAGATAAATAACTTTTACTCAGGAACATTTTGTGCATCATTAAACATGGCAAACATTTTAGCTTGCATAGAGCGCAGAGGAATCCCTGTGGAGCCAAGACTGAATACGATGCTCTGCACTGATCATAAAAGGGCTATAGACCCTCTCCAACCCTGCAAACATCAAAAGAAGATGAGAAAAAACTCACTATATACTCCCGGAATGACTAAACGGAGAGACACACTTTGCATACAGACTGAATATAAGGTAGGTGCAGAATGTGAGTAACTTCTCCTCTGACATTCTGGGTGATTAGCCATAGCCAAGGCCTTCTCTGAGGGAGTCATTTCTGTCATTGAAAGTGATTAAAGAAAGCAGTCTCATCAGTCACTGCTCAAAGACAGTTTAGCACCTACTCATTAAGCCATATATGGTCATAATATCTCATGGTGTGATTCCCAGTATCTTATGATGATGAGAAGGACACATCAATTTAGTGATAGATAGTGATAGATTGGCAAAAATCTAAACAAATCTAAAAAAAAAAAACCCTAAAAAAAAATGCGAAACATGTTTGCAGTCTGAGGGTCTGCCCTGCCCTATTAGACTATTGCAGCCGGCAATGACTTACAAGCAATAGAATATTACCATCAATTAATATGCAGTGGTGCTAACTGCATGCTGCATGAGTTTAATTCATGTAAACATTGTAAAACATTCAAAATTCATAGTTTTTTTTTTCTTATTTTCATATATGCACCTATTTAGCCTGTCATTTTACGGAGCATTTCAGTCCACTCTGCTAATACAGGGCAGCCAATCAAGGCAAAAGTCATTTACATATATCCATCTTAAAGGCACATTAACATAAACATAAAAAGCCTGTTTAATTCTAAATGGAGAAAGAAGGCTTGTTTTGGTCCATTAAGCCGCACAGACCTCAGGGGAAACGTCTATTTTTACTAAATTACTGCTTTAACAGTCCAAGAAAACCATGGCCATGCCTACTTTAAAGTTAGCACTCATAAATGATGCAACCAGGGTCATTGTGCACTATGGTGTTTAACCACTGCTGCCTAACATTGAACACTGTCATGTGAAAAACTTGTATCTGCCCATTTTTCTAAATTTCATGATAAACGGACAAATAAGCATGCTCCAAAATCTTGGCTACTGTGTTTTCTTCTCCAGTAAAATAGACTTTGTGGAGAGGTCAAAGGTCTCCACAGTTGCACTGCTCTACAGTCCAATGCCCAAATTAATTCATTTAGATTAGAAGTAGGGGTCTAAATATATGTGGGCAGTGTATGTCAGAGTCAATGTATTGTCACCCCCTTCCCCCCTAAAGTAATGGACAATAGGGAGCAAACAGGGTGAAGTTTATTTATCACCTGAGAAGTGTGGTATACAAAGGGTACGAGGACTGAGAGGAGGAGTTTGGGTTATGGTTCTCCCAAAATGACCTATATCAAATACCAAAACTCCTTTTCGAACTGTATATAGTTTAGATGCCCCTTAAATGTCCCTATTTACATGTTTTCTGAACGCTTCCCCACAGGAATCCACATAGGAATGTTTAAACATATGCATATGCAAAATGTGATTATATGGGATACATGTGATCATATATTTATCTATCTATCCTTCCATCCATCTAAAGCAGCTTTCCAGGAGAACCATAATCGAGTTAATGAGTGTCTGCAGGTCTTCTGCAGGTAGTCATCCTTTTATTAACAAAGCCATTCCAGTCAAGCTGCAAAGAATTTAACTCAGTTCAACATACTTAGTAGTCTGCTCTGGTGGTAGGCTGGCTTTCATATCGCCTCTGCTTATTGTGAACCAGTATGGCTGCCTATCTTCTCTTCTATGGCTTTTTATCTCTCTCAGCTAGAAAGGAAGCGGTCAGAACAACAGAATTAATGGGAGTTTGGCCTCTTCAGTTTGGCTGCGGTCATTCCTTTTTTTTCCCCCCTCAGCAGATGAAAGAACTGGCAGGACCAGCCATGCTGCGGAATACCATTGTTCTGAGTAAATATTGACATTTCACTGGCTAGTAAATGAGCGGGACCTGGCCCCTGCCCCTTCATGCGGGTTCAATGCCACAGAGCAAATTAAACGCTGGACTCCGGGCCTGATGGGAAATTGATGTTCCTGTGTGTCCTCTGTACTGTTTGTTTTATTTTTTACCTCCAATTTTATGGAGGCAATAAGACTCTAAGGGACACTGCCGGCAAGCGCAGTGTTTGGAAACACCGTGCACTGAGCGACGGATGGCTTCTATCGTTTGCTCTTTGTTTTTGGATGCAGGGACCACTTGCCACAGGTCAAAACGACTTGATTTGATAGTGTTGTTCTACTAGAGAGAATTAAAACCCCTCGCATTTGTGGCCAGCTCAAAATGAAATAGAATTTGTGGACACATCACAGTGGCTTGGCACTGAGGAAGCCTAGAGAATGTGATTAATCTTACCTGTGTGTGAAAGGAAAATTGGAGAGTGCCTCTGTACGTCTCTTTCTTGGTCTCTTAACAATAGAACAATAAGCAAGCTGGGCTTTTCTGGACTGCCATGGCCATTGTGACACACAAATGTCAATGGTATATATATATACCTTTATACATGCAGTATACAATATTTTGTATATTTGTATATATACAAATATATATACCTTTATACATGCAATATACAATATTTACTCTTCTGGAAAGGTTTAATGTTAGATGTTGCATTTGACCACAAGAGCTGCATTTGTGAGGTAAGGTATTGATGGTGGATGGCTCTGCCACTTCAACTCATCCCAGAGGTATTGGATGGAGCTCCATCACTCCAAACAGTTCTCCACAGTTGCACTGCTCTACAGCCCAATGCCTAGTGAATTTACTTATTAGAAGTGGAATATAAGTGGAATAGAAGTCTGAATATACTTGGGCAGTGTTTTTCAGAGTCAAAGCTTTGCTAAAAGGGGCTGATGTCAGGTGATCCTAGATCCATGTAACGTGAAGGTTCAAGATTTCTCCTAGAACCATAGTTCCCAGTCAGCCCCCATTTGTAAGTCTTGCTCCTGTAAAGCTGTGGGATAGGATTTCTTGGAGCATGGATCTGTGTGGATGTGCACGACACAATGTTGAAGAGGCTTATCGTAGGTGTCAGTGTAAGAGAGAAACGTTGGCAGGGATGGGCAGCGAAGCGGAGTTTGGGCAATGTTGTGATCTACACCTCTTTCGTCCTTGAACGTTGAGTAGGAGCACAAATGTTAGTGTGTGTGTGTGTGCATACACTTGTCCTGTTCCTGGAAGGAAAATGTAAGCAGTGTCTGGCCTGTGATGAACTGAACTGTCAAAAATTTTTGATCGGTGTCCTTCTCCTCTGGACAGTCACTGCAGAAGCTGAGCCAACGACTGAAACACAACATGTGGCAACACAGTCAAAGCACAGTATATCAATAACGGCTTTTATGTGCTGACTGCATATGAACTTTTATTCAAAAGGTGGCCCTTGTGTTAGACACACATAGATGATGTTGTCCTCTACAATCAAAGACGAGCAAAAATAGCAAAAACCTGCTATCGGAAAGCACATTTGTGTGTAAATTCAATGCAATGTGACAAAACTGACACCTGCATGTTCCACAATGCTTCTGATTCTGAAAAAATATTGGGATGGGACAAAAGCTTTTTTAACCTAAAAGCACAGTGCAATGTTGGGGGGAAAAATATATCACAGCACACCAACACCAAAACACCCCATCTGTGAAGCATGGTGGAGGGAGCTTCATGATTTGCTGCCTTAGGGGCTACTGGTATGCCTTGTGATCACTAAGGGAACAAAGTACATCTGCAGTGTTTTCTTCTCTCTCAACAAGTGGGCAACGCACCCCCTGTGGAGTGGCTCTGAGGTGGCTGCCCACTGCTCCAGGTGTGTGTTCTCACTGTCTTATCCACTAATGTCTGTGTGTGTGTGTGTATTCACCACCATGAATGGGTTACATGCCGAGGTTGAATTCCAGTATGCTGCTGCTACAGTGTCTGTAAACTGTGTTTCTAATTCTAACTGTGACTTAAGATAATTGTCAGGCCACATTTCATTAGTAATCAATGTAGACCTCCAGGTACTTCCTAACGGTTCGCTTTCTTTTTCTGGCAACTGCAGAAGTGTGTGGTTTGGCAGGCAGCAAAGGAAAGACAAACAAGCACACTGGAGAGGTGGAGTAGAACTAAGAAAAAGACGTGGGTGGTTTTCAAAAGAAATTCTGCCAATTATTAGCTCCTAAAGAGCGAGATGTACACCCAAAAAAGAGTTTGAGTGGCTGTTGGTTTTGCATGAGAAAAAAATTGACACATTAATTATTTTTTGCCTCTAAACATGAATGTATGGAGTTTATTTTATCACATATTAATGAGCTGTTCTTGGAGACACAATGTAATTCATTTGTGTGCAAACTTCTCCACACAAGGTATGTTCCGGCATGGCCACATCCACAACTAATTTCATTGGCCACTGATGGCTTGGGGCGTGACAGTACATTTCCGGGCTTGGTGATAAATTATGTGCCTTATGTTTGGGAAGTGCAACCTTAATTAGTGAAACTCACACTTTACCATTGGTTCCTGGCACCATCTGTTTGCATACTGGGCATGTCTGTCACCGCTCACTCATCATCAGTGTGTAGTCATTCCCCCAGGGTGTACAGTTATATTTTATATAGTGGTGGGCTGCCTAGTCACAGTGTTGAAGGCAGTAAGAGCAAGTCAGCATTTTCTCTGCTGCTGAGGGTGTCTTTATGTCAGCTGAATGTTACTTTGACCCCTCATTCAATAATGCATTTATGCCATCAACATTTTTGAAGATGGTAGTTGTTAATATGTCGGTTATTAAAAGTGGTCTACATATCACTGAAAAACATGTATCTCCATATTCATGTGTTTTTAGTTCTCCATGGTTTAAACCCTTACAGCTGCTCTGTATAATTTGTAAATAATTCTGGATGAATGGACCAATGGAAATGCTCTAAATTACCTGTAATAAGCTCTTATATTACATTGACTGCCATTCAAAATTTCGAACATGTTTGCCTTCTCCTGTAAATTCCCTATTTTAGAGATGCATGTTTTTCTTTGGAAAGCAATGATATATAGATGGTGGTTTATAACTAACTAACCAACCAACCAACCACATAAATAATAAATTAATTAATAAATAAATAAATAAATAAATAAATAAATAGAACTGGACTGGACAAATTTAGTTGTGATTTTTTCACACAAGAGATTTATGTAGTTCCAAAAAGGGTATCTTATGTTAAATAAACTAATAAATGGAAAGTACTTAAACCTCAAATATTTCTGTATGGCAGATAAACTGGATCTCTTGGCTCTGATGGAACATAATGTCCTGAACAGTAATGGTAATGGGGATACTGACACAATATACAACATACATGAAATCTAATCCTTTTCTTTTAATAAACTCTGAGCCTACCAACAATGCTCAACAAAGTGTTTTATCAAAAAAAAAAAGTCACCAATTCATTTTGTAGTTTTAAAATCAGGCAGAATGTTTAATTTCTCTCTTATGTTTAGCATCCGATAAACAACCAAAAAAAATTATTAACACTTTGCTGAAGAGTTGCCCTCATGAAGATACTCAGCAAGCTTTTGAAGGCTTATTTCAGCAAGTGACAGTTGACATGAAATGTTCTGAGGTTTAGCTTTACAACTGATGCTTGTAGAAATTGCTGGAATCAGCCTTTATAAATGTAAAGATGTTAATAGGTGTCATATGGATTTTAGTAAAGCATTTCAGCATTTACAGTGTTCTAAAGTACAGTTCTGGGTGGAATGTTAAAAGGCCTTGACAGTGTAAATAAAAGACTGGGGATGCCTCAATCTAATTTTGTTGCCCATACACTGTAAAACTGTTAAACTATCTGGATGCCTAAATGGTATAGCAGAAAATCATGAAGCACTCAATATGGCATTCACTCAGTAAACACAGGGACTGTAGATTTAACCAGGTCCATGATTTTGTTCTAGGCATAGAGATACATGGTTTGTGGATGGTTTCACAGCTCTAGATGGGCACAACTGCCTTACTGCCTGATCTTGAAGTTGTAATCCTGAGATCCTGGACATGCCACAGCTATCTGTAGTCAGGAGTCTGAGTAGAAATCACGCACCTTAAGTAGTAAGTAAACTCAAAGAACATTGTATTGTTGGCCTAGCAGAGAAAAGAACTAAAATGTGCAATGAATATTTCTGACTAAATTAAGTTCATTTTAAGAAAAGCAGACCTGACATTAATTTCCTACAGTGCAAAGGCTTTTCTACGTCTGATTTAGCAGGTTTGTATATCTCACTTCAGAATAGTTCCACACTGCAGTTATCATCTGAAAAGTTTCTCACTGCTGCAGGTTGCAGATAATATCTGTTTATGGCGCCGCGATGACAGCAGCATAAATAGAGCATGGAAAACAAAGGAAACGGATCAGACGTGGATTGGGCTTAATATAGACAATACCCATTTGATCCAAAACATTGAAATGTGCCTGGATCCGCTCTGATCACACCGGGAATTATTAAAGCAACACGACTGGAAGTTTAAAGTTAGCCTATATAGAATTTCCCACGATTTCATATCTGCCAGCTAATTAACTGATACAGCAACTACATAAAGAAACCCATTTTGATCAGGTAGATTTGCAAGGCCATTATTCATCCTTGGGTTGATTTTAAGCTCCATGGTTTTAGAAATATAAATAACATAACATACACCGTGCATTGAGCACCTTGGACTGAATTCCCATGCAATATCCAAATATCTCTATTGGTTCCTGAAATTATGGGCTTATGTTACATTATCAGCTATACAAACAGCTTCCAAGCCAACGAGAAACACCAGGCACCATCTATCAGCTGCTTGCGTTCCCTCAAGCTGCTGGAGCACCTGTGCAGTGGACATGCTTAATGTTTCTCCGCCGTGCAATGGACCATTTTGATGAGTGAGACCTATCAGAATTCCAACTGTCGTCTTCAGAGCCAAATATATAAAGGCTCAGAATCCCATCTGTCTCAGGTCCCTCCACTAAATAGAGCCCAAATCACCCTGAGCAGCAACTACACCGATATTTTTCTCTTTGCTAAGTGGAGCTTGTGACGGACACCAAAGTCAGTTCATCTTTTGCTGCCTTAGTAGCCATATCTTGGGAACTTAGGCTCAAAGCGAAGCTGAACAGTTTCTGTAAGAGTGGATTTCTGGTCTCAAATGTGTCGGACACTTCCTGTAATTGCTCCAGAGATTGACAGTCCTCAGAGCTACCCAGCCCTCTTCCCCTCCCCCGTGAGACAAAAAAAAGTTTTGCTTTAATGTTGAGACTGTTTTCTCATATGTGCCTTATCCCTTGGGTGTGGCTGCTGATACAAAAAGAAATCCTAACTTCCGACAGTTTAAGATTTAAAATTTTCAAGCAAACGAGGCACCTAAATTGTCAGCCGCAGACTGCATTTAGCACCCGCTGACAAACCACGGCGTTGTTGAAGAGCGGAGGCAAAAGGTTAATCTTTTACTCTTCAATAGCATTTTGCTTTCTTTCAGCTTTTTAAGGAGGTAGTTTATGGATTTCCAGTCCCAATTCCACTGCGTCGGATCTTTTGACAATCGGCAAAACTCCAGAGCCGAGGCTCCCGGCTTCAAAAAGCACCTGGACAAAAGATGGGAAAGTGTGCGGAGAGAGCCCAGTGGCAGCCCCCCGGTCTCGCCGCACCCGACAGAGATTTCACTATTCACCCGAAATCTGTTCGTTTTTCAAAGGAGATCCGACGTCTTCCCATTTGGCCTCCTGTGATGACGGCTGGTCTGCTAGGAAAAAGGCAGCAGCCTCTTCCATTACTCGGCCATTGTAAGCGGATTAGCGCTTTAAGAAATGGATGGTGGCCTACCATCTTTGCCCAGACTCCTCAGGGAGGTTATATATTGGGACGATCGTAGGTTAGAGGATTACGGTTTACATGAGATGAAAGTAATTATTCAGTGCCTGCTGGAGTCAGGAACGTGAAGAAGAAAAGGCGGCTTGATTGGTTGAAATGTGTTTTCAATTGAGTGCTGATAGGTTATGAAAGACTTCTTAAGACTGCAGAGACTTACGTGCACTCCAGCGAATACCCAGTACTGAAATGAAAGAACCTGAACACGACTACAATACGGTGGAATGTTTTAAGGAGTAGAACATGTGTGACTGGGTAATTTAACACTCAAGAATGGCAATGTTTTAAAAAGGACCAGAAAGCAGGGTTGGGCAATATATTTGCAAAGTTGAGCATTCAGAACCTCTACTTGATGTTTGCCCATGCCAATTATTTCAAATTTGTTAAATTCTGTATATACATTTAATTTCTGTTTTCCTCTCTCTGTGTCCTCATGTAGTCACTTGTCTACACCCCATCCAGTCTGTGACATGGAAGCAACATGGAGGAGAACTTAAACTAGCCAACTGAGCAACTCTACGTGGTACATGCTACATGGACACAGTGTGTAAGGGTATGAAATCATCATCCAGTACATCACTAACAAAGATAGCAGATGCAAACTGATGTATGTACCAAACAGCACTACCAAACAGATCTATGCAAACAAGTCCCACAGAAAAAAATGCACCACTAAAGCAAATAAATAAAAAGTTGTTTTCTTATAAAAATATTTGAAGTATATATAATATGTAACTGGCATATCTACAATACCTACTTTTAAAATGAGAATAATATTTGTATTTGATAAAAGGCGGCAACGTCTGCAACAGTGCAATCATTATAAATCAATGCAATCAAATACAAACTGTGTTATTCATTTATGTTTCATGGTGTTTTCATAGTAGACCCACCCCCCAATCCAATCCAAAAAAAATGTTTTTGGAGGATTTGAAAGGTTTCAAATCAGTGGGAAACACTGTTGAATTAGTCCAAGTTGACCGAATGCATAAATAAAGCTAATGATCAACATAAACCCACTTTTTTTTTTTTGGCTGCTAATTGGGCCTATTGCCTTTTAATCATTCTGTCTGGGTTTGTTTTGCTATGGTGTTGGTTATTGTTCTATGTTATTTTCTGTTCTTTATAATAAAGATGAAAAAAAATCATTTATGTTAGCATTTCTGTTCACATCATTCTTTAAACATCACAGCGATGGCATTGACAGTTCGGCATGATTAACTGAAGCATTCAGATAAACGGCGGGTGGGGAGCATTACTAAGCGGGTGAGGCATAAAGGACCACGATTAATCCTGAACGCTTCTCTTAATGAAGCTAAAGGCTAGATTTGCTACCTGCCTGTGCGCTGCTTTGTCACTTCATCAGCAGCCCTTTCCCGTGGCTCTTGCTGATTCTTTGCTCCCTCACTTTCAATTATTTCCCCCATTTTCAAGTCAGAGAGGTTAGACCTGAAATTCCAAGCCGGGAGCCGACCTACGCTGGCCATCCGCATGTACGCCAAAGCACGAAGCACCGATAAGCGAGAAGTGCCTCCCTTCCCTGTTTGTCTGCGTTTATGTTCGCTTGTCCTTCTGCTCTAATGAGGCCTCCCACGCTAAAGGACCTCCACAAGGTGTCATTGAAATCACCCAAAACTTTAGTTCCTGATGATTCGCGGTGCTACTCTTGTCTGCACTTTGCCAAGGTCGCACTATATCTGGTAGCAAATGACAAATAGCTGGCCTCCTCCGAGCTTCGCCTCCTCTGGGGAGAAGGGCTCCGTGTGACTGCTCTCCGCTTATAGCACACTGGGACATTGTTTCAAATTAAAGCGCTACAGCAAAGAGCTTCTTTGGGGAGATGGGGAAAAAAAAAAGTCACTGCTGCAGACTTGTGCAGTTTCAACATCAGCAGCAAGAACTCGTTACGCATTCGGCTCATGGTGTATGACTGGTCTTTAAGGAGTCCCATACTGTACAGCCTGGTTTTGTTGAGTTTGCCCATTTGAGTTTGAGTTTGTTTACTGCATGCGTGTTAAAAAATTACCTAATATTTGAAAGCAATGTTCTGATCCTAATCCACTGGGTCGGGATTGAGTCAGATCCAGGTTGGTTTGGGGTGTATCCACTTTTTTCATACCGACATACCATCTCAGAGTATTACCAGAATTACCAGGGGCCGTGGGTCAGGGGCTGTAAGTTGTGAGGGTGAGCTTGGTGTTTACCCCACCAGATTTCAGAGCGTGACATCACCAATCAGTGCACACACCCTGTGGCCATCTTAAATGCACATGGTGGAATAAGCTTATTTGGCCATGTTCTAGATAGACAAAGAACAGAAATCTGTCACATCAGACACGTTGTCATTTTGAACAACCATCCTCATTTTTTAATATCACAGTATACGGTATTCCCTGTGGAGGTGAGGAGGCCGTGCAGGTTAGTGAGCCAGGTGAACGGCATAAAAGGGCATGCCCAGTCAACTCGAGAGGCGAACACAGGAGAGTCTACACGGACTGAGCTGCCTGGGACTTGCAAGACAAAGTGTACGTGTCTGAAGACTGCTAGAGCCCCACTAGGGCCGGTTAAGTTTCCGTTTGGGTGTGGTGGAGGGCTTTCAAAATAAAGGTATGTGTGTCACTTGAGCCTCATCATGGTGGTCATGCCACCTTTCCACAGGGGTCGTGTCACATACATTATACCACCCAACTTTAGATCCAAGCACATTTTAATTGGTTGGGTATCTTGTATTTTCAATAGCCTAAATCCATGCTCTCTTTCCACTTTGGTTAGTCTTGCCTTTGTGGCCACTGAGTATGTATGAACAATATATTATGCTTGAATAACATTCAAGTAACCAATAAACAACCAATACATTCGCCAATAATACTTGCCAATCACAAAGCTGCCGACGCAGCTTTAACAAAACTATGCTGGCCCTCAGCTGGCCCTCTTAAACCATCCAGCAGCAAAGTAGTCTAAGATGTTTCCACATAAAACTGGATACTGTATTTAGTGAGTAATGGACACATGGCATCTACCCCACCACCTTTATGTGTATAGAATGGAGCTTGATCTGAAAGGAATATCAAATTTACAATTAATTATGGCTGTCTGATAGCTGAAAACTGCTAAGCTAACCATTTATCATTTGGTTTAAATGTTTAATCCTGTCTATCTATGCTATGTCACTAAACATTTTTACAAGTCTTGCTTATGTAACTTTTTCATAGATCTTTTTTTTTTTTAGCAATTTTAGCCTTGCATGTCTAGTTTTAACTAAAGAAGCAAACGTCAGATACCAAACATATCCTGGTGGCATCTAATATTTTAATGTGATTCCTTTAGGATGGGTTTAAGATGATTATAGACAGTTAAGATGGTTTCACTTACCAAAGCAAGGTAGTGTGATAGTAGTAAAGTAGTGTCGTAGAACTCACTGTCAATTAATAGCAAATCAAGGCAGCAACTTTCCAGAAATCTTTTACAGAAACTCAACAAACCAGGTTTTACCGTATATAAAGCAATGTGTTGACACATCCCGAACTTCATTCTATGTTTTCCCCTTATTATCTCCACACAGTTGGCTCCATATTGTACATTAATTTTGTCTCCCAGTGATTTTTCGGTTCGTCTTGAATATGAATTTAATGAAGTTCATGGCCACCAATACATTCCACACACATCCACCTAATGCATTTATTCGAAGGACAAAAGGTTTACCGGTGAGGATATAAATGCAAATGAAGGTGAAGGGTAATCTAAGGACGCTGTTTGGGTAATCGTCCGCAGAGGTAGTCAACAACAGACCTCATCTCTACTGGCTCACAATGGCAGCGGCCTAATTGAATGTGGACACACAGAACGTGACCAAAGAAGGATGAAGGTGTCTCACGCTAATTAGCCCCAACACGTCTGGCTAAGAAAAGCCGGCTAAAATGGATGTTTATAACGTGTTACGGTAACATAAGGGGAGATTTACCCAATTTAAGTGTTAAAAAATAATAAGGTGGTAGCTTCACTGATGATGGGAAATTGTACCGGCCCCACGTATGTGTGCTTGCTAATGAGTAATGTGAAATATAATTAGATCCTTCTGTACTCCAGTCATTATTGCCATTGGCAGGGAATCATAGGCTACGCAGGCTACTTCAGCCCGGTCGTCTCCAGAGACACAGATTCATCTCAGCGCTAGTGTGATTAGATTGGGAAAACAAGAAGAGGATGATTTACATTTCACAGTCTGCACTGCTTATTTTCTGACAATTAACATCGAGGGAATTCACTCAAGAGAGATACAGAGAAATGAGAGAGAAAAAGAGAGTGCAGTGCCCCCCCCCCCCCCCCCCCAACACCACACTCGAAATGAAGGTAACTCAGTGCTGTCAGGAGACTTTGCTTAGCCTGCTCCAAAAAAGATGGAAAAGCATTGCATTTTTGTCTTTTGCTTGTTTCTTTTCCCTTTTTTTCTTTTTTTTTTGCCCCAGCAGTTTTTCTGTCCACTCTAGCCTCAGAAAAAAAAACTGAAGCAGACAATGAAGTTTTCATGCTGTTTAAAGTTTAATGCTATGCTATTGTGCGGCTAGGAGGTCCACGTTAGCCAAGCCCTTCTGTCGAGGGCTTCAGAGTTACTTGCCTATATGTTTAAAGAACATGAGGAAACACAGCTGCAATTTAAAGGCAAAAAATAGAGAGAGCGAGAGAAAGAGGGAGAGAGAGAGCAAGAGAGAGAGAGAGAGAGAGAGAGGAGGAGGGCAACTGATGATATCGTCTTGCCTTGCAAAATTCCTTCTGATTCCCCCATCAAGAAAACATGGCCTCCATACAGTAATCCTGTATTAATGGGGCTGGGTTCACCCAGAGTGTCAATGCCGGCTAAGTACGAAGGATTTTCGCAGCTCTGCTTCACATTTCTCTCCAAAATCAGCAGCAGCACCGGCGATAATGAAGCTTGCGGGATGAGTCGAGGCAAAAAAAAAAAAGGTGCTAAAGTAAAAAAAAGGAAAAGGGCACCATGCTATTTTATAATTAGCCCTCTGGGTTTGGATGGAAGAATCCTATTTATTCTGAGCAATGCGGACTGTCAAGCCTGTGACACGGCTTTGCTTAAACGAGTATGAAATCTCGCAATTAAGGACATCATGAGCTGCCCGTCCTCTCGCACCTCCATAGACCAATTTTTGTTGTCTGCTTAGACATGAGCACACTCTTCTCTTTTTTGCCTCACCTTTCTTTTCTTTGTCTGCTGTCAGGAAATTAGTTAGCAACATTCCCGGGTCTGCTGGAAAGCCGGGAATTCCTTGTCGCTGATGAGGTCATCTTGTTTCCGGTCACTAATTTGGCATAGATGAATTGTGATGGGAAGTGAGAGCAGAAATGAAAGAAAAGAAGATACTGAAAGATCTCATTGTCTGCCCCCCACCCCCCAAGAAAACAGTTTGACACACAACAGTTACATCAAGGAATTAATCACTTCCCACGCGATGGGGCGCCTTTGATAATTTGTGTATGAAAAGTCAGAAATGGGGATTCGCAAAAATAAATTAACACTGTTTGACCTCAATCTTCTTAACTTCAATCTAGTTAGCCCGTGCTTTAATCACAGCGTAATTAATTGGCTGCCTGCTTGATTCATAGCGAGAATAATGCATGTTCTTTAGGGCTGTCTGCTCCCTAAATAGGATATCTGCCACTGAGCAAGGCTGAAGGACAAGGAGAAAGGGGCTATGAGGAGTATGTGTTAATTTTTCGCTGTGTATTAACTAGCCGTCTATGGAATCATCAAAGAGTTGATGTCCATTTAAACGGTGGGAAATAATCTGGTCAGCCATGAAAGTAAGACTGCTTTTCTGAATACGTATATGTGCTCATGTGCTTGTGGCTATGTATTTAGATCTTTGTGGGTGCATAATGTCTTAAGGATGATGGAGAAAGATAAATATATTGAGGTTGTGGGGACCTTTGGCTGGATCTGCGATGTAAAATGCTTATGGGAAATGTATCTAGTCCAATTTAATCCCTACTGTTCTATATTTCAGCTAGCAGACTGGCCTTTTGACAGTTTTGAATGACTGACTGACTGCCTGACCTTGTTAAAATGTGCATGCTTAAGGGGTGTCTCTTGTTTGCCTAGAAATGTTTTTGTACTGACAGTCTGAGGACTACATTTGGTGCTGCCAAGGGGACATGTAATCTTAGGTAAGCTGACCAGGTAGGGTCACATGAAATGGTCATGAAATGTCATTTTATACCACAGAACCTTTTACAAAATAAAGAGCATACATTTTGGTCCCAAACTCCCTATTTTTTTAAATCCCATTGACGTTTCTATGCAGCCAATGGTAGTCCGGCAAAACTAGGCTTGTCATATAATACTAAGCGTGTTCACTTGTCTCTTCAAATGTTTTGAATGTAAAAGCCAGATGAAATCCTATTTCCTGGTATATAATCCATATCCATATTATGTCAATATTATGTTTGGAGCCAAATAACATGGTGAGATCTTAATGTTGGAAAATGTTCTGTGGCTTAATGTTTTTGCCTTTGTGCAAAATGCAATGCACATCACCCTGAGAACACAATCACCATAGTGAAGCATGGTGGTGCGAGCATCACACTGAAGGTATAGGAGACTGGGGAACTAAACAGGGTTGAATGATAGAGGGCCAAATAAGAAGTAAAACCAGAGTGGCTCAAAATAAAAACCATAATGAAACTCAGACTTCAAACTGATTGAAAAGCTGTGACAAGACCTGATCATTTTCCAGCTGTCAGCATTTTAAAATCCTCTTGAGGAATTTTTGCCAAGGGGATTAAAGCAACACATTTTTGTCATATATATTCTGAACATTCAGAATTTTGTTTATATAAGCGAGCTTATAAAGCTCAAAGCTTTGCTTTTGGTTGCTGAAGTTTAGGTTGGGGTTAGCTTGAGTGAAACTGCATTTGGATACAGTTGCAATGTACTGCCAATAACTCTCAACAAAAAGGCACATGCTTCAGCCATGGTTCTTTCTCATGCTCTTGGGAGTTTCTTTCCATTGATATCTCCTAGTGGTTCTTCCTCATGGAGCTTCTTGAGACACTATATGAACAAAAGTATTGGGACACCTGCTCCTTCTTTCAAAATCAAGGGTATTTAGGGGAGTTTGGTTGGAGTAGCTTTCTGCTAGATCATTTATTTAATAAATCTGCAAACCATCTCAAGCAATTAAATGCATAAATTATGGCATTGCTGACCAAAACCTAATAAGGAGTGGCGAGTTTCAACTCAGAACAAGCCAACTTTGAGAGAGAAGGAGAGTTAGAGAGACGCCACCACACAACTGATTGCTTTAAACAAACAAATTACTCACATTCATTTTGTCATAGACCTACTCCTAAGCCCTCCGGAGTCAAAGGTAGAATTGTGCTAGGTTGACTCGGCACTCGACTGAAGACGTTTTAGGGCCAGACCATTGATCTGAGGCCTGCGTTATTGATGAGCGGATGATCTGGGGTGTCTATGCTATCTTTACCCTGACTGGCTTGATTGATTTACTGGTATTCTCTCATGGGCAGTGATCAATGCACCGCTCTGATGAGGCTGAGATTACGGGGCTGCCCCAGAAAAGCTTCATGTTCAGAGCCTTGGAGAATCTGTCTGGCTCTGTTTCTCTCTGTATCTCTCTCTCTGTTTTCTTGCTCTTTCTTTGCCCTCTCTAACTCTTCTTTTCCTCTTTTGTTGTCTTTTCTAACACTATTTTCTTCTTTTCATACTTCTTGCAAAGACCTCATATCTTCAAAATGGCACGTTCACTGGAAAAGAAAAACAAAAAACAACAACCTAAACTTTCAATGGAAGTCAAAGTAAACAGCTTTTACTCCAAGTCATTTTGGGGCATTTGTATTGGTCCATTCATCATGAAATTTGGATGTAAAGAACAACAAGTACTTTTGCTTATTGTCCTCCTTTGAGAAGACAGAGTGGTTCAATGTGAGAAACGGAGGTTGTGCGTCTTAGGGGAAATAAAGCTGTCACCGCACCTGGGCGAAAGAGAAAGGCTAAAACGGCGTCTGGCCAGAACACAATCTGTGGAAGACGCCCAAAACATCCATACAGTGAAACAATGCTTGCATTCACTGCTTGCCATGCACGCACACACACGCCCCGCAGAGCAGTGCTTAAAAGGCCTAAGTGAAACGCAAAGATTCTGGCAATAATTGCCGCACCCTGGGCTGCTCGCTACGATACAATGAAGCGGATCATCCTCCTTCCTAATATCAAATGTAAAGGAAATCTCCCTCCTGATCCTCCTTTCCTGTCATTTGGCCACTGACCATTCAATGTCAGGCTTAGTGGCAGCCTGAAATGGCACAGTTACATCACTTGTCGCATGCGACATGTAAATGACTCTAAGCTAGCATGACTTTGGAGCTCCGTGGCTATTGGCAAGCTAATCCCGCTTTGTGTGCCCTCTACTGACTCATCCCTGTGTGCAAGATCTCAGCTTGGGAAGGTTTTAGCTTGTTTTTGTCAGGGAAAAGGATTGGAAACACTGAGGATATGTATTTTTAGATTGCCAAGGCTATAATCAAATTGGTTTAGAATTGACCAGTGGTATCAATATTTTTTTTTTACATGTAAAATACTGGTTGTTTTGGTTTCCCATACTGTTTCCCATACAATAAATTGTATATTAGCATATGTTTTCAGTGTAAATACATTAACCAAAACCATTGTTGGCAATGTTTATATTCTGAAAATGTCAGCTCATTTGATAAGTAAAGTTTTAAAGGAATTTATTGTGGAGCTGTCAGGCTATGATGGTTGGTTCCTTGTAGTGGTTCTTCTTCATGGCCTTTTCTCTTGTGTTTCTCGTGGTTCTTCCATATGCTTCAGCCATGGTTCTTTCTCATGCTCTTGAGAGTTTTCACTTCATTAGTCTTGGTTCCTTCCATTGATATCTCCTAGTGGTTCTTCCTTATGGAGCTTCTTCTTTAGAGTCTTGTTACCTCCTTAATGAGAGACAGTACACGAACAAAAGTATTGAGGCTTTGATTGCATTCAACACCAAGAGCATTAGTGAGGTCAAAGATGTTGGATGATTATCACCCCAACTCATCCACAACTGCCCAACTAATCCTAAAAGTACTGGATATTGTGTACATCTGTAAAAAGCTGTTTTGGGACAATGTTCATTATAGAAAACACTATTCAAATTGAATTTAAACAGAGATGGAAAAAAGCAGACAGTTACATTATAACCAGAAATTACATTATTACAGCATATCTTTATATATCTTGTTTACAAATGTAATTATTTGAAGAACCGTTCATCAGAAGCAGTTTTAGGGAGTTCTATGTTCTCTAGGTTAGGTTCTCTGTTGCTGACTTTGGTTCTAAGGTCTATAAAAATTGTTTTGGTTCAAACATCCCAAACAATGTATCTCCACATGTGTTTCCTATGTGTCATTTGGTATATTAAACACATTTCTTGCCAGTTTTTATATTTATATCTTGGATAAATGCAGTTTAAAGGAAAGTTATTGGGAAACTGTCAGGTTGGGCAATGTAAGCCAATGTGCATTAACACAGAGGCACCAATGCATGAGTTACTGTCCCACAGTGTAAGAAAGAACAAACTAAGCAAACATGCAGGTTTCATTTTTCTCTCTCTCTCTCTCTCTCTCTCTGCATATGTTCTTGCTAAAGCACAGTTCGTAAGGGCATGACGGGGGGAGGGGGCGTAAGAGATGGTATGGCAGTCTGAGGAATAGGCTAACTAATGAGCCTTCTCATAATCCTGTGTCTTCAGCCTAATGGGGCATTTAAGGGAAGATAATGTGTACAGTCCAGCTTTCTCCTTACGTCCTCATTTGTATCAAGTGGCGTTACGAGCACTGCACATTTAGCGGCGCTAACAATAAAGAGACTACCTCAGCTTTCTGCTGAGCTAGTTAGTGGCTTCACTGGACAGCAAAAATTAAAGACCTGTTCTGTGCAGCAACAGTTGCACTTCTGCTTGATCTGCCATTGGCGTTGAACATTGGCGCTGTTGTGTGAAAATCGTTCATAAAGGTCTTTAAATCTGATGGAGAGTTTTGGATCCTCACAGTAGTTCTTCCTCTGACCTGTGGTTCTTTCCCATGCTTTTAGAATTTCTCCTCATGGATCTTGATTCACTTTAGGGATTTTTTATTATTATTATTATTATTTTTTTTTTACTTTTTTTAACTTTTGAGACTTGAATTCCTTTAATGTGGTTTCTTCTTTGAGTTGTGGTTCTTCCTCATGTTCTTGAGGGGTTTTCCGTTTGAGACTTAGATTTCTTTCAGTGGTCCTTCTAGATGCCCTTACTTTTCTAAATTAACCTTTCTGTTGTTCTTCCATATGCTCTTGAAGGATTTCTTTCTGTCACAGGTTTGTACTTTGAGTTGTGGTTCCTCCTTTGAGTTGGCTGTTAGAGTTTCTTGTCCTGGTTCCTTCTAGTGGCTTTGAGTCATGGTACCTCTTACTGGGTCTTACTCAAGCCAAATCAAGTCAAGTCAAGTTGTTTCAGCTCGGTGAAATGAAATTATTTTTTGGAACAAAACAAGAATAAAACCAATACAGCACAGGGCAGACTGCAGAAAGTGCAACATGCAAGACAATACTATAAACATGACATTCTGAGTAGAGATATTGAGTGTAAGGTGCATAGAAATGTGACATGCTATTACATTATATGCAGACAGTGTATAATGCACATGAAACACAGCAGGTACTGATGTAGTAAACTATAGCATATATATATATAAGATAAATAGGATAGACAGATTAAAATGCTATGGGTAGGGGGAGTAGGGGATTTAGTTTAGTCTTCATGTCTCTTGATAAGGCCAAGTCACATAAAAATGCAAGTGTAAACTCACCCGAGACTCATTTAAACCAGATACAAATCAGATCACGCCGATCACTTCAGGAGAAGGTCTGAGAGATGCATTTGAGGAAAGTTCTAGCAGTGTAAACACATCAGTCTCTAAAAAGACACATTCGACAACCACAATCTCTCCAAGCACAACTCAAACACTAGTAAAAATTGCTGTACAACAAGCAAATTCGTATATTCCATCCCACACAGAAATCAGATTTCAGTCTGACTATCCGGAGCCACATTTGACTACCCAGTGTAAATACATGTGACTAAAATCTAAACCCAGATACTAGTCAGGTGAAGTGACCAGGTGCAAACAGGGGTCTTGGTGGTTCTCAGTGTTTTCTTCTCACTAAGTTGACCTACATTTCTAGAAAGCTGCATGAGATATTTTCTGTTGGTAAACACACTATACAAATACGATTGAATTTAAATAGAGATGCAAAACAACATCTGTTCTGTCTACAGAGTCTCGGAACTAATGGTTCCTAAACAGTTCTGAACTACAGTTCTAATAAAATTTGCCCTGCAGATCTGTCCCACACTTACAGTATTACAACATATCTTAAATCAGCATAGAACCTTTAGACTAACTTGATGTTCTTTAAACGTCCTATTTTTTCTAACTTTACGCTCACATGTTTATCTCATTTCCTGAAGAACCATACATTGACAGCTTATTTGTGGACACCCCTTCTAATGACTGCATTCAGCTTTAAGTTGCACTAATTGCTGACACAGATATACAAATACACAGACAGCTTGGCTTGTTCCTGTAGAAAAGTACTGCCAATAGAATAGGACTCTCTGGAGTAGATAAACATGAACCTATTGGCACCATGCTGCCTAAAGTTGTATAAAGCACCCCCCAGCATTGAGCTGTGGAGCAGTGGAACTGTGTTTTCTGGAATGATGATGATGCTCCATCCAGTACCTTTCGGATTAGTTGGGGATGAGGTGGGGTGGTGATCATCCAACATCCTGCCCTCATTAACGCTCTTGTCGCTGAATGCAATCAGATGCTCACGTCAATGTGAGCTCCTCTAAAATCTAGTAGAGGGCTTTCTTTTCTGGACAGTAGAAACAGTTACTCCAACAAAAGCAGGATAACCTCCTTTTTTAATACCCTTGATTTCAGAAGAAACAATAAACATAAAAACACAAGCACAATTAGTCATTAAAATATGTGCACGCCTCCTAGCAGCCATGATCTCTCAACCCAGCAATTTTAAAGTGATAGTATAATAAAATTATCATTTAGGTGTGAACAGTCATGTAGCTGTGCCCATTCTCCTGGCTGAGTACCAAACCAACTGCTCTATGTCAGCATTTGTCATTGTTTCTCTGGCGTGAAATTAGTCCTCAAACCTCAGGGTCGCACATAATTAACAAAGGTAGGCCAGAGTCACTATGCATCATCTCCCTGCATTCGTCTCGTCCACCTAAGCGTTTTGCTTCAGTGGGTCCCCTGCTCTGGCCGCTGGCCCAGAAAAAGCATATGCCTCCTCATACGGAGTCAGATAAATGGAAATCTTCCACCTCCGAGACGACAGGAGCATCGAAATCTTCCACCCTGGAAAATCTTGCGCCCCCCTGCTGAGCCGACCACTGATGTCCTCCATTTTCCTGTTTGACCTCATCAAGGCGAGGTTGCCGATTTACCCGCCCTGATTTTGTGTGTGTGTATGTGTGTGCTTAATGAATATTTATGTGCGAGAATAACTAGAATCTCTTTCTGGGTGACTGCTGAAGGCGCTCTCCCTCTCAGGTTCTTGGTTTGTCATACAAATTTAAGCCACAAATATTTTTGCCCTTTTCTCATAGCTCATAGGAAAAAAGCTGATGGATTCTACAGGAAGTGCACATTCTGACCTTTCGTCAATACCACATTTATGTTAGTTGGTAGAAGCGGGGACATTTTTGTTAAGACAATATGGTGACACTGAAACAGGATAGAAAGACATAATTTAACACAGAATGTAGACATAAAGTATATTATTTGCATTAAAGTAGTACAGCAATAAGTTTGCTGTACTACTAAGAGTAAGAGAGTTCTGGAAATGTGGACACTAATCTTCTGCAGCAGAAGACCAGGTGCACAACCAGAGCTGAATACTGCATACAATTGATAACTGAATTGATAACATACTTAGCCTGCAAGAACAGTAATGCCATCACCATGGCTTATTTACATGTTCAGTTATTGACTATAGTCATGCTGTGGCGAGACACCAGTGTTCTGTGTGTTTTAATGGAAGAAATGCATTCAGTGATTTCCATTCTTGACTTCCCTCATTACGCAGCAGCCTGTGTTTTACTTAAGCCTAGAAGCACTCTGTGAGACAAGACCAGCGGTTAGCAGATTAGCTTTGTGGTATTTGTGGGTGCCGTAGTTTAGCATCAAGCAAAGCACATTGTTCAGTCTTTCATTCCTCTGAGCCTAACCCTCTAGTTGAGGCTTGGTTCCTCTCAATATTTCTTGTTCCAGATTCTGCTGTCTGTGGCTTGCTCATGAAAAGGACTGTATAAGGTTTTCTAGGAAGATGCATTGGGACAATTTACATTCTAAAAATAGTGACCCACACAAACCTGAACTGACTTTGATTAGAGATGCAAAACTCCAGACTTGATTTGAGTGAAATAATGGATAGCTATGCAAGACCTGAGCACCTAAACTGTCTCCATCAGATATGCAGCACTCGTCAAGTCAAAAGTCAAGGTCTACTCTTTCAAATGTGAAAATAGCACAGGTGTTTTGGTCCATGTTTTCACTGTAAGATAACTTGACACTGTGAATTGCTGAGAAAAGACTGAGAAAAGAGAGGAACATTTGATCAAACTACTAAAAAACAATTGACTGACCACTGTAGTATCATTGAATGTATTTGGGATGCCTTGGGTAGTGTAAAGCTGAAAATGCTCCGCTGACTTCTAAGACAGAACTTTCGAGTTATGGAAAAATCTCCTGCAGAAAAATCAACTGAAAAAGAGTCTCCTGACAGAAGAAAAGTTTTAATAAGGGTGAAGACATGGATATATATGTGTAACTTGATCTTAATAGCTGTATGGACTTGGAATAGATGGCAATGGAATAAATTAAATGGTGGTCTCTGATTTTGTGCAGCTCTGTACATCGGACAACAATGCATTTTAATACAAATGCATTGGTTCAAGACGTCGAAGTTGTCTAATGCACTTTTATTCCTGTTAGAAATATGTACAATGTGAAATCTTTTAATGCCGGAATAAAGTGTCTGTATTTAATTAGCCATACACTGACATATACTTATGAGGTGAGACCATTAGGAGCGTCATTTGAAAGCTCTCTCGTTCCGTCTCCTCATACAGGTTGATAATGAGACCCCTGGTATTTCATATCCCGTAAAGGTCACCGAGGTTTAATTTGGACATCTCACGCTGCAAAGTCCACAGCGAGCCTGGGAGTTTGAGTGTCACTCAGTACCAGGACTTGAAAAGCGAACGGCACAGCATTATCTCCAGGGCTGGGTTCCTCTCTGAAATATGGCAAAAAACTGGTAGGCCGCTGGGATGAATCAGTCCAAAGTCCATGACCCCAGTAAAGTTAGAGCCCTTTTCAGCCAAGGCCTGCTGTGTGAATGCTATGCTGCATTTACAGAAACTGCTAAAGGACATGGAAAAAGAAGCCCCACTAGTCTCAAGCATTGATCCCATGGTACAAAACTCTTGGACATGCAATAAATCACTCCTGGACCATAATGAATCGGTCCTCTTCGTTTTTCAACCCTATTAAAATGGTGATCACTAATGTGTACTGTAATATTACCATGTAATACCCCACAGTACTAATAGCTTATATTCAACATATCATCTACACCATGCCGGGAAAACATTTGCATTTGTCTTATCAGTAACAGATTCTTTCTTAATTTACTTAGTTTAAACTTTTCCGCAGTATACAGAGACATGCATTGCTGATAATGTCTTCGAATAATCCATATAATTTTTTTAAACAACCACAAATACTATTTTAAAGTAGCTAAAATTCAATCACTTAAATACGTAAAGAGGTGATATATGTAAGCGAAAAAAAACAACTGTACAAGAAAGCAGGCTCTAGTACCCTGTTGGACCACCCTCTAGCCTGGATACGAGATAAGATATGGTTGGGCATTAAGGGTTACAGGTTCTGTATGGTAGAGACATTCCTGGAAACCCCTTGCTGTGTATTAGTGATCATTATCCTGCTGAAAAGTGCCAGTTCTAGGCCCTGCCATAAGAGACACATATCGCTAAACTATCCCTTGTATCACTACCAGGTATGAGCGACTGTATATGCGATTGATCTCCAGATCCTCACATCAGCATTTGGGGAAGTGTGTCGCTCCATAGCAAAGGTAGGACTCAAGTGCTTACCAAGAAGTCTCCATACTCTCAATCACTCATCATTGTCGAATCCTGAACAGAACCTGGATTCATCGATAAAGATGATACGGTTACAGTCCATAGCAGTCCAGGTTTCTCGCTCAAATTTACATGACTTGACCTACCTAGCCATGAGGTAGCTGTGGGGTTTTAGCAGTCTGCTCAGGGAGATTCTAGCACCAAATAAGTTCATTCCATTGGTGTACAGTAGTCACATGATTTGCTAGACAGGATTAGCACAAATAGCCAGACTGTAGAGTTAGTGCTATTTTCACTTAGTTTGTTGGGTAAAACTGTACAAGAAAAGAGGCTTTAGTACCCTGTTGGGCCGCCCTCTAGCCTGGACACAAGATGAGATATAGTTGGGCAGGGAGGCATACAGGTTCCACAGGCATAGAGTAGACTCCGTTTTCTCAGGTAGTTTCAGCGGTAAGTATGTTTTTGTCTGTCAAAAAAACATTGCCTATAATATTACATTATATACAAATAAAGATGAATTAATTAAATATGGTGTTGATGACATGCAGTTTTAAATAACCCAGTTAAAAGAACACAGATAGTGACTTCTCTGTGAAATCCAGTCGCTGAATAGATTTGTTCAGTTCCACCATTAGCAGCACTCTTGATTTACTTTAATGAAGGACTGCTTAGATAAATTAGGTGTTGGATGGGAACCTGAATAACTGGCCTTTCTCCTGGAGAGTTTTGGAATTTTTTAATTTTACAAACTCATGCACATCAATTTACAACGGATTGATTTGCAATTTTAAGTATGATGATGATGATGATGATGATTATTATTATTATTAATAATATTATTATTAAAATTCACATCATCACTGTGGAAAAACATTTTTATAGACCAAAACAAAATAATATAAAGAACAAACATTAGTTGAAAAGTTCACTTACACTAACACTTGGATACACTCATGCATGAATGTTCATTTGATGTGTGTTTGGGGTCATTGTCCAGTTGGAACACCTAATTCTGTCCTAGTTTCAACTGTGTAGCTGATGGTTTAAGGTTATGCTGAAGAAAGTTGAATAAGTGGTCCTCTTCCTTTTCGTAATGCCTGTTGTACACTTATTCTCTACTAGAATCATTAAATCATTAAAAAGCCCAGCATTGCAATGACATTGGTGTCTATGAGGAGTGTATATAACCTTCTGCAACGGTATTTGAAAAAATGGATGGTGGAGTGGGGAATAAGGTCATGGGTCGCTAGCCACTCAATGTATTCATTTAAGACTTAGGATGCAGACATCTGGGGCTGCACTGAGTGAGCCATGGTCCATGGGGGCCACAATGATCTACTGCTATTCATTTATTCGTTCCCACAGCCACAACTGAGACTAACGGTGGCCTTGGAGTTTTAAAGAAGGTCTATTGCAGGCTTTGGAGAGCAGCGGGGCTTTCTGTCTTAAGCCTGCATCTCAGTGCCCTCAGCCTCACCTGCTTATATGCCTTGATATGGGAAACTCGCTGGGTAGTATTCTAAAAAATAGATCACTTTCAAATGTTATATACGTTAGTTTTTATTACATGCAAAAATGCAAGTGAGAAAAAGGATGGAAGAGGAATTTGAGCTACATACAGGACCTGATTGGGGTTTAAAGAGGTGACGTCTCCAAAGTTAAAGCAGCAGTACTTAAGATTTTTTTCATTTCAACTGAAAGCAGTAGTCTTTCTTTCTTTATTTTGAAAAATTAATTTTAACTGATTTTTCCCCACTTTCTCCCCAATTTGGACTGCCAATTACTCAACCTGTAGTCTCCCTCCATCGCACATGACGCCCCCGTCACCAGTGAGGATGGACTAGTACACGCCCCCTCCAACACGTGCACAGTCAAGCCGCTCATTTTTCGAACTGCTGCCGAAGCAACATCGCTGGGCAACCAACGCACCTGGAGGGAAGCGCCGTATTCCCGGCTCCAACGCCCCAGGCTGCAGACTCCAGTGACGGCCAGCACCGCAATGAAGCAATGTGGGGGGAGAGCGCTATCTATCCACCATGGAGAGAGCAAGGCCAATCGTGCATTCCCTGGGCCTCGACTGCCGATGGATAGATCACGGTGACAGCGCCTTAGCCCACTGGATCACCCTTAGTTGTAGTAGTATTCTTTCTGAACAGATTAACCCTAATCCTGGACTACATGGCATTCTGAACTGAGATTCTCCACTGAAAGTCAAATTTAGTGTAGATTGGGCTATGTTTAAATCCATCATGTTGAAAGGGTCTATTATTTATATAAGATGTGAACATGTGAATGCTTTCAATAGTGACCAGTGGGATAAAACTGTAGTGCTAATGATCTATGACACTATGTTTTTACACTATCTTTCCCGAACTGTTTTTATTCATATATGGTAGTTATTATTCAGTGAAATACAAAAAACATTGGCATATTAAACACTTTGTCGACTTTATTAAGTTTTATTAATGAGAAACAATTGAGGAGATATTCCGAATCTATTAAAAAGAGAATATTGAGGAGTTCAATTGTACATGCACTTGAGAAGAACAGCTCAGGGTGTATGAAGAATGGATAATGTGCCCAGGGCTTTTGGTTCGAAGCAGCTAATTAACTCCCTTATAATTGGTCTGTCTTTGAGTGCTTTCAAAGGCCGTTATGGGCAATTGTGCCCACTAGCCAGGTAAAAGCAAAGACATACAGTGCACAATTATAGAGACCTACCTTCCAGTACCCTTAAACTATGGCCTGTTTTGTGGCACACAGATTCTGTTGTCAGGTGAGTTAGAGCATAATTATACACCGCTTAAACTTTGCATTGTACCTTAATGTTGGAATACAACCCAATTTAAAGAGGATGCTGCCACTACCTTTGCCTCATAATGAGACCAAAGGCTAAAATATTATCAAGAAAGGCTAAAATATTTGTGCCTACTGTTGTAGTTCAAATAAATAAGAATTCAAGAGTGAGAAACACCTCATTAAACCCTAATTTTGCAGAGGGAAAGCACTTTTGTTTGTGCTACTGTATGTAAATTTTTAATATGTGTGAATATTGTGCAAAATTATGGGTCATGACTGTAATAGTTCTAAACCAACAACAAAGCCCCATAACAAGCAGGAAAAGGCACAATTCACACGAAAACATCTAGTGCCTAGCATAGTTTTTATGCCTCATGCATGGCTAAAAGATATGTATGTATTCCTATAGAAATATCAGCATTTATGTGATATTTAAATTGCAGCATCATTTATAGGACTTTCAAATTCAAATTCAGATTTATTTATATAGCGGTTTTCAGGCTTAGGGTTCTGGGGTCTGACTCTCAGTTGATTTTTAAGTTTCTAGAGTGTAGTTCTAAGTCAAGTTTTAAATTTCTGATGTCTAAGTCAAGTTGCAAGTCTCTAAAGTGTAAATCTGATTTGAGTGTCTGGGGTCTGAGTCAAGTTGCAAGTCTCTGAAGTGTAAATATGAGTCAAGGCTTGAGTTTCTGGGGTCTGAGTCTGAGCTGAGTTTAAGTCTCAAGAATGTAGGTCTGAGTCGAGTTTTAAGTTTCTGGTGTCTAAGTCAAATTGCAAATCAAGTATAAATCTGATTTGAGTTTCTGGGGTCTGATTCCCAAGTATCTTCTATGTAGATTTAAGTGGAGTTTTGAGTTTCTGATGTCTGAGTTTTAGTTGAGTTTCAAGTCTCTAGAGTGTAGGTCTGAGTCGAGTTTTGAGTCTGGAGTGTAAGTCAAGTCTTGAGTTTCTGGGGTCTGAGTTGAGTTTTGAGTCTCTGGAGTATAAATCTGATTTGAGTTTTTGGGGTCTGAGTCTCAAGTATCTACTGTGTTGGTCTGAGCTAAGCTTTGAGCTTCTGGGATCTGAGTCAATTTGCAAGTCTCTAAAGTTTAAATATGGGTCAAGACGTGAGTATCTGGGGTCTGAGTCTAAGTTGAGTTCTAGTCTCTAGAGTGTAAGTCTGAGTCGAGTTTTGAGTCTCTGGAGTGTAAGTCAAGTCTTGTGTTTCTGGGGTCTGAGTCTCCGGAGTTTAGATCTAGTGTGTTAATATGAAATCACCACAAAATATTTACTGTGAGGCACAGAACAAAGTGCTACTTGTAATAAATGTAGTGTTTAAAGAAAAGAGGAAAATCAGCCAGAAACATGTGGCTAACACAATAGCTAGTTTAGCTTGAAGCTCTTAGCTAATGCAGTTGAATGAACAATGAAAGACTTGGTTTAACTTTTGTACAATGCAAAGCCTGCAGCTACTGACAAGCATAAAAGAAATGCTAGTCTCACGACTCAAGACCCAATTCTGAGTTGCACTCCAGAGACTCACGACTCAATTCAGACTTGCAACCCAGAAATTCAAGGCTTACCCAGAGACTTGAGACTTAACTTGAACATGTACCCCAGAGACTCGACTCAGACTCACACCTCAGAGACTTTAGAAAAGTCTTGAGACTTCACTTGGGCTCAAAGCCCCAGAAACTTGATTTGAATTTGTTGTCCAGAAACTCAAGATTTGCCCCTCACTCCAGAGACTTGAGGGTCCCAGAGACTTGAGGGTTCACTGACGCTCTAGAAACCTGAGGCTCAACTCAGATTCACAGCCTAGAGATTGGAAATTTTCACTTGGCCGGGCAAGCACTAATAATCCCTCCTTCTGCCTTGGTTCCATGGCCATACAGACTCTCCTCTCCCCGGATGTCTTCTGTGTCTTTTGTTGCAGAATTTTTTGTAAAAGTAAACAACAGCTATTAGCTCCAACTCCAACATAATCCCTTCAGTTTCAGTTGCCGTCTTTTGTAATACAAGAGTCAACACAATAGTGCTAAGAACGTCCCTCTCCAGACTAGTGTTGTAGAGGGCTGTAGAGCGATGCAGACGCATCTACACACAAGTATGAATGTTCACAATGGCGTAAGCCACTTGCTCAGACAGTGCCCGTAGACACTGTGTTGACTCAACACAGAAAACAGAATGACATTTATAGCCCAGAAATGTAAGAGTTGACTTGGACTCACACACCAGTGACTACAGACTTCATTTACCCTCACACCCCAAAGGCTTGACACTTTATTAACGTCCACACTTCAAAGGCTCGAGAGTCACACCCCAGAACTCGATTTACTCTAACACACCAGAAATTCGAGACTCAACTCAGACTCACACACCAGAGACACAAGCCTCAACTTGGACTCGCACCAAAGAGACTTTAGACTTGATTTGCACTCACACCCAGAACCTCAAAATTTGCACTCTAGAGACTTGAGTATGTAGGGTCTGTGTCTCAGCTGAGTTTTAAATTTCTAGAGTGTAGGTCTGAGTCAGTTTTGAGTTTCTGGGGTCTGAGTCAAGTTCCAAGTCTCTGATGTTCTGAGTTGAGTTTTACGTTTCTGGGGTCTGAGTCGAGTTTCAAGTCTTTGGAGTGTAGGTCAAGTTATGAGGTTCTGGGGTCTGAGTTGAGTTGCAAGTCTCTAAAGTGTAAATCTGAGTCGAGTTATAAGTTTCTGGGGTCTGAGTCTCTCTTGAGATTCAAGTTTCTAGAGTGTAGGTCTGAGTCAAGTTTTAAGTTTCTGGGTTCTGAGTTGAGTTTCAAGTCTCAGGAGTATAGGTCAGGTTATGACTTTCTGGGGTCTAAGTCCAGTTTTAAGCCATTAGTATGTAAGTTGGAATTGAATTTTGAGTTTCGGTTGTGTGAGTAGAGTTTCAAGTTTTTAAGAGACTTCAAACTCAACTCAGACCCCAGAAACTCAAGACTCAGACTAACACTTTCAGAATGTACAGAGCAGAAGCAGAAAAAAATATGCTGAAACTTTCTAGTGGAAGTTTGTTATACAGTTTTACCATGTTTTAGAATCAGGTCTCGAGTTTTTGGGGTGGAAGCTTGGAATTTCTGGGATCTGAGTTGAGTTTCATGTCTCTAGAGGTCTTCAAATCAAGATGCAGATTTGAAGACCTCTAGAGACCTGAAACTCAACTCAGATCCCAGAAATTCCAAACTTCCACCCCAAAAACTCGAGACCTGATTTACACTTGCTCCCCACAGAGACTCCAGAGTCGATACAGACTGTAAAAGTTCTAAAACATGGTAAAACTGTATAACAAACTTCCAATAGAAAGTTTCAGCATATTTTTTTCTGGCTAAAAGCTACATATTCAATCGAAAAGATTGACATAGGCGCGATCTTTAAATTGCAGCATTATCTGGAAAAACTGCATGTTACACTACAAGACTAGCATTCTTGAAATGACTCACACATTTGCCTTTCAGAGCGAGCCAATTCAAACAACATGATTTTAAAATTCCACAAAGCCACGGGCTTGATTGCACTGTCCTTGTTTTATGCTACGACATTGTGGGATTGCTGTGAAGATGAGAAGAGGGGAGAATGAAGGGATTGTTATATATCACCCTCCCTCTCTCTCTCTGTCCTTTCCTCATATAGCCTCTTTCTCTGTGCTTCAGAAGAAAGCGTGCAGAAGCAGTCTATATCAGAAGCAATAACCTTGAACATATCTCGCAGTATTAATACTGTTCTGGCTGGCCTTATTTGCAGCTGAGCCAGCCACTGATTACCTTGTCAAGGAACTCTGGGGCTGCGGGGGCTGCAGGCTCCTCTGCGTGAAAGGTGCAAGAAAGAGCGTTCTCACACTTGCCCTCAGAAATAGCGCAGACAAATTGCCACCTTTGTATTCCGGAAATTGTCAGGCAAATTGGCAGGCTTTCTGTTTTTGTGTACACTTGCGTGATGGAATAGGTAAAAATCACGCATAAGAGAGAACACAGGCAATTTCTGTGCTTTCATGCAGTCGTTCGTCTGGCTTTAAGGTGTGTACGCAATCAGAGACAAGCTTATGAAGTTTCAGACGGATGAGGTAGTTCCGCAAAAAACATTGAATAAGGACTTATGAACACACATTTTACAGTTAGTAGTTGCTTGAGGAGGAAAAGTGAACAACTTTGCATGTTCAGTTTGTGGGTTATGTGAATAACATTGTGTTTATTCAGAGTGAGTCTCACATTTACTGTACATCATTTAGATTGCAGATGTTTTCAGTATTTCCAATAATGACACTGAACTATTCTGCAGAGGTTCATTTTATTTCAGGCTAGTATACTCACAACCAGTACAAATACTATACTATCACAATACATTTTCTGATTAAATCAGCAATCTGCCATGTTTGAAGAGCTAACAGACCCAAAACTGATATATGAATCTGAGTGACAAGGCTGTGTTTGTCATCCCAAAAACTAGAGAAATGCCATTTATTTTACATGTTTTATGACCTTTCGTATGGATTGGAGTGGAAAATGAGTGGAAAATGTGCACCTAAATAAAACATTTCCATTTTTTAAATTTGTTCTGCATTTTAGATTTTATGTGTTGCATCTTCCAGGACACGTTGTCATATATAGCTGAAGAAAGGGTCAAAATAGTAAGCGTGTTTCTGTTTTATTTGATGAAGAAAGTGATATATCCTTGTCATTTATATCACACTTACCAGCTTGTAACTTGATTTTATCATTTCTATCAGAATGTAGACTTATGCAACTTTCAAATCTACAAATCCAGTTTGACCACGTGAATAGCAACCACGCACAAAGTACCCTATAAGCGGAAGTACATTGCAGCCTATTGCAACTTGTACATTTTTCAACTAATTGCAGTGAAATTCATTTCTGTGATTTATATACACATATTAGTTTTGTAGTGAATTGATTTCCTGCAAGGCCTCACTGTAAGCTCATTTTGTGGCAACAGACAGGTGATAGAGTGATAGAGGAGATCCCTGCACGCTCTTCAGATTCAGTCCAGGGATGAAGATGATGAAATCATTTTCAGGGAACAGGGAGAGACAAGGACAGGCTGACTTAAAAGTCCAAAAAAGCCAGTGTCCTTCACCAAAAGCACTATTACCTAAATCCTTTTTGGACTTTTGAGCCAGTTCGTCCTTTTCCTTTTCTTCCTCAGTAGAACTATCCTCCCTCTGACTCTGTCTCTTCCTGCTGCCTAATTAATTCCTCATCTTATACTTTCATAATATACACATCTGTGCAGAGAAACCACCCCTTTTTGCAGTGAATATTAACATACCTTCATGTTTAAAACTACATTTTATTATATTACAGTCTCCAAGGAGACTATGGTGCATCTCAAGACCCAAATGCCTTCTCTACTACAAAATACTGACATTGTCTTACTTGTCTGCTTTTTTTTTTTTTGCTTCATCTGATGTTATGGTGTGTATCAGTGATCATTACAGCAACAAAACAAACACGTTTGAGAATTTCTGTCTAACTGCCAGTGTACATTTAGCCCAGTGTCTTATCTAAGATTTTTTTTTTTTCAATTTTTAATGCATAGCCATGATTTATTAACGGTTCTGTAGACCTAAAATTGTAGCAAGTACAGCAGCTGACGCATTTCCAGGAAGGCTTTTTAATGTGACCTTGTCATCATTACAGGCAACAGAGTACTCATCTGAGACAATAACCCAGCCAATATGATCAACATTAGCATTCAACTGCAGTGGAATAATTAAATCTAGCTGATGATAACTGACTGCTTTAGCTATGTCTAAGGAGAGCCAAAGTTTTTTGCTGTGCAAATGCCAAGGCCATCCAGCCAGAAATGTTGAAAAAAAAATCCGGTGGTCAGCCACACAATTTGACGGTTAGGCAGGGAGTACAGGTTAAAAAGCTCATTGGTGAATGGGTGGCAGATATCAAGCTGTATGCATTTACTACTGATTTCCAATCTGTGGAAAGTCCTAGTCAAGAGTGTATGAAATCTACGTTACTGATAATGAAATGCTGTGCCTCCAGCTGAAGAGACTTATGACACCTGAACTATATATAAAAAATCTGACCTCCACAGTCATCCTCTCCACAAGCGACTTTTCTTTTCATAGGCCCATGTGCAATAAAGAGAAATGTCAAACAGGTACAAGTTTGCCTGAGATGATATAAAGATAAATTCAATCACAGCTATGTAGACACAGTGGCGGGGGCGCAAAAAAACCCCCCAAAAAAACGCAAGCCGCCCGTGTTGGGCTGTTAGCCTTTATTGCAGTGCCGCTGTTAGACGGCCGCAGTGCCTTCGTGTCGTTCATGCCCTTCACCTTGGAAAGTGAGGAGAGACGTGATGTCATTAGTTGCTCCTGAGTGCTGGTGGGCTGTTCCCTCTCTGCCATGGCCTCTCTCTGCTGACAGATCTCAGTCTGCCACTATTGCTACGTATAGAAAAGGGGGGATTGGTGAGAAGATGGAGGGCCTGAAAAGGTAAACATGTTAAAAAGGGAAATAGTCACATTCATTTGGGGTAAACGAAACATGCTAAGGTTATTGATGTGCACTCATTGGAATTATGAGGTAAAACAAATTATGTAACCCTCGACGAGTCTCATGATGGCATTTATCACAGAAGCCATTATCCAGTTGCTTCTGGAATTTCTTTAGTAAATATTTATTCAAATCATGTATTTAATATCAGAGATGGCATTCATTTTTCAGTGGGAAGAGTTTGTGCATGGACAGGAATTCAGCTTTATTAATACATTTTTATTAATTAAATTTTTAAATATTTTAAAGGTCTGTTCACACAACTGCATAAATGTGACTAGTGTATTTTGAGTCCATGGGCCAGATTCAGAAGGCACAGATGGCTGTGCTGTTAAGAACCTGCATATCTGGATTCTCACTATGACTTGAGGATCACTGGTTACAATCCCAGGTCATGCCACTTGCCATCAGCAGACAGTGTCAGAGAGGGCACAACTGGCCTTGCTCTTTCAGGGGTAGGTTAAAGGCATTTTCCTCCCCACATCACTTTCAGTGTAATGTTGGTCAGCACAGGCGTCTATTAGCTGTTGTATCGGAGCTGGGGAGCCACACTTTTCATCTGAGAGAGCTGACTGTCTAGTGATACTGCATTTCAAAAAGAGGCTTCACATGTGTTGGATGAGACATGCGCTAGTCTTCACCTTCCTAGTGTTGGGTGCATTGCTAAGTGATTTGCGAAGTGTAGTTCACTTGAACAGAGATTGGGTAATTGGCCATCCAATTTAGAAATAAACAATTTTAAAAAAGGACCTGCACATCTGGATTCTTTCACTTTCACTTGAACCTTTTCTGTCTTTTCTGTCTTGCTATCGACATTTCAGACCATGTTGCTATTTACTTACCAACTTATTTGATTTATATTATTTATTTTGTTGATATGTAGCTCCATTTTACCAATGAGCACTTCTGCTTCTTCTCTTCGAAAATTAGGTTTTTACTTCTCTTTGACATAGCATATGCATTTTGGCACCTAAACAGGCAATGAGTGTTGGGCATTATTATGCATCAGATCAGTGGTTCTCAAACTGGTCTTTAGGGACACCCAGACAATGAGAATTGTTGTGCTGTGAGTCAGTTTAAAGCACAATTCTGAACCATTTGGGATCTCTGAGAATCGGTTTTAGAATTGCTGCATTAGGTTCCATTTTTTTCGTCAGCACAAAGAAACAAAGCAAAAAAACACTGCAAGCTTTAAAGCCGTCTTTGCAGGTTCACTCTTCATCTCAGTACTATAGACTTCTACATAGAGCTGGGCAATATGACTATTTTATCATAGCGTGATAGATTGTTATTGTGATGACAACATGCTTTTCTAACAGGATACTGTTAGTGCTTAATAAACACTGATCAGCTGCAGGTTGCATTACAAACAGTGCAATTAGACTGGTTTAAGATCACTGTATTCAGTACAGAAGAGGATCTGAATAGTAGTTTATTAGAATCTGTGACTATTAATGATATTAGTCTTTGATTACATATATTGTGTTAAATGATATTGTGTATCATGAAAGAAGTCTTTAAATATTGTGATATAGTATTTGTATCATATCGCCCTGCCCTATTTCTCCAGCTCACAAAGATTTAAAGGTGAAATAACTCTCCATTGTCTCCATTTCTCCTTTAATAATCCTTCAAAAGATCAGATAAGAGAATTCCAAATTCATATCTCCAGCAACGGCTATGGACAATCGGAATAATTAGCCATAAAACCACTGGATATCCTTTTGCCAGCTCAAGACAAATGGACCTGCTGGAGTCCGTGTCCTTTTAGTGCATTACTGGTTAAGTGAGGTGCAACATCTGGCAGAGATCTATAGCTACATTACCAGAAGCTTGGCAGTGACAGTTTATACAGTACAGAGGCAATGAGACACTTACTGGCCCTTTTTTCCAAATTCAGCCCCGTAAATGGGATTCATTTGTATACAACTGAAGCTAACTTTAGTGGGGCCTACTTTGGTTTGTTTAAAAGACGGGCCGATTTAGCAAAGAGGCATGTTAGCCAACGTACTTAAGACAGTTTAAAGGATAAACACATTTAAAAAAGACAAGGCACTGGAAAGTTTGGGGCATTACCAGTGGACAGGCTGTAATTTGTTTCGAAGAGCTGTGTATGTTTATCAGAAAAAGTTTTCACTCTGACATCTACCGCGGACTTGCAGGCCAAACTTTCTGTGAGAGCAAACTCTCCTCCAGAGCCAGTTCTTTATGCCTCAGTGGTAAGCCAGATTTGCAAAGTGTTTCTAGCCTGGAAATTTGTGGTCTGAAACCTTATCCTCCGCAATCTCTGTCACTCAAACCCGTTTGGCGGGTGGCGCCTGAGATAGAGAGCTTATTCCTTTGATTTGCTACAACGGAAAACGCAATTCCGCTTTCCTCGCGGAGACAGAAATGGCCTGTGATGAATTAGTTAGAACAACAGTCTGGAAACAAAGACTGACATGTTCTCATCTTGTTCACGTCAACAAGCATCTTGCCTTGTGCATCACCAGAGAGATGCATATGACTGGGTTATTGAGTTCTCTCGGATGTAAAAAAAAAATGCAGCCGGTGATAAAACACGCTCCTTAAAGGCTGTGCGAGCTGATTGCAGCATCACAGGACATTTTCTGCATTTCTGTTGTCAGGCCAGTAATGGAATAGTCTCTCTGATACAAATCTGGCCATTTAAAACTTTAGACAGTGACTATAAATGAAGTCTGAATGCTCACAGAAGTTCCTCAGCTAGACTGTTCTTTCAGTTTGTGTGTAGGCTATTGTCACACACAATGTCTCTTGCAGCTTGACAAACAGATAGGTTTAAGAAAGGATAACAGACCAAGTCAGGGTTCATTCAACCATGAGTTCATTGGTTGCATGTGGTGAAATTAACAGCTGTCTCTATTTTCAGTGGGAATGCTATACCTCCTATGAATATCTACTAGTCTATATGTATTATATGAATATCCACTAGTAATAAAGATGTATTGTTCCTCCAAAGAGATAAAAAATAAATAAATAAATAAATATATATATAAGGAAATATAAGAAATATAAGAACATGGAAAAAACTATGGTCACCCTAGCATTTGGATCAAATGTTTTTTAAGATGAAAATCAGCACACATTCAACTAGGTGTGTCCAAACTTTTGACTGGTACTGTACCTCCAGAAATTGTAGACATTAGCCCCTTGACCATTTTTGTCAAATTCAAACTATGCTTAGTTGTGGGCCATAGGTTGACATAACCTGTGGACATGTTGACAATGACCGTGGACATGAATGTCATGAATGACAATATTTTTTAATGAGTGTTATTTTTCTGAGGCAAATATATAATTTGAGTTTATAATGTACTTCTCAATTAAAAATAACAAGAATTTGGTGCACTGGTTTAAATGTTGTGGGGGGATGGGGTCTGACACCTGAGACCTACAGGGTCAAAAATATACATAGAGCACACCTAATATTTGGCTAAAAGTCCCTCAGCAAGTTGCACTTAGACCAGATGCTTTTTTTTGCATATAAAAATAAGATCATTAATTATTAAAACTCTTCTTGGCAGAATTGGTCAAGCCTTGGTTTTCTGGCATTGGCCACATATGTTCAATAAGTTTAGTGACCATAACTTTGAGAAGGCCATTCCAAATTTTTAATAAGCTCGCTTTATACATTACACTCTTCTAAACACACAACTTTCCTTAATAAGGCTTTTTCTTTGTCCGTGTGGAAATCTGCAAACTTCAGACAAGCTTGAAGGTGTTGATTGTGGAGCAGGGACTTTAAAGTTAACCTTTTTACACAGAAAAAGATTTGGTAAATAAAAAAAATAGACATTTTTAGAAGCTTTAGAAATTTTATTTTGCTTACAAACATTAAGAAAGAAAGAGAAAGGATCACCAAAAGCAAAAACACACAACCTTAACAAGATCTTTTTTGTTTCAGAAGAAGAGTGTAGAAGTCCTCCTCTAAAAGGACCACCACTAAGATTAGATTTTAGAATTCATGAACTTAAAGATTTCCAGCCATTAAAAGACCAAACCATCTGTCTTCACTGCCCCATGGATGGTTGCTACACCTGCATGTTCAGCTCCACCAGCAGACAGCTTTTGTTTTATAGTAATGCCAGCCCTCATTACCTCACCCTGTGTTGTCATAAGATTCCAAGGTCCACCTGCAATAAAGAGACAAATGACAGTCTTTCATCTACCTGACTGTGACTTGGTTTCGGAGGCGAGTGTATTAAGAAGTGAAGAATGGCTTACTGGAGCACATTATAGTCTTCAGTGACCCGTAGATCTGGTCCTTCAGAGCCATGGAGTGAGGAATGCAGGCCTTGGCTGGACTCACTTAGGGTTTATTAGAAAACACCGCAGTGACAAACAGCAGCCAAAGGTTTGTGGGAATGGTGGGGAGGGTTGTTTTTGTTTTGATGGGGTAATTACAGTAACATTTGCTCCAGTTGAAGATATTACTATTACCAGAAGCATGGTGCATTTAGATATTAATTATGTCTTACTGACATGAGATTCTAAACATCAATACTGCATCTGTGTTTGCAGGTATAGACTTATTTTGTCCTTTCTTTACTAAATAGGTAGTAACACTTTTTAAAATAACGCTATTTTAAGTGCTCCATTGTAGATGATTGGTGTCATTAACACATCCACATGTGAAGTAGCAGCAGTGAAGCATCTGAATGGGTAAACACTGTATCTTGATGATGTTCTGTTGATGCAGTTCTTCCAATAAGTAGATTTACCGTTGACATGTTATATCCATCCGACTTAACATGTTACTCCTAGAAAAACTTTACCCAGGCTTGGCCAAAATCTAATTCTAACCCTGGTCCTGATGCTAACCTTAATCTTAAAATCAAAGCAAAACCAATTGCTAGCCATCACCCTGGCCCTGATACTAACCTTAACCTCAACCTTAACCTTAACCTCAACCCAAAACCCATTGCTAGCCACCACCCTGGCCCTGATACTAATCTCAACCTTAACCTTAACCTCAACCCAAAACCCAATCCTAGCCATCACCCTGGCCCTGATAATAACCTCAACCTTAACCTCAACCCAATCCTAGCCATCACCCTGCCCCTGATACTAACCTTAACCTTAACCTTAACCCTAACCTCAACCCAAAACCCAATCCTAGTCATCATCCCGGCCCTGATACTAACCTTAACCTTAATTCAAATTCTATTCCTAACCCTAATCATGGCCCTTATCCTACCTCTAACCTCAACCCAAAACCTAATTCCAGTCTAATCCAATTAAGATCCAGTTCCAGACCAGTGTCAGCAGCAGGTCTATATCAGATGGTTGAGGATGTTGAGATGATCTGGTGATGATCAGTGACTTCTCAGGTAAACATCTACAAATCTGAACTTGGACTCTCCCAATGAAGACATCTGAATTCAATAGAAGTCTTTTGATAACTGAAGGCAACATTGCTGCTTAATTTAATTTAGAGCATTTCTATTGGTCTGCTCATCCAGAATCATTCACACTGTTTAAAGATCAGCAACAGGTTTCAAAACATGGAGAAAACCTCAAAATAAGGTGTCACCATATAAGCAGATAACAAACAGAAGTGCAGACTCCATGTAATAATAATAAAAAAAAATAATTGCATAATTAGATTTCTTAGGCAGCCTAAACATCTATGTTAATGTATCTAGAACATTCCAGTGAGACTAAACCTTCAATTTGTTTCACATTTTAGTTTGTAGTAGGAGTGGCAATTATAGGAGTGTGCAAAAAGGATGGTCAGTGGGTGTTTAAGGGGATCTAAAGTCTAAATAACAAACATCTATGTAAATATCAAAAATAAACTTAAACAAGAAGCCAGAACATTGACATTGGATATTTGTTTTCACACATAGTGTAGAGGCAGAGTGGTGAAAACACTGGAGGGCATGATAACATCTTCAAACAACACTCAGTACATCATTAGCAGGCACCTCTGCCCACACAAAGTGTACACAACACATGGTTTAATGAAGCTGAAGTTGGCTTCTTATTCGCAGCCTTTATTCAAATTTTCCGTTCTGCCTTAAATGCTGCAGCAGTTTCTGGCAACCCACTGAAGTATTTTAATACTTCTGTTACATGGAAGGTTTGGTTTGGTGTGGCCATCAGGCTTGCTAATCAGATGTCAGATGTAGCTAGAGCCATCTTGGCCAATAGATATTCTGTCATGATATATATCAGATATATATCAGTATAATTATGGTTGCACAAACTAGTGACACAAATTGTCCCTCTACCATACACCCAACCAACCAACCACATGGGGTACCACGGCAAACAACTAAGAAACCATAGCAAGCACCTTGCAACCACCTGGGAAACCACAGCAAGCACCTAGTAACTTCAGAGCAATCACCTAGCAACCACTTAGGAAAGTCTTAGCAACAATCTGGAAAAGCATAGCAAATGCCTAGTAATCACCAAGCATAGCAACGAACTATCATATCATCACTATAGCACACATCTAGCAACCACTTAGCAACACCTGGGATACCATAGCACCTAGTAAAATCAGAGCAATCACCTAGTGACACCATAGCAATCACCTAGTGACACCTAAGCTTTCACCTAGCAACTACTTAGCAAACCCATAGCAACAATCTTGGATACCATAACAAATGCCTAGTAATCACCAAGCAACCATAGCAACCATCTATCAACACTGCAGCACACATCTAGCAACCACGTAGCAATCACCTAGTGACACCCTAGCAACTTTTTTTTTTTTTTAGCAAACCCATAGCAACAATCTGGGATACCATAGTAAATACCTAGTAATAACCAAGCAACTCCATAGCAACCACCTTTCAACACGACAGCACACATCTAGAAATCACTTAGCAACCTTTGGGATACCATAACAAGCACCTAGCAAAACAGTTTTAGCATATTGACCACGTAGCAACAGCCGAATAACTTTCTGGAAGCGGAACACACGATTCTGAGTTACTTCAGAGTTGGCTTCAGGTTTCTTGTTCATTATGTAGTACGTTCATCTCACTGGTACAGCAAAACAACAATACCTCTAGACTACTAAGGGTCAAACATGTTCTGCAATATGGCATCTCATAAATCAACAAATGAATATGTGAGGCTGCAGGTAATTTAATGTATTCATCAATTTGGTGTTGATGCTTGATATTACGTAGATGCTGCAAGCAACATTTTCACCTATTTATGACAGCCTTCATCTTTCAATGCTGCTACTCTCCTCCGCCTTCTGAATTGGATCAGATTTGATCCGGAGCAGTCTTCGCTTTCAGCTTGACCTCATGCAAAGGAGCTCTCCACGGCCACTGACTCCAGAGTGGCAAAGATGCTGTGCCGGATCGAGACAGCAGAGCATGAAAATGACTTTCCTCCGGCCCTAGGGGAGTCAGAGAAAAAGAGAGAGAGAGAAAGAGAGAGAGGCCATGTAAGCCCTGTCAGGCGTCCCTGCTCTGTGGGATAGGAAGCCGCAGTCAGCGAGCGGAACAAACACACAGCAAGAACCGGCTGTACGTTCCCTTACTTGGGGCGTTTCGAGCGCGGATGTGGAAAGTGTCTGAGAGCTTGATTAACATTGTACTTGATTGCGCTGAGCTATTTACAGACACAGGTGTAGGGAAGGGCAGGTGGAGCATGGCAGCAAATTGCATCAATACAACCCCCGGCAAGGGAGCGCAAGAGCCGTCTGCTAGCAGAACGGAAAAGTTGTCTGGTGGAGGAGATGCTAGGTGGAGCTCTCATCACTTAAGTGAAGGTTTTGTTAATTAGATGAAATGAACTGGCACACAGGGACTAGCATTTAGAAGTTAAACGTGTAATCGTTTATGGGACATAGAAATGAAAAACAAAAAATCTCACTCTCAAAAATATGTTAATTATGTTGAGTTGAAATGTAGTTATAGGCAATAACTAAGGAACATGCCTGAAGTCCCTCCTCCACCTAATCTAACATCCTATAAATTCTGTTTCTATATTCAATGTCCATGACAAAGTTCTCCCAAGCCACCACCACCCTGTCTCCTCGCATGTCCTGATTTTTAGATGTGACCATCAACCTCAGGCCGACCTTCCCATTCTAATCCTTAGGTTAATGCTTAGAACAATCATGGTCCGCATTTTGTGCTCCTCCAAACCTTCACCCACCGATAATCATGCAAATACCTTTCCTGCTGTTTTTACTGTTGCAGTTTTTATCAGTTATAAATTCTACCTAATAGCATGTTGGGGTTTGAAATGTAGTACTTAGCCTAGAAGCTAACATTGCAGACTGTGCAATGTGAATATGGGTTATCTGGCTTAGCTAGCTAGCTAGCTAACAAAATTAAGGTATACTCTAATTTAGCCATGTAAAACATAATCCAGACAAATATGTAGGTGGAACAGTAAATACAGAAAGTAAGAATACATACATGATGATCATGTAAATGCTGAAGGTCGGGATTGGGGTGTTATTGGGCACAGGAAATGTTAACCTGGGGATGAGACTGGCAACGATGGCATGACGTCAATGGTCAATTCTAAAAACCTGGACATGCCGGGCTCCTCCCTTTTAACTCAGTGTATTTCCTAGCTTCATCAATCAGAGAAGGGTTTGTCATTCTAGCTCAAAGCAGTAGCCACCTGAACTACGGTCTGAAGATTCTTGGGGAGTGATACCACAGCAGAATCACTTCTTGGTTGGCTAAACCAGGCCTTCTGAAACCTTTGCAGCAGTGTTGTGCAGCTTTTGGTTTTTAGTAGCAATCTGCTAAGCTACTAAAGATTTTCTGAAGATTGCTCTACTCACTCACACTGCATTTATAAGATTCTTTTGGTTTTGCTGATGTAATCAGGATGCTTTGTAACTAGATGTAAGTTCACTTCATGGCCTTGTTTGCTGGAACCTTGAGACAGATTACATTTAGATGAACACATGGGGTCCACGATTCTTCTTTCTTTCTTTTTTTTTTTTTTTTTTTTGCTGAGCCAGTGCAAGCTAAAAGAAACATGATAGAAGATACACCACAATGTCACCACACTCACCACTCTGTACATTAACTAAACTTCAAGTACAATGATTTGTTTCTGGTGACAAAAGTTTCTGGTCATAAACAAAGCCGTGAAGCTCAACAAGCACTAAAGCACCCCGATCAAACCCGCAAACCAGAAGAACATTTCAAATAGAAGAATGAGAGCATAAGAAGAGTACATATCATGTATTTAATATTATTATTATTATTATTATTATTATGAGAAATACTTGATTTCTACTGAACACAAATAAACCAACACAAAGTAATAATGGGATTCTTGTTTTTCGTTACATTCTGTGAGGAATATCCTTCATTTTCTGCAGCGTTTTTTTTCTGTCCTGTGCGGTTGCTAATCCCTGATGCTCAGTCGTGACATACCTGAACTGAATTCCCCAAAGGTCAGGACTGGCACAGTGCCATTTTCCCAAAAAAGTAAGGTGCAGAATGAAGCTCAGATTTTTGGAATTCGTTCTACATTGTCAGTTTTTTTGGTGCTCCTTTTTCCCTGACTCCCTTTGGAATTCACCACTTCTGATGCCGTCTTCATCCCATTGACATGAGGACCCCCCATCAATCTGATATCTGTGCATTCACCACGCAGGCTTGATCATTCTGTTATATTGTACTGTCTGAGGCGAAGCCAGCTTCAAGGAAAAGTTAAAGCATGTTTTTGAAAAACAGCTCGATGAGAAGTAGAACAGTAGCAACTTAAGAACTAAGCTGAGCACTAAGTGACTTCTCCATCTGCAGTGGAAAATCAGTGTAGGAGCTGTAGACTCAATCAGGTCTAACTTAAAATGTGGTGTAGTATAGGATGGAATTACAGCATTTAAGCATTTAAGCTTGCCTTAATGAACATTCTGGCACGTGTATCCATCTCATCACAGGTGTATCCATCTTGTCAAGTCCTCAAATATTACTGAAGCCACTATTTATCATATAGGGCTACATTAAACTCTAAATGATGCATGTGACAATCTTATGACAATGGTAAATGTTAGCTTGTGCATATCTACGTATGACTGAATAGGGATGGACCAGTGTTGAAACTTTGGGCCATTGATTCTATCTGATCCTTTTCATGTACGTGCACTGTCATATATGTATATCATATATATAATTTCAGCACATTGAGTGTATCTAAACCTGAGCAGCAATGCTATAGAAGAACAACACTTGGTGTTTTGTGAAGAACCTTTCAGCTGAGTGGTTTCAAGTGAGTTCTTCAGGACCTTCAGGGAGGTAAGAGTGGTTTGTCTATGGCCTCACTTCAAAGGACTCTTTCTGGCACCTATTGTTTAAAGATGTGGGACCTCCATAGCTTTTTAGTAGTAGATAATTGTCACAAGAGCCCTTTCATCTATGTGAATGAGCCACTGACGGCATTAATGGCACCACAGTCATTTAACCTAGTTCCCAATCTTACTGAGAATTAATGCCACCCTCTGCTGCTAATGCCATTGGACTGCAGAGCACAACCAGCTTGCAGTCAAACCGAGCGAGCCCTTCGTAATGCCTTGAAATGCACTCTCGCCCGGCCCCTTCCCCCAATTTCTATATGCTTTGATTTCAAGGACAAGGCTGTGTAGAGAGGGGAGCAGCAGTGGAGGCTAATGGAGCTTGAAGGCAAAGTGTTCCAGAGAGTGGCCTCTCTTTGGTTCTGGAGCATGGCAGCCTCTGATTACGGGAGTGACAGTCCGGACAGCTGGAGGAATTACCAGGATTGTTCTGTGGGAGCTGGAGTGAAAACCTTTGGGCTCAGAGGAAGCATCTGCTCTCCCATCAGGCCTTAGCAAAAGCATAGGATGGAAGCGAGAGTAAGTATTTCTTCTGGAAGACCTTGACTTTGCTGCTGAAGGACCGTTGACCAGTTGTTTTTCGCTAGAGGTGGACTTGGAGAGACGATGAGCCTGGAGACAAGTGTGTGGTCCACCTTGTGTATTTGATGTTAAAGGAAGACTTTGAGGGGTTTGAAGTCGGCCTTTGAAGCCACTTAAGTCCGACTCACTTTCCAAGTAAAGAGGCAGAAGCTGACCCTCATCACCTCATTTCGCTTGAAACGCAAAAATGTTTCTGACTGAAAAAAATATATAAAAATGAGGCGGAGGGGGGGGTATGTCCTCTGCCAGCCTCAGTTCTTCATGCAACCAGTGACCAGGCCTAATTTTAAATTAGAAGTATTTTCAAAAGTCACTTAATGCATAATTGTTTGGATATTTTCTTGTGTATCACACTGTACGGTGTGTGTGGGGGGGTAGTGGAAAGAATACATTTCCCAGAGGCACTTTTCCTTTTTGAGGCTAAATTGCCTGTTGTTTGCTGGTTATAAAGGACTTTATTGGCCACTAGCAACCTTGCCCTCAGCTTCTCCTCTGCTTAGCTGCATTTCCGATGAAATAAATGGAATTCAGGTGATTCCATCAACTGGCTCTGATGCTGGACCATTGGGCTGCAGAGGGAACGCGTAGCTGCAGGCAGTCTATTTCATTCAGCACAAAGTTGCTGTTCATTACAAATCATCTCTCATTTCTGCATCGTATGCCAAAGGCCAGGTGTTCTCCATTTCTGCCTTCTAAATACCAGCCAATAGATCCTTACACTCTTAAAAATGAAGGTGCAACGAAGGGTCCTTTAAACACTAGAGGAAACACTTTTGCCACCCTAAAATAGGGGTTTCCAATTTGGTTTCAGGAAAGCTCTTAAAGGTCTATATTTTTGCTCTATCCACATCTGTTGAGTTTGATTTGAAAAAATGAAAAGAAATAAACACTCATCAGACTCTCAGTAACAGATCAACAACAGATCAGTGATGGAGCAGCATTAGGTTTTGGGTTAAGGTTACGGCTAGGCTTAGGGCCAGGATGAGGGTTAGGGTTAGGTAAGGCTTGGTTAGGTTGCTGCTGACACCAGTCTGGAACTGGATTTTATCTGCATTAGACTGATATTAGGGGGCCAGGGTGAGAGTTAGGGTTAGGTTTTGGGTTGAGGTTAAGGTCAGGATTAGAGCCAAAATGAGGGTTAGTTTAGGTTTTAGGTTGAGGGTAAGGTTAGGATTAGAGCCAGAATGAGGGTTAGTTTAGGTTTTTGGTTAAGGTTAAGGTTAGGATTAGGGTCAGAATGAGGGTTAGTTTAGGTTTTGGGTTGAGGTTAATATTAGGATTAGAGCCAGAATGAGGGTTAATTTAGGTTTTGGGTTGAGGTTAAGGTTAGGCTTAGAGCCAGAATGAGGGTTAGTTTAGGTTTTGGGTTGAGGTTGAGGTTAAGGTTAGGATTAGAGCCAGAATGAGGGTTAGGATTTGTTTTTTGGGTTAAGGGAAGGTAATAATTAGGGCCAGGATGAGGATTAGGTTTTGGGTTGAGGGGTTAGGATTAGGACCAGGATGAGGGTTAAGGTTAGATAAAGCTGAGTTAGGTTGCTGCTGACACCAGGCTGGAACTAGATCTTAACTGGATTAGACTGAGATTAATGGGCCAGGGTGAGAGTTAGGATTAGGTTTTGGGTTGTTTTTAGGGTTAGAATTAGGGCCAAGGTGAGGGTTAAGGTTAGATAAGACTGGGTTATGTTTCTGCAGACACCAGTCTGGAACTAGATTTTAACTGGATTAGACTGAGATTAAGGGGCCAGGGTTAGGATTAGGATTAGGTTTTGGGTTGAGGATGTTAGGCCAGTTAGGTTCTAAGTAAAGATGAAGAAAACTTTTTCTTAACGGAAGTAACATCTTCAGGATATTTACCTCAGTGTATCCAGATGCTTCACTGCTGTTACTGCACTGATATGCTGTTGATGTGTTATTGATACTCTATTAAGAGTTTATTAATTATTAACTCAAAGAAACTCAAAATAAAGTATTACCAAAACAAAAACTGAACCATCTAAATGATAAAAAACATACAGAGTGAAACCACTGAACAAATAAGAACTAAATGAAACTATAATAAAGTAATCCATAAGCTTTGAGCTTAAATGCTTGCTCTTGCGGAAGCCATCATCTAGATGTACTGCTGTGGTTGATTTAGCACAGCGGTAGACTCCATTAACAATCACATGGCTACTCGTATTTTTGAAGGGCACACAAAGTGACAAATAATAAAAAAGTAGACAATTTCTTCTTTCTTCTTTTTCCTTGCAATATACTACACAGTATTCCTTAATTAGCATCACAAAGGATATCTTCATGTCCAAGCTACTGGATATTTTGATAGAATTTTAGTTGTGTAAGAAATTTGGAATTGGCCTCCAAATGATCAAGTAGCAGGTGAGAGGAACTCCCTGAGAACGTGAGGAAGAAACACTAGCAAGCACACAACAGAACATCTCCTCTGGGCTGCACTGAATGGTGTTGATGAAATGGTTATCATGAAAGTATCATGTGCAAATTTGTTCCACAGGTTGTTCTTCAAGATGCACTACATGGACAGAAGTATTGGGACAACTACTCATTCATTGTTTCTTCTGAAATCATGGGCACTAAGAAGAGTTCATCCTGCTTTTGCTGGAGTAACTGTCTCAACAGTCCAGGGTAGGCTTTCTATTAGATTTTGGAATATAAGAATTTGATTGCATTCAGTGACAAGAGTATTAGCAAGGTTATGGTGATGGGCATTATACCTCTCTAGCTCATTCCTGGCATTGGGCATGGTATCAGTAGGTTCATGTTGATCTTCTCCAGATGGTCATATTCTTTTGGCAGTACTTTTTCTACAGGGACCAGGCAAGCTGTGTGTGTGTGTGTGTGTGTGTGTGTGTGCATTTGCACATCTGTGTCAGCAATGGGTGCAACTTAAAGTAGCTGAATGCATTCACTGGAAGGGGTGTCCACAAATATGTGGACAATGTATAATTTATGAGATGGTTTTCATAAAATGCTGTACAGTGTGAGGTACACTCTATAGAATGGTCTCCATGATATGTTGTCCTCCCAGTACACTCCACAGCAGTGTTTCTCAACCCTAGGCCTACACATTTTATTGCTTTCCCTGCTCCTAACACACCTGATTCAACTAATCAGCTCATTAACAAGCCTTTTCAGAGTTGCAGCGGGTGTTTTAAAGCAGGGAGTCCACTAAAATGTGCAGGGCAGGGTGCCTTCAGGACCAGGGTTGAGAAACACTGCTCTACAGGATGTTCTTTATGATGTGCTCCACAGGGCTTTCTTTATGATATACTCTACATGATATACACTCTTCATGAAACACTCTACAAGATGTTTATGTCATACTGATCTGGTTGGTTTTATAAAAAGATCTGCAGGTCATTCATGATATACTCTTTATAAACCTCTCAGGGCATTTTATAAATTTATCTTCTTAATTTTTTGGTGCTTAAAATGGGTTTATCAGTTTCTTAGCTTTACAAAAGTAGTGAAATGTATGAATAAATGTCTGTTAGTCAGTTTCACACAAAACATAGATGCACATACAAATCCAACTATTACAGAGGCACAGGACGGATACACAAATCTATCAGTTAGACCTGTCGAGAAGCAAAGACGAGTCTCTCAACACATCTTCATAGCCTCGTAGCTCCAGATGTGAGTCACATACGAACTGGCAATTCGATGTAATGGAAAAGGTAGGCTCTACAGGTCAGAAAATGTTTGGACCGTATTTCTATGCTGCATTATCACAAAGAAATTAATAGAAACATCAAGAAACATGGAATGTGACTCACCATCGTGTTCACGGTGACTCCAGAGGGTAATGGTACATTTTACAAGATGTTCTGTTCGGGTTGGTCTTCATGATACATTCTTCGATTGGTCTTCATGATACACTCTTCGGGTTAGTCTGCATGATACACTCTTTGGGTTGGTCTTCAAGATACACTCTTCGGGTTGTTCTTCATGATACACTCTTCGGGTTATTCTTCATGAGACACTCTTTGGGTTGGTCTTCATGATACAGTCTTCGGGTTGTTCTTCATGAGACTCTTTGGGTTGTTCTTCATGATACTCTCTTTGGGTTGGTCTTCATGATACACTCTTTGGGTTGTTCTTCATGAGACACTTTTTGGGTTGTTCTTTATAATACACTCTTCGGTTGTTTAATGATACACTCTTCAGGTTGTTCTTCAAGATACACTCTTTGGGTTGTTCTTCATCATACACTCTTCGGGTTATTCTTCATGAGACACTCTTTGGGTTGGTCTTCATAATACAGTCTTCGGGTTGTTCTTCATGAGACTCTTTGGGTTGTTCTTCATGATACTCTCTTTGGGTTGGTCTTTAAGATACACTCTTCAGGTTGTTCTTCATGATACACTCTTCAGGTTGTTCTTCATGATACACTCTTCGGGTTAGTCTGCATGATACACTCTTTGGGTTGTTGTGCATTATACACTCTTTGGGTTGTTCTTCATGATTCATTCTTTGGGTTGGTCTTCATGATACACTCTTTAGGTTGTTGTGCATGATACACTCTTTGGGTTGGTCTTCATAATACACTCTTTAGGTTGTTGTGCATGATACACTCTTTGGGTTGGTCTTCATGCACTGTAAAAATATAAGATCCTTGATGAACTTCGGATTGTTCTTCATGATGCACTCTTCGGGATGCACTTCATGATTAAATTCTGCAACTGCCTGCAGGTACATGGATGTGGGCTATTACCTGTAAAATACTCCTCATGCCAATGGGCTTGGCCAAAAAAAAACTGATTGCATTAAATCATAATAACTGATCAGAGATTACTACAGACAACCAATTAATGGTAACAAAAAGGCTTTTGTGTGCCAGATTAAAAAGCTGTCATAAAACAGCAGTAGACAACTGTTCTACAGGATATTCTTCATAATACATGCTACAGGATGTTCTCTATCCTGTGCACAGATACGTGTTCTTTTATTTTCCTCTGAAAGGAGAATGTCAGTCCTTTGTCTTTCCTCCAATGCGGTATGTCAGTCTTGACAGCTGCTCTCGCTCCAATCTCTTATTATCCCTACCGGTCACTCTTTCATTTACCTTGCCAGTTCAAAAGCGATGCATAGTCAACAGCCAGGGGCAGTCTGAGATGGGGTCAATGGCATCAGCCCGCTAGTCTTTTTATTACCATGAATGTCAGCGGGCCTCTTCATCTTCAGCATGCCTCTGGTTCACAGACAGAAATGTCAGATGTATTTACAACAGTCGTAAAATGGAGACGAGGAAGAGAACGGGTTAAAGGGACAACGGTACAGCTGGGTTGATTTGTTTTCGGTGTCAGTGGCGATAAAGATCACTATTTTGATCACCCTAATTGACGGCCTGTGGAACAGGCTATGGTCAGGAAGGAAAGGAGTATGATTTTAAAGAAGTATGATATTATAGCTTGTATTGTCATAAACCTCTGTTTGGTAAAGGTGAACATGGTTATTGCCTTTATGTGCCTGGATGTGGATGACGCCTAGACTACATAACTGTGCTCATGGTGAACCTCCAATGCAAATTCTTATTAGTTCTAGCTTAGACTTAATCTGGGTCTGGAAAACTGGCTTTTTTGATTTTTGAAGATCTGTAGAACACAACATTAAAGTTGCTATATTTTAATGGGCAGATACTTCTATAAGGGTTCTTTTATTGTACTGATTAGAACAAGAGGTTAGTCTTGACATAGACATAAGATAATGTTCTATATATGTTGTGCATGGATAGTATAGTCAGCATTCTGTAAGATGTTCTTCATGATATGTTTTACAGTTGTGGTACACTCTACAAAAAGGTCCTCATGGTACACTATGTGGACAAGTATTGCTCATTCATTGTTTCTTTCATTCATTGGTGTTTCTACTAGATTTCAGAGCATTGCTGTGAGTATTTACTTGCATTCAGAGTCAGTAAGGTCAGAATGTTGGATGATCATCATCCCACCTTATCCACAAGACCCCAACTTATCCCAAAAGTACTGGATAGAGCACCATTCATCTTTCCAGAGAACACAATTCCACTGCTCCACAGCTCAACACTGGGGAGGCTTTATACCCCTCTAGCCCACACCTGGCATTAGGCATGTGCCAAATATGTTCAAGTGTATCTGCTCCACTATCTGAGTCCTTTTTCATTGGCGATACTTTTCTAAAGGGACTAGACAAGCTGTTTGTGTGCATTTGCGCATCTGTGTCAGCCAAGGGTGTGGCTTGAAGTAGCTGAACGCATTCATTTGGAACCTGCACACATTTGGAGTTAGTGTTGTATGTTCTACAAATTCATCCACTGTAATGTGCTCTAGAGGTAATTCATGATATACCCTACAGGTAGTTTTTCAAGGTATATTTTTACAAGATGTTCCTAATGATATGTTCTACAAGTTGTAATTCACAAGACAGTCTCGGACATGATCAGATGTTCGTCATCATTTGCTCTTCAGGTTATTAATGATATGCTCTTCATGATACATTCTATAAGATGTTGTTCATTATGTGCACCACAGGATGTACTTTTTGATATGCTCTACAGGTCATGCTTCACGATGTGCTCCACAAGGTGTTTTTTTTTTTTAATGATACGCTTCACAGTACACTCTACATGATCTTTATGATACACTCTGTAGACGGTTCTTCATGGTGCAATCCACACAATTAAATACGACCAATTCATTACAGATTATTAGACACTATGAATTAATGGTAAAGAGCCCATGGAGCCCTGTGAGTCAGATGGGTTTGCAGTTGTACCATCATAAAATAGCTTCCTCTGTACTGTGCATTGTGACACTATGCATGGACAGTGTAGTTAACATTCTGTGCCTGGTCTTCCAAAACCATGGTAGCATTAAGGAATAATGGTGAAATTTTTCATTGCTACACTCCAACACAAAATGATGTTTTGCTAAGCTTTGGAAGGTTTAGGAAAGCGGGCTCTTGTAAGAAAAAAAAAATGTTTTCAGTGTTTTGTAACCTTTGAAGAAATCAGCACAGGCTGCTCCTCAGCGTATGCATAACAATATCTGTGAAATGCACAAACTGAATTTGTTCCTGACACTCAGCCCAGTGCGGTGGAAGCTTGACAGCTATTTGCATGTGTATCATGGACACTGTTAGAGAGCCATTTAGAATGACAGGGAGGAAGAGAGAGAGAGAGAGAGAGAGAGAGAGAGAGAGAGGGAAAGAAGACCACCTCTTATCCACTTAGGATTCATTAACATTCGCTGTCACTCACCTACTGTCTCTCTGTTCATTTTCTATACAAGCGCATAAAGGACCCTACATTCAGAAGCACACTTCTTAGGGTTTCTACGTAGGCTATATGAATCACTGAAGCTGCAGGGCTTTAAAATCAGTGTCTCTAAAACAGCATACTCCGGCAGCCTCTGACCTCCCTGTGCAGAGCGGGAATTGCATCATTGCATTAGAGCTGCACAGAGTTATGAGTGACCAGTCAGTGTCCGACTGAGCGGGCAGGCTTAATGTCAATCACTTAAGCAGTGACATCCTGCTCAAGCAGCTTTAGAATACTAAAAACACACACACACACACACACTTTATTTTGTTTTCATATAGATATTTGTGACTAAATGAAATAATACAAATACTCATCTGCATCTACATCCTTCTTTCTTAAGGCCTTAGAGAGTTCTATCGATCTGGCCATGGTGATCCCACTTACTCCAACAACCAAGAGCAAACCCGCTAAATGGTTGACAGGCTCCTCCACAGTCCCCTCTAATGATGTCCTGTGATCAAATTTGGAATTAAAAACAATATAAATATCACAAAACAATCATAAATAATATATATTTTAGGATTGTTGGAGACCTTTTTACACATCTTGGGCTGAGCCTGCCAAGATGATCTGACCTGGCCATGTTGGCTGCTGTTTCACCTAAATATTCTTCTCTAGTGGGCTTTTTTATGGGTGGCACGGTGATGCTCCAGGTAGTGTGTGTCACACAGCTCCTGGGGCCTCGGATTGTAGGTTTGACCCTTATTCTGGCTCTGGCTGTTTGTTTGGAGTGTGGTGTGTTTCCTTGGGGTACTCCTGTTTCCTCCCAACTTCCCAAAAACATGCATGTTAGGTGAATTGGCCTTGCTTAATTGCTCCTTGGTGTGAGTGAATGGTTGTGTGTATGGTACCCTGTCATGGACTGGTGCCCTGTCCAGGGGGTATTCATGTAAAAGGTGTCCAAAAAACTCTTTAATCAAGCAAAGAAACTTTTATGCAAGAACCACATCCTTTACTAAATAATCCTTCAGGAACATGATAGTAAATAAACACTCAATAAACCTGGGGTTATTGACCCAGAACTGTACACCCAATCCAAGAACCCTTTATGAACCTTTCTTCTATAGAGTGTAGGGTTAATTAGCTCTGTGGTGTGCAGTGATGATCATAGAGGGAGAAATAGAGTAAAGGTCAAACCTAGGTCACAGCAGCTGCCCACTTTTTTGTAATCCAGGAGGCCTCTCTCTCCCCTCACTGCTTTTGTCGGACTGAAGAACAGTATCAGACGGCACTTTCTCCATCCTTCAGCACGCTCTCCCTTCTGTGAGGATTGAGTGAGATAATCTTAGCCTGCACTGAATGCCATTTTAAACCATTTTAATCAGCTCAAAGTGTTCATCTGAGGCGCTGAATATTAGGCCAACGCCACCCTTCAGAAACAGCTACTGAGGCTGACTTCTTATGATCCAGTCAAGAATAGATTCTCTGTATTGAATTTTTTTGGGGTCTGTGCTGTAACGTCTTCTTAAAAAGGCTACTTCAGAATGCTGCCAATAACATTTTAGAATGATTTCTTTTGTAAAAAAGTTCAAACTGTGAGTTGTTATTGTTGTTTTCAACACTCTCTCAACATCAGTTAAGATGTCGAGGCTGTACATACTATATGGAATTATAAAGAGCCCTTTATTTATCACTATTGATAGATACTGAAATGTAATGTACATCAGTTAAGATCATCTTGACGGATATTGAGAGAGTGTGATTCTCGCTCTGCCATTAAGAAACATTTTTAGAATCAGAATCTCTTTGTTTTGCCAAGTATGCTACACATGTTACAAGTATGAAATGTAACAAACAAACAGACTATTAACTAGTATTACACTGAGAATAAGAATAATCAGTCAAAAAAGTAATAAAAGTAATAAAGAGCTGTAAAAAAAACTGTAATCATCCATATGTAGCCTGAGTAGACATCAATATACAAACTATTATGTACGGATATAATGATATAATGGGTGACTCCAGGTTGTCCAGTGGACTAAGTCATTGCCTCAATAATCTGAGGGTTGTTTGTTCGAATCCAGGGCTTGAAATTAATGTTGTGTGAGCTACCAGTGAGCTACCACACCATGTTGCGGTACACAGATAAGAGTCCTTGGGTAAGACTCCTAACATTACATTGGCCCACCTCTGTAATATGAGTAACCTTATAAGTGGCTCTGGATAAGAGCGTCAGCTAAATGCCATGAATGTAAATGTAAACACTAGAATGATAACAGTAAAATTATATCTTTTGTGAGTACCGGCCTAGTTTGCTTTTAGAGCTTTTTTGGTACCGTTCTGCACAGTAATGTCCATTTTTGGTCCAATAACTTAGAAAATTAGTGTAGATCATCTTAATGGTAAATACTTACTTGTCATAAGAGTTACTAATAATTACTAAGAAGCTCATCATTAGTGGACTAAAGGGTTCTTAGGTTTAGTACATTTAGCTTAAAAAAAGCAGTGACTGATATTTTCAGTTGTGTTAGTCTGGAGATGTTCAAAAGGGAAAAAAGAAAGAAGAAAAACAAAATCAGTTATTACATTAATGAAGGACTAAATCACTGTATGAAATAATGGCCATTTAAATGGAGAACACGTCATGGAGTTAATATCTAAGTACACTGACCCACTGGTGTTCTCTTCTACTTGGTTACTCAAGTGGGAATGGAGCAGCTGTCGTTAAAAACAGCCTGCTGGAGAAAGGATTGTCTCTTACTAATCATCAAACTGCCAACCGCCACAGTCTTACCAATAGAGGGTCCGCGGAGAGATGCCATGTGAGAACCCCTTTGTGCTCACAAACAGTATTTCAATTGATGGTTCCACTAAGATATTTAAAGTTGAAAGAACCTCCACATGATGTAAAGGCTCATGTACCAGTTAAAGATGAGTTCCACATGTGAGCTACGCTCCTAAAAATAAAGATGTCAGAAAAGGGCTCTTTGAAGAGCTGCTCAAAGAACCATGCGGATGCTAAAGGTGAATGCCCGATTACATTATTTTGGCAGGGACACTTACTTACAGTGACTTGCTAAATGTTTAACCCCTTTACACAGCTTCCATAAAATGTAACTGAACAGGGCCCGGTTTCCCAGAAGCACTTTGGTGTTAAAATCATTTTAACAGGTATAGAGAGAGTCTTCAATGTGATACTCATCTTTACACTAAGGCTCTTATGGGAAACCTAGCCCTTTTTTTCTCCATAATTAGTTCTGATGGGATATATTTTGAGAAATATGTTTGTGTAAATGTAAGTTTTTTTTATCATGGCTGTTGTGCACAGATAATTTGGTATGAAGAATGCTTATGTTGTGCTATTTTTTCTCATAATAATCATCTTTGTGAGAGAGGGGTGAATAGTTTCTATAGAAGGAGCCTGAGGTCTCTTACTCCTCCATATCACCCCTTATTGCTCCCTATCAGCTCAACACAGAATTACAATGTTTGACACACCGAGAGACAACAGTGACCTGGTTAATCTGTTAATCTGATATTAGTCAAGGGAACAATTTTTATATTTGACTTTGTTTAACTACTTTCAAATATAATGGCTACAATTGATTTAAGCAAAACCGTTAAAATGTTAGCTGCCCAATCAGAGGCAAATGCTGTGTGGTGTGATGCTGTGTTCAACAGTTAGGTAACATTTACTGTAAAATATTGATACTAAAAGTTGCAGAAGTTTTAGGCAAACAGGGCCGGTACACAATACTGGCACTTCTACATTTTTTACTCTTTGATTTGTCAGGACTTTCATGCATACCAAAAGCTGCAGTACATAAAAATGTAATGTGTCAAATGGGAAATTTCATAGGATTAAACTGTTTAGTTTCATCATCCCTGTTGGTCTATGTGTACATGCCTCTACACCAAGTGGAGTCAACAAGAGAGCCAAACTCAAATGCAGAACCAATCAGAATCTTCATTTTGTGGAGAGGTGGGACATCTCCCAAACAGTAATCATTCAGTGAGAAATATATTTGAGATTCATAAACTAATACTACTATACTACTAATACTACTAATATTGATATTAAATTGTTCACAGGTGACACAGGTTCACAGGTTATTTATTTATTTATTTATTTATTTATTTATGTAATTACAAACAAAATAGCAAAAAGTACTGTTCCTGCTACCAGGATAGAAGATAGAACCTCATGGTCTCCAGAAATGCTAGCTAGCACTGTTAGAGCTTTGTGTGAACCTGCAGGGTTAAAACAAACACTGAACACTGACTCTTAGTATGCCTGTATGCAGAGCTGAGAGTCAGTGTTAGTCATTTTTTTAATTTTTTTTTTTTATACTGGCATTTTTTATACTGCAGTGCCAAAGGGGCACAATGTGACACTCACAAGTTCCTTTTTTTTTCTCAACAAGAGAAGGCTGACCTGTGTTGCACTGACCGAAGCACATTATTATTATTATTATTATTATTATTAAAGCATATATCTCAGCAAGCGCAGTGTTTTTGCTTCTCAGAACACCAGATCACATTAAAACAGATGCAGCTAAGAATAAATACAAAAAAAAAATAGCAAGAATTTAAAAATAAATAAAATAAATAAAATAAAAAATAAATTCACATTTACAATAACATCCATTTAAAGTTAAAAACAGATGTTTTTCATTGAACAGCGATGATATAGATAGATGGATAAACTTTCATCTGATTTTTTGCCCATTTTCTCCTCATTTTGGACTGCCAATTACCCAATCCGTACATACTCTCTCCCCGACCGCACACAATGCAATCTGCGGAGAGAGCGCCAGCTACCCACCCTGGAGAGAGCATAAGTGGGATTTCTGTATATATATATATATATATATATATATATATATATATATATATATATATATATATAGACTTACATGAGAAGAGTTTTGAAAAGGCTTTACTGAGCACAGCGACATTAAAACACTACTTTTTGTACTTACTTCTGTACTGGTGTAGTGTCTTATTGAGCAAATAAAGGCATGCTGTCTTACTCAAGTCTCATGTTCACCATATGTCACGTTGAAACATTGTTTCAGTTACAAGATTTAATGTTTTTCTGTATTAATATGAACACCTGATTTATTAAGACATTATAGTGGCAGTGAATGTTCGCCTGTTGACATCATTAAAGTATTTGGCTCTGGAGGTTATCTTTTTTTTCTTTCTGTGGAACCATATGGGCCAAGAATTAATTTGGGAACCTTGTATCATGGGTGAGCAGCTGCACAGCACATTCTCTACAGCGTTCCATCCTGACTTTGCAAACTGTGACAAAGAACAAAAAGGCCTTGTTCTCATTGCACAACGCTATCGCAACTACTGCCGTTCTCCGGCACGTTGCGCATCATTGTTTGGCTTGCAATCTTGCAGGACGAAAGAAATGGAGAATGCATTCTCTTAGACTGAGTGCTTTATTGAACTTGCCAGCAAACATATAATAGGCTTCACAGCTGAAGGAGAACCGAGTCAGATCCAAACCTTCTGACTTGTCAACAAGCTGAGTCCACGGGGGAAACACTGTAGAAAAAGTCATTAAACGAACTGAACAAACCAGTTCTATAATGAATCAAAAAGGCCATAAATAATGAATAAGAGACGAAGCGATGCCGCCACCAAGCCAGAAGTTCGGTGGAGTTTTTTAAGTTCGCTTGCGTAAGCGCGAAACACTTTCTGTAATGCATGTCGAGAAAAGCTGCCGCTCTATGCAAAGTCGCGGGATACAGTGGCTCCCGTGAGAGTGGGGTGCTTTCTGGCTCAATCGGAGAGGGAATTAATGATTATGCACAGCAGGGCAGGACGCATGCTTCTAGTGCAGTTTGATTAGATGCAGAGGAAGAGGAAATTGCCTTTGACAGGTGGTACAAATGAAACAATTAGTATGCGGATGTATGCGGATGCATCCACAATATCCCATTTTAATCTATACGCACTCTCGTATGGCACTCAGGCCTGAACCCATCACAGCATGGTTCAGAGATACGCTTCAAAAACTGATTGTTAGTGACATATTCAATACTCATGTCGGATCATTCATGATGATTGGCTGAAATACTTGCAATTAATGAAATGGACAGATTCTAAGGCCGGCCAACGTGGGTTACTATGTAAAAGTGATTTAACAGCACAGATAAAAAGTAAAGAGTACAGATGACCTGAGGTGTACGGTGAGGACACTTTTGCTAACTAACAAATAAATAAATAAATAATAAATAAAAATTCAATTAAATAAAATTAAATATATATGAGCATTAACATTTACATTAACATCCATTTAGCGAGAATATACACACGTGGACAAAAATTGTTGGTACCCCTCGGTTAATGAAATAAAAACCCACAATGGTCCCAGAAATAATTTGAATCTGACAAAAGTAATACTAAATAAAAATTCTATGAAAATTAACAAATGAAAATCCAACATTGATTTTGAATATATATATATATATATATATATATATATATATATATATATATATATATATATATATATATTGTATCACAAGCATTTTTCACAAGGTAACCCATATGTGCAGCTCTCAGGGGTGTCGTCCTGCCCTCTTCACCAAAGTTACATAGTGAAGTCAGCAGCATTCCGAGCCCAGCATCAGCCCCAGACATAAAAAAGGGGTATGAATTCTACGTATTAGATTCTTTAAATTAGTTTCAAGTCATTATTTGAAATTAGGGCTTTCAAACTGAAATCTGGGCTAAAACGTCATACCAAGACACGTTGATGACTATTAGGCTTTGTTGACGAAACCTGTACCAAACAAATTAGCACATTGTTGTGGCTGAATGCTAACAGAACCTTTGCAGGTGTTTATTCTTGCTTTATGGAAATTGCACAATTGAAAATTTTGGCTCAGATCTGATCTCTTCTTTGTGCTGCTTTGTTCCTATATCAAGCAACAATTATTGTGGCGTAAAACCATATTTAAATCAGATGTCTGGGCAAATCACTCTGTTTGACCAGTGGGATTGGATTTTAAGTGTTTTCTTTTGTTCAGGCTGCGGAAGTTCTTGATTTCAGACTGTGCAATGCGTAAGCCATGGTGCACGTCCACATTTTACAACTTAAGCTCTGGCAGCTGGGTTCACGGACATGGATTAACCCTAGGCTTAGAATAAATTGCAAGTCCAGTAGTGTTTCACTATTCAAAATCCTATTTAGGCTGTAGATTTATGACATAATCTGTATCTGGGAAACTGGCCAAAAGAGTTGAAGCTTTGAAACAGGAATTTTGGTTAAATCAGTAACATTACACACATGATCTTCATGTCCGCACGACATTGTGCATTGTGATGTAAAACAAACACATAAAAATAACAAAAGCAATCCTTCTGCTCAGGCTATTCACATAGTAAACTGTGTATTAGTTGCTCTTCTGATCCAAAAGTTACTATATGGGCTGTATGGACTGTATAGGCTGTATGGACTGTATGGACTATATGGGTTGTATAGGCTGTATGGGCTAAATAGACTGGAAGGGCTATATAAACTGGATGGGGTGTATAAACTGCATGGGCTGTATAGACTTTATGGACTGTATGGACTGAATAGACTGTATGGATTGTATTATCTCTAAAGAGTGGATTGGCTGTATAGACTACATGGGCTGTATGGACTGGATGAGCTGTATGGACTGTATAGACTACATGGGCTGTATAGACTGGATGAGCTGTATGGACTGTATAGACTGGATGGACTGTATAGACTGAATGGGCTATATGAACTGAATGAGCTCTATGGACTGTATGGGCTGTATAGACTATATGGGCTATGTGAACTGTATGGACTCTATGGGGTGTATGGGCTGTATGGACTGTATGGGCTGTATGGACTGTATGGGCTGTATGGACTGTATGGGCTATATGGACTATATGGACTGTATGGGCTATATGGACTGTATGGGCTATATGGACTATATGGGTTGTATAGGCTGTATGGGCTAAATAGACTGGAAGGGCTATATAAACTGGATGGGGTGTATAAACTGCATGGGCTGTATAGACTTTATGGACTGTATGGACTGAATGGACTGTATGGATTGTATTATCTCTAAAGAGTGGATTGGCTGTATAGACTACATGGGCTGTATGGACTGGATGAGCTGTATGGACTGTATAGACTACATGGGCTGTATGGACTGGATGAGCTGTATGGACTGTATAGACTGGATGGACTGTATAGACTGAATGGGCTATATGAACTGAATGAGCTCTATGGACTGTATGGGCTGTATAGACTATATGGGCTATGTGAACTGTATGGACTCTATGGGGTGTATGGGCTGTATGGACTGTATGGGCTGTATGGACTGTATGGGCTATATGGACTATATGGACTGTATGGGCTATATGGACTGTATGGGCTATATGGACTATATGAAGTGTATGGGTTGTATGGACTGTGTGACTGGGGAGTGTAACAGTTTAAAACTAACAGGGTTTACAAACTATGCAAATTGCTATTACTAATTACTATGCTATTTTGAAAAAAGTGTTTTTATAATATTGGCCCTTTAATGAAAAAAAGCTTAGAGCTTGGAGTGTGTGTTTTGGTGTCTACATTCAACATTTTTGGTAAGTCCGAAGATTAGTGACAGAGTCACAGCACTACCTGGGGGGGCCGGGGGTTACCAGTAAAGTGTCCAGTCAGCACCTCTTTCACTCTTTTCCTGTTTAAACAGAAACTCACTGACCTCTCCATGCACCTATCTCTCTCTCTCTCTCTCTCTCTCTCTCTCACACACACACACACACACACACACACACACACACACACACATACACCCTGCGGATGTTTCCGCATCTCCCTCTGCTCCCAGCGGGCCTGCGTTTGATCATTACGGAGACTGGAGGTGTGGAGAGGAGCGGCGTTATTTATGAGCGTGTGTCAGCAGAGCCCTGTGCCTGTTCCTCCGGTCAGGCCCTGGACTCCGGCTCAGCGCCGGGCCAGCTGGGCTAATGGAATGGAGACCGCTCACTTGTCTGTGCAGGACTAATTACATTACTGGCCTGATAAACAGCGTGTACTTTGGCAAACTTTTCTGCTTGTGCATATACTTTCCCCTCCTCTGGCCTTCTAATAAATATTAATGGAACAAAAGGAAAATCGTGAAGCGCTATTTAGCTCGGCTGCCTGTCCTTGGAAAGTCAAGGTTGTGGCTCTTCGTTACAAACATCCACTTTATAATTAAGATGTTATTTTATGTTTGAAGTGAGAAACCAAGTGTGGGGAGAAGAGACTGGTAGAGAACTAAGCTAATGAGAGAGTTTTCCACTGGTTGCTATGAGAGTAGACTGGAGAGTGTTTTCACACTGAGGCCTAGAAAGTTTGTGAGCTATTCCAGACAGTTCTTATGTCCACTTGAATCAAACAGCACATCCATGGCCAATTCACCATATTAAATAGATAACCTTGTTTTGCTGTGTTGGTATGAATGCTTTGATATAATTGAATGAGGTTCATCCTTGCTTTTTAAAATATAATCCAAAATCCAATCCATCACAAGCTAAGTCAAAGGAGCTTTTGTTAACTTGAACCCAAGTTATGAAGGTGGAAGAATCCCTTAAGTTGTGAAAAGAGTGTTAATGGTGAGGCTTGCTCAGACACTACATAATTATGTTAGTGCTAGATGCTAGATGCTTTTCCACCAGTCATGCCTACTTTATGAAGAGTAAATTCCCAAAATGGCAAAACACAGAAAACCAACTGCAGGATTGCGCTGCCATGTTTTATTAAAGCATTAATACATTATGTGGGAAACAAATAGTCATCAGTTTAGACAAAGTTTTACTATTGCTCATTCAATGGCAACAGCTAGCACTAATAAAGGCTGACCAGGCCAGCAGTGTATCTAGAAATTGGTTAAAATGCACACTTTTAAAGTCTCTTAAGTTCTGTGTCTTATTGGATAAGTGTGAGGTACAAGCTCTAGTACAAAGTACCAGGCAATTCTTTTGGGTAGCATGATAGGACGTACTATGGCAGTTTAACTGAAAATGTTTAGATATTAACTGGGCAAGTGTATAGCATGCAGAATGTCAAACTATATTGTACTGACCAACAGACTATAGCTGTTCAGCTGATAAAGAATACAGTTAAATATTTCATCACTGGGTATTTTTTTTTGTCAGAGCAATCAGGTTGTAATTCAATGTCACTGTAATATAACACATTCAGGCAGGGAAGTAAAATAGAAAAAAATAAATAAAAAAGTAGGTAGTTAAATGTGATAAAAAAAAGAAACACAAAGACATGATTATGTGTGTATTACACAATTTAAACTGCATTTGACAACTTATGTAACCTTAAACTTATTAAACGTAAAAGTAAGAAAAGTAAGAAATGAAAAACGAGTTGGCTATTTGAATATAATTAAATTTAGATGATTATGTTCTGTCCTTTTACACACACACACACACACACACACACGCACACACACACACACACACACACACACATATATATATACTTACAATCACTCCTTTTTGCCAATTAAGATCTGCTTTGCGACCCATTTTACACACACCAAACAAGACACTCACTGCACTGTACCACCTCTTCTCAGTCTATAAATCCTGTCACACACACCCTGCAGGTATCTATAGCCCAGTCATCCTCGTGCAGTGCCATCTGCAGTAGCCTGAAGTTAAACACAACAATTATTTTGGTCTGGGGAGCTTCTATATATACCCAACAAGAAACTATGAGGGGGCAAAAAGTATAACTTTTGAAATGCATGTCATTTCTGCTGTATTCATGTATATTTGTATGTATGTTTATATTTGATCTAATATCATGTAGTGTTTTAACAAAAACAAACACACTTTTTTAAACCCTTCTTTCCTCGGCTGACTTTTCTTGCGCAGTATTGGCCATTACTGTAGAAGTCCAGAAAACTAGCTAAGCCTCTCCGGATCGCCACGTCCCCATGAAACTCTGCAGGACAGTTACATAAATCAAAGCCCCAAATTCCAGGAACAAATGGACGAGGGGGAGAACAAAGCAGTCCAGACACCATCCACCTACGCCACTCGTCTGGCCTGTAGCCAGACCCAACTTTATCGTCTCCCAAAGCCTGATACCTCAATAATCAGTTCCAGCTGTTTCTCTGCTTGTCCTTCCACCTCTGCATGTATGCTCTGAAGCATGCACACTGGCGTTCATAATGCATAATCCTTAATGCGTGTCCTGCGTTTGGCAGGCCAGGTGAAGAGAGATGATTTCTGGTGCAATATCTGCAGCAGCTTGATGGGAGCGAATGTGTTGGAAGTAAAAAGGCAGAAGCTCCGATATTACCCTGTTCCCTGGAGAGAGCAGCTAGAAGGAGCGGCTTTTTCAGTGCAGGAATGAAGCCGTTTTCCCGGCGGACCCCTGCGAAGCACATCTGAGCTTCATCCATCAGGAGCCTCTCTGAGGACTTAAAACCCACATGGACCCATTCCTGACAGGTACGCTTAGAAAGCCCGCTTTCTCAGGCAATGGGATACATGGAGGAGGTGAATAATTCAAGGAGCTGATAAATTGTGGGCTAAAGAATGAATAGTGTGCGCATATGTGTGTGCGTGTGTGTGCATGTGCACTGCTTGCATGCCACCATTGAATACTGTGTGTAACACATAAATCCGGACAACAGGATACATGGGTAGACTGTGTTCAACATGGTAGCAGGTACATTGTGGCACAATTGGTATTTGGTAAGTTCTGATACAATATGGTACAAATGGAGCTAGGATAGTCCAGTTAAAATAGTTACTAGAGATGACTGGTTCTAGGTTTTGTAAATCCTGGTGCAAATGGTATGAGGTACACCCTGGTACAACTGATACTAGGAGAAATCTAGTACACTTGCCAGAAAGGTTTTGTAGAGGTGTTGTTAGGAACATCCTGCTAAAACTAGTCATACGTAAGTGGTAAGACAGCTTGTATTAGACAAGTCCTGCTACAGCTGGTTTTGGGCAGGTCCTGGTACAAATGGAGCTAGGCCCTGGCAACTGGCTGACTGGTGCTTGAGGTGTTCTGAATGAACTGGTGCTAGGTATTTTAAATCCAGGTACAACTGATATAAGGTAAGTCCTGTTACAACTGATACTAGGGATATGCAGTTGATGGAAGGTATTGTACAGGTGGTGTTAGGAACATCCTGGTATAGAATAGTAATAGTCAAGAGGTGGGACAACTGGCACAAGGTAATTCCAGTTACCTAGGCTATGCCATTAGCTTGGATGCTAGATTAGCTAAGCATACAACATATCTTACAAAAAAAAAATGTGTGTGTGTGTGTGTGTGTGTGTGTGTGTTGAATAAAGTGTTTAAACCCTTTAAAGTTCTGGCTAGTAATGGCTCTGCTTCATTTGAGGTGGAAAATACTGCCTTTAAGGATACTCTGTATGTTGTGGGATGATGACTGGCAAGATGTTCTGAAGGGATTTAATGAATAGTTTAGTTTAACATTCAAGTCCTATGAGTATGATCTAACTGGTGAAAGGATTTAGGTTGAATATTGTTCTAGTCGCTCTAACATGTCAAAAGAAAACAATTACTTAACTATAATATATATATAATATAATAATTTAGCCAGCTGATTGTTTTCTCAGAATTGATATCAAGTTAATTGGAGTTGAGTGAATTTTTTTTAATTAACTCAAGTAAAAGTAAAATGACGATGATTTGATTGTTATAGGCCAACAAATGTATTAAAGTACTTTAAAGAGACTAGGAATCAGTTTCTTTTCAGCCTTCTAGCAGACCTCTGATAGGTTCATTCCAGACACGACACTCAGTACAACAGCCAAGAAAAATCACTGGTGTGTTTGGAGCTTTTAACTGCTTTGGTCATGCCAAATGGGGGGGCAATTTACCAGCAAAATTGTTCAAGTGCCCTCTCTCGGTCTGGATGCTCCCTTCAGGGTTAATGAAAAGCTCTCAGAGCTGCCAGTGTTGGCATTCGGGTGTCCGAGGCCACGTTTGCCCTTAAATATGTTCATGAAAGCGTTGACACCTCACTCCCTCAGCGAAGAGACCTACGCCTGATTACCCCGTCTTGCGCCGCGCTCAATTCAAGCCGCTCAAAAAACTTTTTTTTTTTTCTCTCTCAAAGAAATGTCCATACTCACAGTGCATGAAATATGTGCATTTTATGGATGACTGTTCTGTCAGTTCGGCTCGGCTCAGCATGAGGGAGAGCGCGGCTCGTTAGCGCTTAGCTCGCCCTGCTAACATCAGGAACCCGGCCTCCTGCCTTCTCTCCACCATTTCTATACCTCCGCCATGCCAGCTGTCACTACTCATTAGAATCTTCGATGCTCTGCAGTTCTGCAAGGTCGGACGGTAAATTAACATGCAATATTTTCTCCCATGCCATCCTACACAACCGGAGAATAATGGGTAGCATCGTATGTAGTGAAAAGGCTTGCAGCATTGGATTGATCAGTGGAAGTCTTCACTGTGTGTTCTTCATGGAAAACATGCATTGCATTGCTATTCTGAGTGGCACAATTACAGTAGCATGGAATGTTGACTTGATTTCTATAAATGTGGGTAATTGCTAAAGTCAAAGGTAAATACTGATAAAGGTAATGACTTGTCTATGCTAGCATTCTGCCTTGTATTATGCTATGCTATGAAGATACACAAATTGTCTGGGCTGTTTTGGCTCTACCATGGGAAAAAATCTTTATTCCAAGAGCAAGCATTTGTGCATCCACTGCACACTTGGTTTCATGGAGTAGTTAATCTTAGGCCCTGGTGGATATGCCTTGACATGCCTGTTCTAACATTTTGTTGAGTTACTTCTCAATCATAATTCACTGAACGAATTGTGAGAAATTATATCTATAATGTCTATAAATCATGCTATAAAGAGTTTTTGAGGTGATGTGAGATATTTTAATATGATTTAAACTGTGAGCAATTTACTGTACAGTATTCCTCAAAGAAAGTAACTATATACCTAAATATGTAAAAACTAAATGGCAAGAACAACTCTAGATTTATGGGATGAATGTCAACAGGCCAGCACATTTTGCTAAGTACAAACTGACCGGAGACAGCTCATTGGATAATCACAGATGAATACAAAAAAGACCTGCACAATGTAGGCAGGTACTTTTTGTGTCTACGGTTGTTTAACAAAAGTCTAGACTTTCACACTGATGATTAGGAAGATGACGAAGCTGATGTGGGGAGCAGTGGAAAGTCAAGGCCGGGCTCTGTACTCCACCCTTGTGTGTTTGGTTGGAATGCTTCATGGTTCTTGTCAGGGACTCCCAGCTCTGGAAACTAATAACTCTTGACATTTTCATGTGCCTCTTGCCCATTACTCCTGTAGAGTGGGATTAAACACTAGATCGTGGGATGTTTTTCATTGGATATGAAGCATGCGTTGGTGGAGTGTTATGTGGCAAGACTTTGTATCTGCAGCATAAGCAGTTAACAGCTTTGATTCTCTCAGCTGGTAATTATGTCAGCATAAATCAACGCCATTCAGACTTTGGAGGTTAAGACGGGTTGAGGAGATTTATGGTTTGGTAATCTGAATTCTTTTTTTTCCCTCCTTCTTTCCAGTCTACTCCTGAGAGTGTGTAAAACAACGACTGCTGAAAGTTGCACTCCGTGCCAGATGTTTTATGGAGAGCAAAGCCGTGACACTTACTCGCAGCAGCTGAGACTGCGTGGGATGCCCGCAGAGGCTTTGGAAACTTGGGAACATCACTACAGAGCATGTGCAAAGGCAAATCTTACTGAAAAGTAAAGAATCGGATTGGCTTTGACAAACACAGCCCCATATTGAACTGTGAACACTCAACAGTAAACCTGAGGGCTATAGCAGGCTTTGACTTTGATTCTCAATGCATGGGCTTCCCAAATGGTGCAGAGTTCAACAATTGGTGTGGCCTACAGCTGAGATCCCTGCAGACATCACATAGAATATGATAGTTAACTACTGCATTGAACAGATTCCACTGTGTAAAATGGGACTGTGGGTGTTGAATTTATTGAAAGTCCTTCCACATTACATTGCCCTATTTTCCAAGCTTTATGGGGTGACCAGATTTTCTAGGACAGGCCTGTATTTTAGCTACATGTAAGTGCCCTTATATATTCGATTGTTGGTGTGTGGCATATTTCATCACTGTTGTCATGTAAAGGACCCTTGTGCAGAGTATTACAGTACACTCATGTCCACAGTTCATGTGCACACATGCAGCATACGTGTCATCTCTGACCAGATCAACTTTTTATAATATCAGTAATTGGAGGTAGCTGGCTAGGGAAGATCTAGCCAAGCATATGTCCTGACAGTACTGTTAGCGGGTAAGGTACCACACTCCAGGCAAGCTTGCAATGTGTGCATTTTTTGTGTAGGATGAAATTGGAGCCTGGCGCCTAAAAAGAATGCATGTTCTTTTAATGAGGATCTCCAGAAAGAGTTCACTATTTTGAGGAAAGATCTCCCTAATCCAGGCAAACTTGCACTCTTCAATATAAAAGGTGCTACAAAGGATGATTTGAGATTAGGTTCCATAAAGAACCATTTCTGCAAATGAGGTATGTGTGAAGGACCTTTTTTAAGGGCTTAAATATTGATGTAAAGGTTCTAGTCAATTTTAAAAGGTTCCTAACACTCACATCTCTTTTACAAAAATGGTTCTTTATGAAACCAAAAATGGTTCTTCTTTGGAATTGCTTTAAGGTTGAGGTTACTATTGAGGTTACTATTTTTAAAAGAATGTAAACCAGGCTAACATCAACTAAAAGTCATGCAGTGTAACCCTGGCTTAACAGCACTGCCTTCCATGAAGGATATTAAAAAAGTGGTGCAAGCCGTGTAGAGCAGCATTGGCACTACAAAGTAAGAATGAATCTCTTTGGCTGAAGAGTACATTACCCAGGAGAGAAAGCTTTAGCCAGAAGCAGTCTGCTTTTTCTGAGTGATGTGCTTATGGCCATATTGAGTGATTAGTGCTCCCCTCCAAGCATGTTAAGGCCCTTAATAAAGCTGTGAGGTCACCTGATGGAATGATGCAGCAGGGTGCGTCGCATCCTTCAGGAGAGAAAGTCTCTTACATGCATCTGATGCACTCTTCACCCATCCAGATGGGTGGCAGTATTGTGCCATACAGAGAAAGCCTCCATACAACTTGATATTCCAAAATACTGGGAAGTGAACTCTGAATGCCCTTCTCACAAACTGTGGAAGATTTTCAAATTAACTGAAGTCATACCGCAGGCACTTAATGCAGCTATCAGTGCTAGGACATATTTTAGCAGTCATACGATACATTTGATGTGTGTGTGTGTGTGTGTGTGCATGTGTGAACACACATACACATCTCAATTCACTGCCTATCATGACTCCAGGCAGGGTTGAGCTTGGGGAGATTGGTATTCTTGTACAGTAAACATTGTTTTGACATGATGACAGCTGTGATGCAGAAGTGCCTGCAGCAACTCACAGCTCTCACCCAGACTTTAACCATGATAAACAAAACAACACAACACACTCTGCCAGAGTTTGCCTAGAATGAACAGCACTACACAACACTCTCAATGAGACTTAAGCAAAGACTAACGAAGTAGTCAGGTACCTTTATTGTCATTAGACTTGTACACTTGTACCGTCAACATTCTTCTCTTTGCATATTCCAGGTGAGAAAGCCAGGGTCAGAGCATAGGGTCAGAGACCTGGGAACTACAGCACCCCCTGGAGCAGAGAGCATTAAGTACCTTGCTCAAGGGCCCAACTACATTCTTTAAAACTAGGATGCCAGGTTTTACCCATTGACACTTTTGGTTCACTAACAGACCTTTCAAAGGATTGTCCATTATTAATAGGTCATTTTGGGAAATGAGAGGCACAAATATGAACAACTTTTTCAAAGTTAATAAGAACCTTCACATAATTCAATCCTTGAATGGTAAAAATGGCATGACCAACTTGACCAAGATAATCATCGAGGTGATCTGGTGGGCAAACTGGTGGGCTAGTTTTTTAAAGCTGGTTGATCTGTTTGGTCAAGCTAGCCATATTGGTGGACCTGCCGGTCATGCTAACCAACCAGTTTGGTTAATCTGGTCCTGCTAGTCAAAAAAGCTTGGTCATGCTGGTCAACCACCTTGGAACAGAAACATATCCTATGTTAATTAAGAACTAAACTGGTCAACCAGCTTAAGCTGACTAGGCTGCTTTTCTCAGCAAAGACAGTTGAGTACAAACAATTTTTGCTATAATAATGATAAAATAATGAGCAAATCTATACCAAACATGTTCAACCACACAGTAAGTTCCTTGAGGAACCTTTAGGGGTTCTTCTTAGGGGTTGAATTTGAAACTGGGAAGGAACCTCTTAAGGTGCTTTGAGGAAACTTAAAGGAACCTTCTTCCTTCAGACATACAATAAGCAAGCAAACCTACCCAGTGCTCACAATGAGACTTGAACTATAAGTACCACAGTTAAACAAGTGATGAGCTATGAGAACACACATAGCCTATTGTGCACAATTATTTTATTACGCTGCCTTTATAAGACATCAAACAGCACCATGCAAAGCTTAAACTACGTTTCAATTAAAAAAGGACACACAGTATGGCGTGACTTGCCTAAAATTGCCTTGCCTTGGGAAATTAAGTTTAAACTAAGTGACAAGAATTACAGTGAAATCAGTCCCCATGGAAGCATCGCAAAGAATCCACAGCTTAGGCTTATTAGGAGACCAAGACATACACGCACTCACACACATCACAGCCCCCATGGTGCCAAAGCTGCTGTCTGATTCAGGTGTGCGAGGATGGTGAAGAAGCCTGAAAAGCTCATGAACAGTGTGAACAGGACAGTTTGAACATCGTAAAGCGCTGCTCAGAGTTGGGTCTTTGAACTGCGTTCTACTCAGACAGACAACCTATTGTATTACTCTCAACAGGCTTATCCCAGCACCTTTTTTTGTGTCAAACCCTAGACAATTATGTGCTCGCTTCAGATTTGTATTTCTCTGAAAGTGCTTTTTTTCAGTAGGCATAACGGCTCAGACTTCAAGAAAAAAGAGACTTCCCTAAAGCTGAAAATACTGTCAATATAAACGTGGAAAGGTCAAGAATCTGGTCCATGGACAAACACACCTAATGTTGGGAATAACCATTTGATATTTACTTCCAGACCACCCACGGACCTCTGAATATCAACCTTTTTATTGATAAACCCTGAGCTACGGAATATGATTATCCACCTACTTCCACAGGCAGTTGCTAAGGTCTCCAAACCAGTTATGAAACAGGGAAAAAAAACACAACAGCCTAAAATTTAATTAAGTTTAATTGTGATTCAAGTTTCCTCATTACTACTTTTAAAGTTCAGTACACTGCTCAGGACAGCTTCTTACCCAAGGAGAGGGGAAAAAACTGTTTCACACATGTTTAATTTTGCTGAAAGACTCTATGATTGCATTATTCATTAAGGTTCCTTGCTGTGGTATTTTCTCACTTGCCTTCCTGGATGTGATTGCACAGTAATTACGGGATGAGTCAATAGTAAAAGATACCATTTGTGGAGATGCCAGTAAAGCACCTGAGATGGCAAGCGTGGTAGACAATTGGAAAGTAAAAACATGTTTGATTTCCACTCTCGAGCTCTCCTGGGTGGACTCTTTTGAGCTCTGCTCCTGGATGGACTTGAAACAGAAGCGAGAGGAGAAGCACATGTCAGGATCACAGAATACTTTGTTTTTTTGCTTTAGAGAATATTCATACAGTCGGGAGGACAATTACGAGCCAGTCTTAGCCACCTGTCAGCAATCAGGCCAAAGCATAGTAGATAGTGCCTTTCAAACATACATGTGAGAAAACCACGACTTTTTCTTTGAGGTTGCTGCACTCCCACTGAGGTCTCTGAGATTCCTATGAGGAGTAACGATATGCTGTTCACAAACCATTAATTCCAATGACTCAATTGGAAAACTAGGGCTATTCATTGATAATAGAAGTGTGCATTATCACTTTTGGTCCACCAGCAGATCACATGCTGTTTAATGGGTTAACAAGGTAATTGGGGTAATGGGGGTAACAAGGACCAGGCTGGACAAATAACAACTACAAAAAGTCGACCTACATGTTTGTCATGATTCTTTTTTGACAGAAGTTTGACAGTGAGAACTTTATTTTGAGTTAGGTTATTTGTACGATAAGACACTTCTGAGAAGATTACCTATAAAATATTCACAAAATGAATATTGGCTGAAAGTGAATTTTGGCTCTCAGTGACGGGTCTTTTGGCGCAAGTGTAGCGGGGCTGGGGATGGGATGGGGGGTGGGTATTGGGGGAGTTCTACAATGTCACCGTTACTCAGCATGAGGGAAATCAACAGGCAGTAACTGTGCAGGCAAGACCAGTACAAGAAGCCTGCTGTATTTCTTTATTATTATAATCTATTTTTAGCATGTATTCACTGTCATTATACAGACAGAAACAATGCGTAAAGTTTGCAGAGCGCTTATCTCACAACATGAATCTGATATTCCACATTAAAAGTTTTATTCTTTCGCCTGTAGCTTCTGCCCCCTACTTGGGCGAATAGCAGTGGTCACCTTATTGACTTGTGTTTAGTAGTGTCTAAACTTATCTTATCTTTGGGTATCTTTGAATTTTAGCCTATTCAAACTAGCTGAGGTTATTCTTAAGTAAACAGCAAAGCACTTTTGTAAGTCGCTCTGGATAAAAGCGTCTGCTAAATGCCGTAAATGTAAATGTAAATGTAAATGCCCCATTTAAGGTTAAAATTCCAGTAAGAAAAGTACTACTGCTAGAAAATAACTCCAGCCTTGTGAGTGCAATTGTGTTTGTTCTGAATTCGATGTCGGAAATGTGGAACTTTTTAGGTTATGGGACAAGTTGGTTAAATTAGTCAGGGCCAACAAAGCTAAATCTTTATGCAGTGGTTTAGCAAAAAACAAGCGTATTTTGAGCGTGGAGCATACACTTCTGTACAGAGTGGAGCGAGAAAGTGTGTGGCCGGTGTGACTGGCATACCTACGTTGATTAACACAGGTGTTGCTGTGTTTCTGCAGTGTTGTAGAGACCCGCTGGTCCTGTGGGGAAGCAGGTTAGACGAACTAGTGAAATTAAAGCTGATTTCACACCGCACTATCCAATCCCACCGGTGGGACCACACTAACCATGGACCAGCCATGACAAATCACACTGGTGGGACCATACTTGCTAAAGGGTTAAGGAAGGGGTACAGGCAAAGGAAAATTAGCGAAAAAAAGATTTTAAAACATGCAGAGGAAATTGCACACTTAGCAACCTTGCATGAGAAACAGCGCTATTACATAAACAGTACTTGAAGCTTTCAGTCTTTAGCTTTAGAGCTGAATAAAATCCACAGGTGCTTGTGTTCATCCTTTTACCGTGAGAAAATGACTCAACACTGTAGGCCTGAAAGGAGGAAGGGCAGGTCAAGCTCTTACTGAGAAAGGCAAATAGACAAGAAAACAAGAAAATCAAAGTGCTGAAGCTGCTGGTGTTTTCAGAACAACGGACCAACCTCAACATCACTGAATGTGTTTGGGATGACATGGATGGTGAAAAGCAGAACATGCTTCAACTTTGAAAACTTTGTGTAGATGTGTGGAGAAATCTTTCCCAGCAAAAAAACTGAAAGAGAGTCTCCAGACAAAAATGGAAGCTGATATAAAAAAAAAGGTAAAGAGCGCACTCTCTAAAAACCTCTGAGAATGCCTGAGGCTGAAGGCACCTCCTATTTCTCACAAGATTAGAAATGTACATTATTTCATCTATATTTTATTGCCTATTCACAATGGGAAGCACCTTCTCACTGACCTGTTGTCAAAGCCAATTTTACATGACCTTATGTGGTGGTGTCACTTTTCAAAGATCCTTTACTGCTGGGCAATCAGCATCACCTTGAGGTAACTTTGTTGTGAAAGCTGCCCACATTCAAAGCGAACGGTAGCTACCGAGGAGCCATCCATGCGGAACCTTCCAGAATATGTGTTGCGGAGCCGTTGCGTCGGTGGCGGACGTGTCTGTCGCAGGCTGCCGGGTGCTGATGTAGGTTCTGACAGCGAGCAGGGCTGGAAGGGTAGGAGGAGACCTCTCGGCTTGACAGGCTCAGACAAGGAGGCTGTGTGAACCGGTGAGCGAGCCGGAGGACAATTATGGCCCGACCAAGCCGTCCGGTGCGCCGCCCTTTAGCATGCTATGTGACTGGGTGTTCAGTCAGCTGAGAATGAGGACTTGAAGCTCGGAGAGTGGAGCAGAACACTCGGCCCAGCAAGTGAAACTTCAAGGTTATCTGGAGAAAACAGGGTTGCTGCAGAAGAGAAGGAGAAAAAGAGATGAGCCTGATGATGATGATGCTGATGAGATGTTTGGCTAAATAAACAGTATTACTGTTGTCCTCATTACTACTCCAGCATAATCCGAGGCTCCAGCTGTAATTGGTGTGGTTTTAGGAGAAGATGCGACGCAAGCTATGAAAGTACTGACATCTGTAGCTGGTCTTTGTACCTGGTTGATGCTGTAAGCATCATTCGGCTCTCATTAAGCATGAAATAATATTTTCACAGTGCTTCTCCAACCAACGGCAGCAGTTCTCCAAACTCAGACCCCCACAACCCCCACCCCCCCTCCCCACTTTTGCTGAGGAAATTTTTTCCTCACAGCTTGTTTTGCAGCCCACGCATCTATATCCTAAAGCCGCGCTGATCGCATCAGTGCTTAGCTGACTTTTTCAACTTTCTGCCAACTCCTCTTCACATGCAGGAAATTTGCATTAATTAGGCAGGCTCGGAGGACTCGCTCGAGCTGCACAGCTCCTGCTGCAAGACGAATACATCTCAAACACTGGAAGTAAATAAACATTGTTTCTCAGCTGTCGTCAAAGGTATGAAATTGAGTAACGAGAGCACCAAGCGTGGTGCGATGCTTCAAATGTTCTTTAAACAGGTTTTTAGCACACAGCTTCGGGGGGGACTCACACTCATGGCGCTCTGGATGAAAACATATGGCTGATCACTTCGCCGTATAACCCATGAGCAAATTTCCTCAGCCACTGATGTCACAAATGTGATCAAACTGTGATTCCCATGCCTTGCAGATGCACAGGGTTAGGCTTCTGGTTGTGAAGACACTACTTTTCACGCACAACGTGCCGTTACCTGAGCTTTCTGTGCATTATGCATGCATCTGTTTGATCAGGAAAGTATTAAAACTGCTTATCCTGGGTGTAAAAAAAAAAGAAAAAGAAAAAGCAGTAGCTATGATACCTGGCGTACCGTACTCCCCTCTCCCCCTCTTTGCTCTCTCTGCACAGTTCCCCTCTTAATCTGCAGTGGCTGAATTATTAACATGCCTGCCGGCGGTGTGAGAACATACCTTCCAGCTACAAATTACGCACGGCTCCCGCAATTAGCCAGCTGACATGCCGCTCAAGCACTTCATTAGGCTCGGAGAGGGCTGCTGGAACCGTGCTCCGTTGCTCATGCAAGAAGACAACATCCTCCAGCAGGTGGGCAACAAGCAGTGGAGACCCTCTAAGCTGCAGCCCCCCAGGGCTCATCGCACTTAATGCCCAGAAATCTCCAGATATGGATTCCCACCGGCATAGCTTTGTTAGCACAGGTTTGTATGCATGTAACTTAGTTTTTCAGTTGGAGGGGGTGAACAATACTGGGATGGAGTAGCTCCTCGATGTGATGTAGGCATGATTTGTATGATTATTTGTTTATTTGTGTCCATCACATTTGGACTACAAAGCCAAAAAATGGACTAACCCATCACTACCTGATACCATTGGTCAAAACCCAACCTTGTAAGCTTCGTGTACAACTTGGCCTGACCTGCGATCCTTCAAAAAGCATGAAATGCAAGTCTCAAGGCTCTTCTCTATTCTGACACCTAGTCAGTGGAATAAATGTCTCCTTTCTAACAGCTATTAAAGGCACATCTATTTCTGAAACATTAATATGAATGCATTTAACTCACTCTTGGTTTTGGTCATGGTATCTTTGGACTATTGCATGCTAGACAATGCTAGCTAGCATCTGAGAGGTCAATAGAGTCAATAAAATCTGCAAAATGTCATAAATGTAAACAGTTAACTATGTAGTATTTTAGCAAAAGGTGTGTTTATTAATTCCAATTCATTCACATAAACCATCAAATAAAAACATATATTTTAACAACAGCATGAACACATATCCCCAGCACCCCAATATTCCACCCCATTTCCTCAATGTCCAATTCCTTCCCTTATATCCTCAACCCCCATTACTCCATCTTCATCAACTATATGCCCCATTGCTCCATCCCATCTCTTCTTACTCCACTGAATATCCCTAACACCCCATTACTCCCCCATATCCTCAATGCCTCACTTCTCAACCCCATATTCTCAGCGCACCATTATTCAACCACAAATCTGCTTACTCCACACCTTATTCTCAGCATCCCATTACTCAACCCCATATCCTTAATGCCTCAATTGTCCACCCCATAATCTCAGTGCCCCATTACTCAACCCCATATCCTTAATGCCTCAATTGTCCACCCCATAATCTCAGTGCCCCATTACTCAACCCCATATCATTATTGCCTCAATTGTCCACCCCATAATCTCAGTGCCCTATTACTCAACCCCATATCCTTAATGCCTCAATTGTCCACCCCATAATCTCAGTGCCCCATTACTCAACCACATGTCCTCAATGCCTCAATTGTCCACCCCATATCCTCAGTGCCCCATTACTCGACCTCATATCCTCAACATCTTATTACTCCACCCCATATTCTTAACTCTCTGTTACTCCACCTATACCTCCATCTATTTACCTAAAACAACAAGGAGGAAGTCATTAAAATCACATTGCTGCCAAAAATGTCACGATAACAAAAGGTTAACAGGGACTGACTTTACATATTGAACAAAGAGGATACATATTTATCACTTCAGAGAGCTGAGTGAAGTTGATGTAATATATGTGACTTAAATTGGCTTTATTGAAAACTGTTAATTCCAGACTTTTCACCTGTAGATGCATATATAAGGGTTTAATTTCAGGATTTTTTTTTTGGCAGGGATCCAAGCGGTCATTAAAAAGCAAATACACACTTTTTGTCTTTCTGAGCTTTGCTCACTTAAATGACTGATTGCATGGACCCAGTTCTTTGGGTCTCATAAAGTAGTCCCTCGAGTTCAGTAATAAGCTGAATTGCAATCACGGCCTGCAGACAAAGAGGAGCTTTTTGGAGTGAGAAACAACAGCGGGAGCGAGCGCAACACAATGACCTGATTGACAAACACGCTGAACATCAGTTCCAAAGGATGAAGCGCCGGCGGGGGGGAGTTGGGTGGAAGGATCGACTTGCAAATCGATATGGGGCTTAAAGAAGCCGGAGTGATCTTAGAAAAGGGACTTGGAGCACACACACACACACATGCTCTCTGTTTTTGTGTCTTTCTATCACTTGCTCTTGCTTTTTCTCCCTTCCTTTTCTTTTCCACACTCGTTTTCTCACTTCTCATTCTCTCTCTCACCCACCAGACACGCATACCCGCACCACCCTCTCTTCTCATCTCTCTCTCTCTCTCTCTCTCTCTCTCTCTCTCTCTCTCTCTCTCTCTCTCTCTTCCCAACACACGCTGTGCCCAAAAGAGCTATATTAAATTACCATTGTCTGACTTTGTATTTTATTTCTAAGTGATCCCATTATTTCACAGCCTCTGAACAATTACATATCCATTGAATGCATTCACAGACTCAAATGAAGTGGAACCGGAGATGAGAAACACTTTTTTCCCCCTCCCTCTGTCTCTCTCGGGAGCGGAGAAGAGCCTCTTACTCCCCCCTCACTCTCTTCCTCGGTGAAAACCTCTTCAAAGGTGGCAGCCGCTTTCTCCCGTTTAGTTGTGTGAAATGAGAAGAAAGGCCGAGTGGCGAGGAAAACACTTGAGCGCTGTCACGCAGGAGGGGAGGCCGCAATAACTCTTACCTCTTCTCCTGCTTTTTGGGGCTTGATTACCTCTCAAGGTCCTGATTCATTCACCTGTGCCACTACGTGCATTATGCTTGGCATACACAAGAAATCTGGTGGTAGGAGGAACCAGGACATGAAGTCTAAACCCAGGCCTCCGTAAAGCTAGCTTGCGTTTACTGGTTTACTTCTAGAGCTAGACTGTTTACAGTTTACAGTAACACTGCAGGTGAATAAAACTGTGTTATATTGCTGTATTTTCCATAAGACGCTGATAAATCTGTATATTATGTTAACAATACCTCTCTAATATATATTTATATGTACTTTACAATAGTTCACAATACCTCTATAATATTTTCACATGTATATTTTACAATGGTTTACAATAGCTCTATAATTCATGATGTATTCACATGTATATTTTATAGTTGTTTACAATACCTCTATAACATATTCTTATTACTATTATTTGTATTTTCATATCTTTACAACCATTTACAAAACTATATTATTTTATTTTACAATTCTATAATATTTCCCCATGTATACTTTACAATAGTTTACAATACCTCAATAATATATTCACATGTATACTTTAGAATAATTTACAATACCTCTATAATATATAATATATTCACATGTATACTTTACAATAATTTACAATACCTCTATAATATGTAATATATTCACATGTATACTTTACAATAATTTACAATATCTCTATAATATGTAATATATTCACATGTATCCTTTACAATAATTTACAATACCTCTATAATATATTCACATGTATATCTGTCCATCTCTCTGCCTGTTCTGTATATACTGTATTTATTGTACATTCTGCACTTGTTGAATATTGCACTTCTGGATAGATGCTAAACTACATTTTGTTGCCTTTTACTTGTACATGTGTATTGACAATACAGTTGAATCTAATCTAATCTAATCTAAATGAGAATTCAAATTTAGTCAAAAAGAAAATACTGTACTAAATTACAGATTCTGAATACATATAGAACCATGGCAAGTCTGAGAATTATCTGAATGCTTACATAGATCTTTTCATGTTTAAGAGGTTCTTTTTTTATTTTAGAGAACCTCTAGTTTATGGTTATTTAAAAATCCAACTTGGTTCTATACTGTATACCAATAAAAAGAGCTCTACTGTTGTCAAATAACCATGTTTCTGCACTATGTAAAACCCTTTTTGCAAGGAGTGTAACATACTATTTTTGGACCAGATTCCAAATCCAACAGTAACAGCACTACAGCCAGTGAAAATCAATTTGAGCTTAGTTGTGATTTTTGTCCTAAAAATTAGAATGATCTCTTAATTATATGAGGCAAAGCCAGAATTGGTATTTCTCACTCCAGGACTCCCCATATGGTCAGGAAGTGTAATTTGGACTTAAGGACAGGCTTTACACATGCATTTCTAGACAAGCTGAGAGATACAGAACTGTCACTGAAAGTGAAAGATGCATGTAGACTGAGGTGGTACAGTAATATTATCAGATTTTACACGAGTATGCTGTGTTTCACAGTTACACAGTAGCAACAATAAAAATGCTACATAATGCTGTTCTAAGCAGCAGAGTGTCTGAACATCAAGACTAACCTGTGAGACTAAACACATTTCAAATCTCATAGATACTTAAATATGTTGTAGATTTTTTCTCACTATGGTGTGCTTTACAAATCACTGATGCATATAAATGAAGGAAATGAGAGGTTGTGCTACATTTCTCAGATCCTGTAAAAGTTCCAGTAAAAGCACCAGTAATCCTCCTGTATAAATAAGCAGACATGCTACCACTCTTTGTTCTTAATGTCACAATAAAATTGCTGGTGCAAAAATTGATGAATTTGTCCAGTTGTCCAACATGTCCAGTTTTCTTCAACTTCCCAAAATGCCAGGTTTAAGTCAGATGATGCTTCACACATTTCCTGGACTATTCTAAACAGTCTGGATATTTCTGAATAGGGCTGTTTTTTTAATTGTATCAGGAACATTTCTAAAACTGGAGATTTAAGACAGAGGAAAGGCTTGATATTATAGTGCTGGGTAATTTAAAAAATTTATTCAATTCTTAGCCCCATAATGTTTTTGTTTTTCCAAGAACAGAGAGAGAGAGAGAGAGAGAGAGAGAGAGAGAGAGAGAGAGAGAGAGAGCAGCGTTCTGAAGGCCACCTGCTGCTAAATCGACTGAAGTTCCTTTTAATGGACAGCCTCTGTAGAGACGAGGTGAAAAAAAAACATTAGATTAATATGAAGCTATGTTGTAATTTATGGCTTTCATTTTGTCCCTAATGCTACGTTTTTTTGCTTTTTGTGTGTGTGTGTGTGTGTGTGTGTGTGTGTGTGTGTGTGTGTATGTGTGTGTTTTGGATCAAGGCAGGTGTTCGGACACTCAGGCGCACACTGCCAGGACACACACTGTTATGTCCATCTGTAAGTCTGCCCCTAGTGCAGGTCTCTCACCTACACAATCACCTCTAAATAATGGAGCAGGGACAGAGTGAAGGACCACAGTGTTTTCCCCCGGCTCCACACACACACACACACACACACACACACACACACACACACAAACATACACACACTGCCGGGGGTGGGAGAGGTTGGGGTGGTGTGGTGGGGTGTGCCATCGCTGGAAAAATAGAGCCATTTGTGGTAAACAAGAAAGAGTGTGGAAGGAGTTGTAGATGCTAAGCTTCTTGTTGGATCTTTACCTAAACACCACTGATGTTGGAGAGATTGTAGGATCCATGAGATGATGAGATGAAGAAAAAAGTACCATTTGAAATGTCAGTGGCAATACTTTACCACAATTTTCTTTTATTCACAATTGTAGTCAGTGTGTTGGTGTCTAAGGTTTGGTTTCTTACAGTTTTACTGAGGCCATGGAAAGATACTAGTAAGCCACTTGTACTAAGCCTAAGTACTTTTGTCTTTTGAACTTTTAGAGCAAGATCTTCAGCAAGAAGTTCAGATCATGCAAAACAAACACCTTAAAGCTGATGCTAAAAATAATGCTGATTCTACTAGCATTCCTCTATGATTCTCAATGTCTGTCAATGCTAAGCTAACAAACTATAACACCATTTTTGTTGATTTTTTGGTTTTGTTGTTCATAATTGACATACTTGTAGTTTTACAGTTTTGACAGTGTCAAGACTACTGCTTGTTTTCATGACAGCAATGTATCTAGGCCTTAGCAAGGCCTAACCAAGCCTGGTCCCACCTTTTGGAACTTGGGTGATTTCTTTCGAATATAGTTGGTGGTAAGTTATTAAGCCTTCTGTTCAACTTCTGAAGACTAAACCTGAAGACCTAAAGACCAGGGAGCAAAAAATATGACATTTTTCGATGAGGCATTTCAAGAATTTTACCAACAACAAAATACATATTGCAAAACATTAAAACATAGTTCCTACAAAACAAACTTGATTAAATTAAACTGAAATGAAGTATTTTTGTTAGTTCATAGAAACCATTGGGACCTTCCTTGCAGGTCAAAAAGTCCTTGAGAGTTTCCCTCTTTGGAGACGACTTCATAGCTCAGCAAGGTTTGAAGCAAGTGTACGTACATGTATTTGTTAGTTGTATTTGACTTTTAGCTTGAGTGCAAATCTAAAAAAAGCAAACTTAAGCACCAAACATGTCTCGTCTCATCAAAAAAAAAAAAAAAAACATAATTTCTGCCTTGCTTTTCCCACTTTAACACATAACATGCTCATACACTGTCAATGAATATATTCTTGGAATCAAGAAATGGGGCGTGAACTCACATTAATCTCCCCCTGCCCCATGTGAGTCACTTTGAAGGGGGTTTTGATTGCGGGTGGTGTTAGCGTGAGAGGCTGCAGCTTGGGCCCGTTCTCACTTCAGCTGTAAACTCACGTTGAACCTGTCAGCTCTACCCGCTGCACAAACTGTGCTCAAATGCGTCAGTATTAGGTGTGAGCGAAGCAATGCTACAGAGGTGTAGTCTTCGTTAGGGGCTGACAAACATTCTTATGGCAGGTCCCACATGTAGAGGTACTGTTTGTCCCGGGAACCATCATATATTTTGTGACGTGTAAGAAACTTGTCAAAAAAGACCTTGAATTTTGATTGAAACGTTCACAAACCCACGCTGTCACACAGTGTGGAATAACTGGGGTGGCACAGTGGCAGAGCAGGTAGTGTATGTGCTTCAGTAGCCTGGAGCACACTCCGGTCACTGTCTGTGAAGAGATTGGGTTTCCTTTAGGTACATTTACCACAGAATCTAACAGAACTGCCTCACTGTTCACTCAGAAACTACGTTTCGATACTCACTAGTTCACCTTTTTTATCTGCTTCTTCTTGATAAGGGTCATGGTTGTCCAGAGCCTACTTGGAATCATTGGGTGCAAGGTTGGGATCACTTAGAAACTGCCAAATACAAAAGTCAGAATACATAGCTTGATAAAAATGCTCAATATACAAGAACCAGGAACAGTGCATACACTAGATTATGCCTGAATGTCAAAGACAAAGTTGAATTGGTGTTTTGATTAAGTCAGTGTTTAAAAACAGCAAGCAGCTCTGCTGGTCAGACACCCGGGGGAGTTAGTTTCACCGCCTTGAAGCCTGGGCAGCGCTTCTCTTCCATCCGTCCTAATGGGTGGTAGATCAAGCCGAGCCGTACAGGTTGGGTTTTGACCTTTGCCATCGGGAACAAAGGGGCTGGTGCATTTTTGACTTTGTAGGCCAGCTCAGGGTTTTAAATCTGATGTGGGCACCCACCAGGAAGCTAGTGAAGAGAAGGCAGTAGAGGAATGACATGGCTAACACTCCAGTTTCCTCCCAAAAAACATATATTGAGGGAATGAGTATGTGTCGTACACTGCAAGGGACTGGCACCCTGTCCAGAGTTATTCCTGCCTTGTGCCCACTGATTCCGGGTAGGCTTCTAACCCACCGTGATCCTAACCAGGTAGAAGCGCATAAGATGAATGCTTGAGTGGCAGTCAAGGCAGAGTAGGCAAGACCTAATCAAGACCAACACAAATTATTTGAACCATAAAAAGTTGTTGTGTATTATACTTTATTCTACTTTCATTATTATTAATTTTACATGACAGATACAAATAATATTACGTCTGTACAATATATGTTGTACAAAAAATTCAAAATTAAATTTGATGTAATCTTGAATATGAAATACATGATTACATTAAATTTGAACAAAAAGAGAAAATATTGATGTATTTAACTGCATTGTTTATATTACATAACGAGAGAAAAAATCAGAGTCCAATTTCAGAGTCCATCTCATCCTGACACAAGGGCGACAATTAATGTTGAAATTGTTCCAAGATTTAACAATGTTACATTTTCCATTGAGTAGTTTTTGATTTCCTGCCTGAATATTTGCAATTTCCTATTTTTTTTTATATCTTTCAAGATTAATAAGTAACAGGTAGTAACTAGAGTACCAGTTACAGCAACACACTATATAGCTGATGTTCTATTCTTATTCTCTGTCAGCTAGTTTTTTTAGGGAATGCTAACTGCTAACATATATGCTCAAACACTCAAAACACACTGCTGACGGGCTGAAAGTGTTATTACGAATAGTTATTACCAAAGAACAGCCTGTTCAGTTTGTACAGAACTCCCTGTAGTTATTGAGTAATACACCATAGTGTGTAATAAGCCTTGCTGTGTTAACGGGTTAAAAAAGGGTATTTTCTAAGGGTTTAGAAACAGTGGTTCTTTGTTGGACCATAACAACTCAAAGAACCACTTGAACAGTGAACTGGTTCTTTGCCTGGTTAAATGGTTCTTCTCTTCTTTGGTGGAAACATATTGAAGATGATTTTTAAACCTTTTATAAAATGGTTTCACATGTTTCACAGTTAAGGCAGTGGTCTTTCCTTGACTTATTTACTCTTACTAGGGTATTTTTTATTGATTAACACTATATTTCTACTTTGAATTACCTGACTACTGCAGCAGTACAGTAGTCCAATCCGAAGTTACAGTACTCTTTCCACTGCTACGCAGAGTATACCCACATCTTCAGACTAGATTGCCATGCAAACAGCCTCCAGAGTCCTTTCCTAATCACAATATGAGGGTGGTCAAAGCTGAGAGTTTGTCAGAGAAAAGCACTGCCCCTTTTCCTGTGACGGTGGGCTGGGCAGAAGCCTTGCTGCTAGCACGCCGGGGATGGTATGCAAAAGGTTTCCAGCGAAGAACAATTACTTTGATGCATAATTGATCGAGCTCTCTTCTAAATGTTTTACATAGCCCCACTAGGCTGGAGAGAGCTGTGTGGGCTGCCTCTGTGTATGTGTGTGTGTGTATGTGTGAGAGAGAGAAGCAGTGAAAGTGTATTCATCGTTTGAGGGCCTCAGTTGAACCTGTCATAAACTCTAATAGCATTGGCAGCATCACCCTGGCTAGAGGAGCACATCGTAGATTGCACCTGAAACATGCATACACCCGCAAACACATGCATTTGTAGGTTATTTTCATTAATATTGATGGCATATATCAGATCCTCCTTATTCAGTGCAAGTTTCAGTTCTTTATTGTGTTGCAGAGGTAGGAGAATGTAGCATTAGGAAGCTTTGGACCTGAGTGATGCACTTGCCTGGACAGGGAATTGAACCTGGACCAACCCTGGTCCTGGAAGACCCCCCCCCCAAACCCTGCCCCTCCCCCTCTCCGCCAACCAAAACCCAGACCGACACAACCTTAGTAAAGACCTTGATGTGGTTTGAGCGCGTTGAAAGAAGTGTGTAAGTGCGTCTTTATGGAAAAGGTTTGAAGCGCCCAACCCTCGTTCTGGAGGACCACCTGCTCTACACATTTTAGTGCATTCCTGCTCTACCTTCACTACCCACAACTCTGGAAAGGCTTGATAATTAGGGGATTAGCTGGATCAGGTGTGTTGGGAGCAATGTAAACGCTTAAATGTGTAGGAGGAGGGGGGTGTTAGTATAACTGCTGGCTAACTACTGATTTGCAAAGTACTGTTAAGCCTTTGGTACAGTACACTTTTAAAGTCATGGGTAAAAGTCTGGTATTAGTCTGGGTACGAATAAAAACCTGTCGCTGAATTGAACTGAACATGCCACAATACCCTTCACATTACCTAGGATTTGCAGATTCGCACCACCATTTGCGCTGATGCAAAACAAAAATGCCTTTAGATGAGGCCATAGGTGGGTTTGCATAATCAGTCTATACAGACTGCAGTGGGCGTTGAGGCAGATGTTGGCTTCTTATACAAATTTCCGTTCCACCTTAAGTACATGTCAGATACATGTACTTGCACCAGAATGTTGCTGCTGCATCATTTAAGGTGGTACAAAAATTATAATAAGACACTGCCTGAAAACTGCACATTTTACAGCACCCGTCGGGTTGTGGGTAAGAAGTTGGTGTCAGCGTGGTCTGTGCAGACTGCAGAGGGGGTTAGAGGTGAATAGCACAGCACATTTTAGAGAATATGAGGCAGATTCTGGCTTTTTTTTGCGAACTTCAGTTCCATCTTAAATTATGCTACTATTTTGTACATTCTAGCCCCAGAATGCAGCTGCTGCATCATTTAAGGTGGAATGTAAATTAAAATAAGATTGCTGCTCTTTTCGTGCTCTTTCGTTTTCATTGATAGAACCCATTTAGATTCAGTGGCTGTCCAGTATACACTACTATCATATTTGACCATCACCAGATGACCAGAAATCGGAGTCGGCACCCCTCACACTTCAATCCAATTCTCTCTCCAACTGTCAACTTCAACTGATGAAGAATTTTCAGACTAGAGCCAACCAGCACAGAATCAGCCAGACTGAGGCTTTAGGTGGAAAAACCAGACCTGTAAGATGACTAGCTAACATTGGTGCCCTGCACTATATAGTACATATTAAACTTTGGACACTGGAAATGTATCCTGATTCCATATTAGACTTTGGAATTTCGTCTATTAAACTTCTGCTAAAACAAACTGTTATAGTGTGACTAAAAAGTAAATGGACTATATTTTTAGGCATTTTCATAAAAAACAAACAATTTATTTATATTAATTTAGCCTCTAAGATGAGAATTCTGTTTTACTGCTAGGAGAATGAGACCTGAATGTTGCAAACTGTCCATGACTACAGTAAGAAATAAAATGGGATGGCTGCCGAATTAGAATGAAAACACAGACTTTTCTAATTGAACTTGGCTCCACACTGTTAAAAGTATTCATAAGGAACCATGGAGGACATTAAGAGACTTCTCTACAGTTTCAAATTGAAGAACCCCTTAAAGTTTCTCTAGGAACTTTGCCAGCTCCTTTGTCACAATGAAGTACAATATACAGTATGTCTGTGCATTTAAAGTTTCATAGGAGCTCCTGAGTGACTGTGCGATGCAAGTGATGCCTGTGGGGATTCCTTTTCCTGTTTTAATATTGCTTACTGACTAATTTAATTTAGTCTTTCTGCTAGCTCCGGGGGAAGAGACGCATTTCAAGACAGCTTGAGAGGATGGAAAGTTTACCACTGTTTATATGTGTTGCAGAAGAAGCCTGGAGCAGTTACATACAAGCACTAACACATGTATGCATACATGTACTGCAGTGGCACAAGCATTTATTTTAAAAGAGCCTTTTGTCCTGTGGAAAAAAATGTAGTCGATACATGGACACCAAACTATAAAACTAGGCCAGTTTTATTTGATTATTTTTGTGATGCCATAAAAAGCCCTAAATATATACACTAACTGTTTGTGGACACACCTTCTATTGGGTGCATTCAGCTACTTTAAGTTGCACCCATTGCTGACAAAGAATCAGCTTGTTTAGTCCCTGTAGAAAACTATTGCCAATAGAACAGGACCCTCTAGAGCAGATAAACATGAACCTGTTGGCACGCCCTGTTGTAAAGCCCCCCAGCATTGAGCTGTGGAGCAGTGGAACTGTGTTCTCTGCAATTATGCCACTCCATCCAATACTTTTTGGGGTGAGGTGGAGTGATGATCATTCATTGAAGATCATTCAACATCCTGACCTCACTAACGCTCTTGCTGCTGAATACAATCAAATCCTCCAAGCAATACTCCAAAATCTAGTACACAACCTCCCCTGGACAGTAGAGACAGTTACTCCAACAAAAGGATAGGATAAAGATAAGCTTTTTTTCCGAAGAAACAGCAGGTGTCCCAATACTTTTGTCCAAAGCTCATTTACATATTTCAGTCTAAAAGGTACAGATATGAGCCTGTTTAATTCTAAGGGATGACAAGAGGTTGGAAAACAGCCCTGAATTCTGAATGCTTTTGATACATACCACCACATAAACATCATAAGAGGAGGCTCAGGATGTTGGATAGTGAGATCTACACAGTGTTCTTCTGATCCCAGATGTAATCAACCAGCCAAGAAAAGGTTGGTGTCTGAAGTTGCTGATTGCTGAATCCATCGGGCTAATGTAGCTAAGTAACGTAAGCTTATGTGTCACATTGTTAAAGGGGTTCAGATGTAATTAATTTCTACATGGCCATTGTCCAACCTCTCTTTATCCCTTACAATGAAAGTATTTTTTTCAGCTTGATATATGTAAATGAGCTCTGTTCTGACTGGACAGGGCAGTGGCTGATTTAGGTATGGGTGTCATGTCGTGAGTCAAAACTCATTTCTCATGTCAGCAACACCATAAAGCTCAATGCAAAACAAAGGCCCTTGATTGATTGCTAAACACCTAACCAACCAACCAACCAACCAACCAACCAAAGCATCTCTTAGAACACAAAAGAACCCAACATAACATTCCATTTGAACTAAATGCAAATTGCAGAGGTGCTTCAAAGCATCATGGGAGCATTCCTATTCCACACTATTATCAGGTTATGGCATTGTTTCCATGTTGTGTAAAACCTTTTAGAATTGATATAAGCTCCTCAGCATTGCTCAGCCGGGTATCAGAGCTACCACTCTGGCCTGGGGGTCGCAGGTTTGAATCCCAAGCCATGGCACCTTGCCATCAGCGGCCAGAATCTGAAAGAGCACAACTGGATAAGCTTTCTACTGTTGGTGAAGGTAGAAGGCGCTCTCTTCCCTCATTGCTCTAAAAGTGATTTTGGCCAGGACAAGCGTCTGTTAGCTGGTGTGTTGGAGCTGGGGACCAGGCACTTTACTCTGAACTGGCTACCCGGCGAAGAAAAGAGGCGGTGGCTGGCTACACATGTATCGGAGGATCTTAGTGCTGTGAGCATTGCATGGGGATACGAGTGGGTTAATTGGCAGTACCACATTGGAGGTGAATTGGTTTAGTCTGGACTCTTGGTTGACACTGTTGAGACACTGTACTGATGCTTGAGTATTAAATAAACAGGTTAAGAGAAGCTCTAAGCTGTCTGGTGTCCAGTTGGGAATAATTGGATGGAGCATAGCCTGAAAACAATGATTATATTAAATAAATATATTGGCCAATATATGTAAAAAAAATGGCATCACTGTAACAAAGAATTTCAACTGGACTGTTTTTAAAGTTCATATATGTGAGCTATAGAGACTGGCAAACGAATCATATGTTCTTAATGATGTTTACACCAACCAGTTTTATTAAAAAAATTAAAGCCTATATCATTTATTTCTTTCATTTTCCATGATATAGTCCTTCAAGTAAGCCCATGTAGTCTTGCGTATGTGATTCTTGGAGCTGTATGGCGCATTGTTATCTAAAAAAAATGGCCAGAAGTACAACGCTTAGCTAAAAACAGCAGCAGCAGCTATTTGAAACCTGAAATGTCTCCTCTGCTAAGTCCATTCTTCCAGATTCTTACAAATAACAGTAATTTCCACATGGAACCATGAGAGAGACTAGCCATTATCCACTGACCAGAGTGAAAGTGTGTGTTAAGCACTCTGTGCAGAACTACAGAATGGACTGCATCAGCTAACTCTCCCTATTCCTATTACTCTTATTTCGTCTTCACTCTCCAGGTCTGTCTGTCTCCTTCTCTCTCTCTCACACACACACACACTCCCTCTCTCTATCACACACACACACAGACACACATTCAGTGCAGTGTTAATAAAACCTGGCTGGGGTGTGAGATTGTACAGGTGTGCAGCTGCGTGCTCTAAGCCAGCTCCATGCTGTGAGCACAGACTGGGCCGTCAATGTGCAAACTCACCGTCGCCCACCCACTCTCCACCATCTTAACGCCTTCAATTCTAGACTCATTATTCATTTAATGTTTTGAAACGAAGAAATCTGAAACTTTTCGCCTTTGCTTGAAATGTATGTGATCAGCAGAGGCATAGCTGAGAGGGTGGCGGTGATGGGAGGTAAATGAAGGAGGTGTGGTGCACATCTCAGTTAGCTAAATGGGAATATAAGAAGAAAATGTAATACAAAAATGTAATTGTAACATAAATCAATGAATTACTATATTAAAGTAGTGTAATCTGATTACTTTCAGTTACGTAATTTTACGTCTTTTTAACGCCACATATAGAAATAAAGGTTAAATATTTGAAAAAAATGAATGTTTAAATTCACATCAGTCCATACCAAACCATCTGTCCACACGTCCACGTCCCTCAAGAAGCAAATCCTCTCTCTACTACATTATAGCAGTCTCCATATTCCAAAGTCAGTATTGTGGTCTCCATGTAGACTTTTGTGTTTAGTAATATCTAAGCTTAGAGGGAATCTTTTGGATCCTAGTCTATAAAAAATAGCTAAGGATATTTTCTGAGTAAACAGTGAAGCACTTTTGTAAGTCGCTCTGGAAAGCATCTGCTAAATGCCTTAAAGGTAAATGATATACACCATTACTGCTGAAGAAAACCCTTGGGAACTCCACGGCAAAAGGAAAGAAAGCATATATTGTCAAATGTAAAAAGTTAAATATATTTTAAGAGTAAAATTATTTTTTTTAAGTATTTTGGAGGATTTATATTGATCCGTTCATCAAGAAATGATTAGATATCCAGCTGAAACAAACAGTGTAGACCAGCATTATTTTCATGTTTATCTGAATGGTCTAAACTGGTTAAGGCTAGTCTGCTGCTGGTATAGAGTATCTGTAAAGGATACTTTTTATGTCAGTAAGGATATATTAGATTTATCTTATGTTAATGTGAATAATACTATTAATACTATCAGTACTTAAATATCACACAGAAACACACATGTACACTTGATTAGCAACAGACAGAAAGGAAAGTGTAGACACAGCAGTGTCCAAAAGTTAGCTAAATTGAGAGAAGTAAAATCTGTGAAGTTTCTCAGTTTCTCATAAACACAGCTCGCTCAGAAAATCATGGTAAGAGTAATGATCTTTATCATGCTGTAATGTAACCCTGCTTGTAATCGCCTTCTTTTAATACTGTATCTTTTTTACTGTAATTGTAACACATCACACTTACTGTTTTCTTGTATCCTGATGACCTGATTACAGAGCACTGTGTTCATGTATTCCATCACTACCCAACCCTGGTCAAAAGCATGTTATACTTGGATCTGTTTAACCTCATTAAATAGCCATACTACTTTTTACCCCACATTGGTATTTGCCCCACTTTCCCCTACTATAAATAGATCATTATTATCTAATAAAAAATAGATTGAATCATAAATCCAGTATCATCGTCCAGATGAAATATCAGAATTAATTAGACCATAGCCATTCAGTAAGTGTGTTGAAATGAGATTTGGCCTCATCATTTGACCAGAACAGATATCTTACCCAGGGGGCTTTTCCCCCCTCATTTTCATAGGTGGTCACATCATACATGTCCCGGGAGCCACATGAGCAAATCTATCTGCCATTAATTAACAACTCCATGCAGGTTTAAGGCATGTGTTTCATGTGTTCAAGTGATCATTTATTCATACAGTTTGCATTATGTTTGGTTTTGTCAAAAGCTTCCGGCACTTTTTAGCTAGCCTCGTAGCACCAAACTAAGGGAAACTAAAGAAGCCAACCTAAAACACTAAACTTGGCTGACTGACTACATTTGGATTAAAAGTACCACTGATTTTCCCTATAAAGTTCTTACAAAGAAACTATAAATTGCTACATAATTTGCTACATAAAAACTACTATGACAGATACTTTACAGTTTCTTAAAAAATGATGTACAGATTTTTTTATTATTCCATTTGTGATCACAGTGAAGAATTTTAGATCTTGCAATGTTACACAAAAAAAGTAAAGCCCTCAATTAGTTCAGCAAGAAATGAGCCAAATTTAATTGTTTGAGATTCGTTTGATTGGTCTGATTGAACACAGCTAAGTGCGAATGCAGTCCACACAACTTATGCTGAGGTTTTTTTATCAGATAATAATAATAATTAGTTTTTTAATTTAAAAAATAATTATAGTTTTTTAATTAACCATCCCTGAACAACAGTAAGAACCTTAAAATGGAGAACCTTAAGAACATTGTTGCATCTTCCCAGAAATGTCTGGCCTGCTCAAATTTCCTCAAATCATCCAGAAAATTCCCAAATGTTCAAGGTGAACATCCAACAAACTGCAGGTCTCTCTAGTCTAAGCTAAGGTCAGTATTCAGACATGAGAAAACAGCAATGTAGAAAACCCTGCTGACCAGACCAATCAAAAGTATAACTTCTTGGACAACACAGATCCCTTTATATCTGATGTCAATCAAATTCTGCATTGATAGCAGGGACATAGCAACATTTAAACCAGGTCGTGGTTGTATTGCAGTGTGGGGATGATTTGCTGTCCTGAATGGGACCTGTACAACTTAATTCTCTTTCAATTATAAAAATAAAAAAAAGTTTTTATCTATTTCTACCCACTTTAGAACACCAATTACCTAATGAATTCAACCCCGTTCATGTGAACTCCCCCTGTCACTGCCCTCAACATTAGAATGGTAAAGACTAACACATGCCACATCTCCAACGCCAGCCACCACCTCTTTTCAAACTAGGCAGCTGGGATGCTCTGAGGTCTCCCCAGCTCTCCTCCTGAGGGAGTGAGGCCAATTGTGCTCTCTCAGACTCTGGCTGCTGATGGAAAACAACATGACCCAGAATTCAAACCAGCAGTCTACAGATCATAGTGGCACCATCTTAGTCCACTGGATCACTTAGAGCCTCAACTGGCTGTTCTTATCTGAGAACTCTTAAGTAGTTCATCTTTCCAAGAGCTGAAGCTGAACCATAATTGGGTTATGCAGCAGGAAAATGATCCAAAACAGACCAGCGAACCAAGAACAGTCTAAATAACTGAAAAGAAATACTAAATGAATGCTCTGTAGTGACCTAGTCAAAGTCCTGGCTTCAACCCAGCAGACAAGCTGTCTGAATCGGAAAAGAAAAATGGGCTCAAATTGCTCCACAACAATGAAAAAATTTACAGAGAATGTTGTTTACCACTATTGCAAGGTCCTTTAGCAAGTTATTACTTTTAAAGGGGAAATTATGTTTTGATACGTTTCTCTTCGTCTAATATTGCATTTTGTTCAGGGCTCTAAAAGAATTTCCTAAAAGAGTGAGGTAAGCATATCAGGACCTGCAGATAATTCATTAACACTGATAGAGTTAAAGCCCCTCCAGCAATCACCTCCACCGTTTGTAATCGTCCTCGCAGGTCCTTTTCCTATCCACACAGGTTGCTAGTTATTTTGACCGCACCCAAACTGGCTTTTGTTCCTACAGAAGGGTGTGTGTGTGTGTGTGTGTGTGTGTATGTGAGCTTGTGTGTGTTCATTTTTTTTTCCAGGGACAGCTCAACAATAGGAGCTGACATGGTGCTAAGGAAAGCACTCTATTGATTGGCCCTATCCCTTGCAGTGAGTGAATTGCTGGTAAGTATCGGTGGCGCCTCGTGCGCAATCCGGGTGCTGGGGCTTTCAGGGAGATCCATCCCGCAGCCACGAGGCCGCCGCTTAGAAAGGATCACTCATTAAAGCAACACAATGGCCCAGACTGAGCTTCCACCAATTTAAACCCCTTAAACACACCCATCTAAATGGTTTCCTGTGAATCACCTTCTGACAGAGTAGAACGCGTAATCAGTCTATGAGCCAGAATGCCAATTATAGTGAAAAGGTTCCACTCTCAGAACAGGATTAACAGAGCCCGAAAGCTGGCTTGGTAAAGAATAGGCTCTGATTAAGACATGACTTCTGAGGCTCGAAGAGTGACAATGTGATTCGCTCTTTTTAGCATAGCATCTCTGTTCCTTTCACAGTTAAAAGCAACAGCGGCGCGTCAATGTAAATAGCACAGACATAGTCATGGTCACTGTTGTTTCGTGTGACATGGACTAAAAAGCATGTTACCAAAACCTCAGGTGCAATTTACCTGAAATGGTTCAAAACTATTTAAAATCAAGCATCACTACATGATCATATATCACATTTAAGAACATATCATGTCTATTTACAATTTGGGTTTGAGGTTTTGCTATGACAGTGATGCAATTTTTCCACACATCACTTTAACAACTGACCATACTTTACTTGCTTAGGGGCCAGCTAGAGTGCTGGTGGTCATATCCTGTTTAAACCTGCTATTATAATTCCTAATCTACATTCAGTTTTGTTAGATGCTTGATAATAATAGCTAATGTAGCAGCATATGCTGTGGTTTAAGGTTGGAGGATGGGTTCCACTAATGTAATATGTCAAGTCAAGTCAAGTCAAATTTATTTGTATAGCGCTTTTTACAACTGTTGTCGTCACAAAGCAGCTTTACATAATTAGTACTTAATAAAGGACAGTTGATATGTAAACTGCATGTTTAGTTGCAGATGTGTTATGTTCAGCAGAAAACTCCTCTGGAGTTTTGGACTCTCCTCCTGTTACCGTTAGCTTTAACCATTTTGCTTCAGGTAGTTAATTTGACTAGTCTGCCGCAGCCCACATCACTGACTACTGGACTACTGGATTCCTATCGAGCCAAGCGAGATTCTTAGTAAAAAGTTAGGCCGTCAAAACAGTTTCAGGACACTTTTTTTTTTTAAATTGGTTTTATAGATTTTAAATAACTGTAGATTCTCTGAAACAGTACTAGGGTGGTGGAACCGTGCTCTTCCAATAAAAATTATATCAATTGGTACTTCAACGATGATGGTGATTTCTAATACATTGGCCCACAATTTTCCACAAGTGACAGAAAACATGCCCTCTAAGATAATAATAGATCCCCTCACTGTAGTGGTCAAGCATCCAGGCTCGTACACCACACATGCACAAGTCCACTTATCAGCTGCCCATTTCATTATTCTGCCTTCCTGTAGACCAGTCCATGTGATTTTACACCTCTGAACTCTTAGATGGTCACAGCCAGATAACGTCCTGCATTGACATTCTCAGTCAATTGCTCTTCTATTTATAATGTCTTCCACTCACTTAAATTGTTTCCCATATATATAGACATCTTAGAGATCTTCTAAACCTCTAAAATGCATTATATGAGTTCTGGTAATAATACCTTTCCTATATATAAATTTCCTATAGGCTATACTTCCATACAGACCCACTGCGCTTGTTAATCTCCTTACTCACATCAATACATTTAATTAAGCTTCAAATACACAGACATCAAAAGTGAAGTAGGCATTCCTTTACCTTCTAAGGCTCGTGTCTATCATGCAGCAATAATCTCATTCTGTAGTAATCCCCAGATTACAGTGCTACTAATCTGCTGCTGAATGACAGGTAGTGCTGTGTATGTGTGTGTGTGTGTGTGTGTTTTTACAGTAAGACTTTCACACACAGAGTTCTGTGTAGACAAGGGCACTTCATGTATGTACATGTCTGTACGGGATTTAGGAACGTGATGACAGACTGTATGCTCTGCTTAGCATTTCACAGATCCACAATGGCTTCATTCATGCAGTGAAAACACTGCGGTATGACTGAACACAGAACACTGCTTCAACACAGATTTAATAGATGTCACATGTGTGGTATTCTCAGTTTAGGTCTGAAGGGACCAGCCCTGTATTGTATTTAATATGTTTAGGGGCCTGTGGGTAAATGCTACTTTTATATCTAGCTTCCACTACGTCCACAGAAATACAATGAAAGCAACCAGTACTAGGTCTCAAAAATTAAAAAAACTAAATGTAGCATTCAGCCACTTTTGAGTTGATTTAATATATATGTAAATATATATGTAAGTATATACATGTAAATCAGTAGATTTGTATTTTTTTAATTATCTTAGCAACTTAGTTAATTTCTAATTACCTTTCTTAAATAGTTTCAAATTCAAATCTAATTAAGCTAATTAAGATTTTACCCGTTAGAAACTGTTCATTCTAAAGTAAAGCAGTACATACATTCGGATGTTCAGAAGTTATTATTTTTACAATTATATCAATTTTAATCACTTGTAATATCATAATAATATCATAATACGTTTTAATCCCATAGCTGTGTTAATTAATCAATTATTATGAGTTGGTTAATTAACATTGCTAATTAATAGGCATTATTTAAAAATAATAACTTGATCCTGAGCATCAGAATATGTGTACACTATTTGACATATACTGTTACCATGTACAGTGGAGCAATAATTAAATAATGCAATGACAGCCTTTAGACCTGACTTTTAACATATGTCTTGGGTGAGATCATATCATAAGTGGATTTAGCAAAGTATAGGTGCCGCTGGGAGATCACCTAAACCACCTTGGGAGGTGACCATGGATGCATTTGAGCTCATAACGTATATGATGATCGTCAATGTAGCAAGAGGCTGGTGTAGTAAAGGTGTGTGGCAGAAAATGTGATCACAAGCGGCAAGTGTAAGTGGCTATATGTCTTGCTGTCCACTTGCGATCACATTACCTCTGATAGATGGTAATACCAGTTATGGACAAGGCCTGAATAGCGGTCTCTCTCTCTTTTATGTAGGCCTTTTATATACCACCTACATAACGAATGACTCAGTTGACAGGTGAATTTATATAAATGGGTTGCAAACAGCTATCCTGAATGCATGGCCTACGTGTCCATTGCTCTACCTCACATTAGCATATCTAGATTGTGCATTCCTTAAACCATGCTAAAAGATCAAATTGATCTTAGACAGACTTTTAAAAATGACTTATTTATAAGCAACAATGGGATATAGCATGGAGGTAAGTTACTATTGATTTAGGGGGTACTAATGAATGGAGCATGCTAATGACTGAATCAAATTCTTTGTGATCTCTCTTTTAGGCAGAGCCACTAATGTGTGTCCCACTGATTCCTTGGAACAGTCCACTGATGGCTAAAATAATACTAATGAGTTAAACTGAGTGTATTGACCAAACTGGTAATGGCATTAGCATATTGAGATGAACTATTCTTTACTTAAAGCATTGTAACAACATTAATCTCAGACGTCACTGTATATACAACCTATGAACAATAAAAAATGTCACATTTATGAGCTGTGATGGAATATAGCGTTTGATGAAGTTGTTATTGATTTTGCAAGTGCTAATGATTAAAGCATGCTAATGACTGAATCATACCCATAGTGGGCTCTCTTTCATGTAGAGCACGCTCACATAACTCTAACTAATGACTCTTCAAATGACTCTGTGGTACATATCATATTAATGGTTCAGTACCAGCTGTATTAAGTCTATTGATTAATTGTAGGTATTGCATGAGAGTAGCTGCTATTTTATGAGCCGCAATGGAATAGGGCACTACTGATTTAGCTAGTACTAATGAGTACTTTAGTATTTAGTGGGCAACTGAGTTGTTAACCTAATAAATATACCTATTCAGAGAAAGCCTAATGATTTCTGGGAATTAAAACATGCACATCTGTATTTTATGTTAATATTTATATAATAATGTCAATGTTTTTCTAGTATTATCTAGTGTTTAGTATATGTACTGCAATAGCACACTTATTTCAGTGTTCAATTTTGGGTCTAACTGATTTTTCCCCCTATACTATCTGTGTAGATACAGCCATGCGGGTTCTCCCATTGGCTAGGCCTTCAGGAACTGTACTGAAAACCGTACACATGAGCTTAACCAGCACATGTGGAAAGTGACTCTGTAATCAGCCAGTTATGTTTAAATATCTAGTGGGTTTATATCATTAGAAGGAATGTCATAGTTGTCAGGCCCTCGTAATCACACCCTCCCCCCGGCCGATCCCGAGCCGCCGCCCACAGGCCCAAATAAGATTTCCCCCTTCTGTTCCGGTGCACTTGCTGTTCAGTTGTGTTTGCTCATGGTTCACTCATCGTTCATGTGTTTTACCTGGGACTGGAAGTACTTAATAAGCTTTACTAACACCATGGTTTGCGATGAATTGACTCTTTTGGATTATACTTGAAGCTCCGTGATTCCTCACGCGGTTCTGGCATGTTCAGATTGGCTTTTGTTTTGGTTCATGTTCAAGAGTGATTCTCAGGAACGTTAGAGGTAAGCGAGGTATGCTCGCTTCCTGCTCAGGTTCTAGTTCAGAGTCAGGAGTTAGTCACTGTGTTCATCTAGAGGCAAGTGAGGTATGTTCGCTTCCTGCTCAGTTCACAAGGCGAACCTGGTTCTAGGCAGTTCACTGCTAGGTTAGGTTAGGTTGGCCTTGTTCTTTGTTCTGGCTGCTGGTTCCCCAGCTACCCCTATTTTTATACAGAGTACTACTCTACCCTTCGTTCTGTTATCTCCCACATCGCCTAAGCAAGGCCTTCTGTTTGGTCCCCTCTTTGTTTATCCCTCTAGTTTATCCCCTGCTTAGCTCCCTGCTCCTCACAGTTCCTGGTTTGTTTTGTTCACCATCTCGTTTGTCATGTTTTGATTCTGTTCATGGTATTACCCACGATTGCTGCTCTTCACATTTCATATCCCTTGGTTTTGTGTTGGTTTTGGTTAATAAACCACCTTGCTTTGAATCCATCTCTGAGAGTGTTCATCCTTTCAGGTCTGGCCGTACACGGCATGACAATAGTAGGCCTTAGATTTGTCGCTAGTGTAATTTGTCAATATTAGCACTAGTCTAACCAGGTCTTGGACACATCAGACTTGGCAAGTAATAATGATTTAAGCTTGCCAATAACAGAACCTAGCTCTTAATGGGCTCCATTTAATGTGGACTATTTTAGCATCTCAGATGTGACAAATAAACATTTTGTCTCATTTCTACAAAAAGTATGACAGACATCATCATGGGAGCAATTTAGTTAAATATTCAAAATTATATTGTAGTGCATTATTTTTTTAAGTGGGACTAGAAGTAATCAAGGTCAAGTTCAAGTTCAGTTTACACTCCACTACCTCTTCACAATCTGGAAAGAGATGATTAAAGAAATGATAACATTAGTTGAGATAACAATGCATTCACATTCGTCTGTATATCTTAAAGATATCGTAAAGATTTCTCTATGAAACCTTCAAGCCACCTGTCCTTTACTTAGGCTTTCTGTGGTCTTGTCTGGGGTTTAATATGGCACAGAAATGGTGAAATTCTGAGAGAAAACAAACAGCACTGCAGTCGCTGAGTGTCACAGTGAGTTGACGTTGAACGGTTTCGGCAAAGTGTACACCTATTAAAAATAATAAGCGTGCTGTGGCCTTTAGGTTCTTCGACAGTTGAATAGTGTGAGACTCTCATGTCTGTGTTGCTATGTGACCAGCAGTGAAAGCTGCATATATCATGTTTAAAGGCGCCCTAGAATGCAAAGCTGTATTTTCTTTGGCTTAGTTGAATAATGAAAGTTCAGTACATGGAAGAGACAAAGCATGCACCTCAAACACTGATGGTGAATCCGGCATAATCAAAATAGAGCTAAAAAATTTACCAATTCCAAAACTCCAAAACTGTGACATAACAGTCTTGACATGTTATATTTACACCCTCCCAAATGATGCGGCTACTTTAATAGAAAATGGAAGCAAGGCTAAAAAAGGCTTAAAGCTTTTTAAAGGTAAAGCACCACTCTGAGGTGAGTTACACTCAGCGGGAGGGCCCATTAAGTTAGCCGGCTTCTATGGCCAACCGCAGACAGTAAGTTGCAGAGAGGCCAATGAAGCTACTACAATCTGTTCAGCTAGTCCACCACACACCATGACAACGGTGATGTTGCTTTGGCGTCAGAGGGGTCATGTGCTAGTCCTTCCCTACAGGTGACGGGGGAAAGGACATTGTGTGCAAGGGAGGGGTGGGGGTTATGTACGGGTTTGGTAATTGCGAGTCCATTTTGGGGAGAAAAATGGGGGAAAATTGGCTAACATTTAAAGAAACAAAAAAGGGTGGAAGGTGAAATTAGCAGCTGCAATTATGAGTGTGTTAACTGTGTTACCGTGTTTGGCAAAGGGTTTGTTTATACTAAACTGCATTAACTGCTACTTTATTTTGACCTATTTGTTAATGATGCTGTGGAGCCACAAGGGAGAAGAGAAAGAGCTGCATGCTGCCGTCCACTGACTTATAGCTATTTATACTAGCTGGATCAGTCCATTGATGGTTAGATGCACATTAGTGGGCGTAAGTGTGAGCCTCTCTATATTGTAAAGCGTTGTAAAAGACAAAGATTGATCTCACGTCTCTCTATACATGCAACTAACAACAACAGGCTTTGAAAAATAGCTCATTTATTAGCTGTAATGGAATATAGCATTCAGTGAAACTGTCTATTGATTTGCTAAGTAGTAATGATTAAAGCATGCTAATGACTTGATCAGACCCTCAGTGGTCGCTCCTTTGTCGAGGCCACTTATACGTTCCGCCGGCTCCTCGGAAAGGACCATTGATGGCTGAATTCATATTACAAGGCCTATCCATAAAAAACGCTGTGAGCCTGTCAGCTGGCAAATACATTTCTGTCGCTCCTTTATGGGGTCTCCCTGCTAGGAGGTGGATGAGTGATGGAGCTTGGAGAAGTGCTGGCTGCTCAGAGGGGGAAGGAAAGAATGAGAGACCAAAAGAGAGAGAGAGAGATTTAGAAGGGATCCACTGTGGCGAAGTGTTCATTGATGGTAACCCATTATATCAGCTTCCTGTGACACCGGCTCGTGAACATCTGTGCACGTCGTTCTCAATGACCCAGTTCATGCCTCCCCTCTCTTCCTCTCTCTCTTCCTCTCTCTCTCTCTCTCTCTCTCTCACACACACACACACACACACACACACACTTTCCCTATTTTCCCTCCCTGGCTCCTCCACTGTCACAGAGCCTTCACGATTGCTTCTGTAGGGAAAAGATTTACTGTAGTGCGTTCGACTGCAGTGTCACCGTTTTAGCTTTCATATGCACCTTCTGTGGGCACTATGGAGCACATCCTCATAATGCAGCTTAAACAAATATATCAGTTGTTACATCTGTTGGGGTTAACATGGGCTATTTTTGTTGCAATGTGTGTACAGTAGCTGGGAAAGCTTTCACAACTGGGGACGCTTTTCCCAATGTCCCAATGCCACAACATGAACGTGAATCATTTATTAGCGTAATTTCCTTTGTGTATAGGTAAAGAATAAAACACTGTAATGTGCATTGCTTCCATATCCATATCCGTAAGTTATAACATGAAGCTGATTTTAAAGAGTCTGAATAGTTTCTGAATTTATTCTTTACAACTAAACAACTTAATAGGCTTAATAGCTTAAATGGGCTAAAAAAATAAATAAAAATAAATAATAATAATAATAATAATAATAATAATAATAATAATTACCTATGCTGGTAAGCTAGCTCATTTCAGGACACCATAATGTCGGGGACATAGCAATGATATGTACATTAATGCAACAACTGTCTGAGGTCTGCAATTCATAGACATCACCACATGCTCACTATTTTCTCTGATGATGCTTTGCCAAGCCTCTGGGCAAATCATGCAGCTCTGCAGCCATCTTGATAATCTTCAGCTCTTCCTTGCTTCCTTATTTTTCCCCCCCAGCATATGGAACGCCTGCTCGATTGGATTTAAGTCAGATGACTGGCTTTCCATTTCTTTACTTTGAAAAGCACCTGTGATGCCTTAACAGTATGCCTTGGGTCATTATCTTGCTGTAGGATGAAGTACCGCCCAGTGAGTTTGGAGGCATTTTGAGCAGAAAAGAATAAGAAGTCATTGTGCTACTGCCTTCAGAAGCTATATAATCAATGAAGAGGAGTGCATCAGTACCTGTGGCAGGCACACATGCCCAAGCTACGAAATGCTTTGGATCATGGGCAGTCCATACTTTGCTGTCGACACCACTCTGGATAGTTTGGGCATTACATATCAATGTCTCTAATGGTTTTTATCCTTGTTTATCCTTTTATTGGCACAGCTCTTGTCCTCATGTTGAACAATGGCAACTATGGACTCCCACAGTGTTCTTCTGCATCTTGCACTAATGAAGTAACCATAAAAGCAAATGTCCCAAACATGATGGTGCCCTGAAATGAGAGAGCTGTGTAAAACGTGTTGTAACTTCAACATGGTGAAACTGAGATGGATGCAAATACACTTAATTTACAGCCTAATATGTGAAATATGGACACATTTCATTACCAAAAACAACATCGTTACTGCAGAAGGCCAAAACATTTTAAACTTTTAATGTAAACGATTGTGAAGAGAATTCTGATCAAATTGATGAAATCATCATTACATGTTCACACAATATGGAGAGTAAAGGTTGTGTATTAAGATATAACATTACTATATGTAAAGTAAGGTTAAATATAAGGACAGCATGTCCTCGTCTCACTGATATCTTCAGACCGTCAGAACATGCTGATATTACATATTTGATTGACACTTTTGATTTCTATCACACTTTATGAATATTAAATTGATAAATGGATTGAATTCACCCTGCTAAAGAAAACAGCTTAAACTATCATGTTAGTGTGAGGTTATTACTTGACTGTTAGCATGTTAGCTAGAGGCTAGGCCCTTAGTTCTGTTGTGCTAGTTTAAGCTTAGCACATTAGTTCACAGTTAGCGAGTTAGTTCACAGTTTAGCATGTTAGCAAGAGGCTAAGGTCTGAGTTCTGTCATATTAGTTTGTGGTTAGAACATTAATTCACAGTTAGCGAGTTAGTTCACGATTTAGCATGTTATCCAAAAGATATGGATTTAGCTGTCATGCTAGTTTGTGGTTAGACATTAGTTCACAGTTAGCAAGTTAGCTAGAAGCTAGGGTCTTAGTTATGTCATGTTAGTTTGGGCTTAGCCCATTAGTTCACTGTTAGCAACATATATCACAGTTTAGCATGTTGGCTAGAAGCTAGGGTCCTAGTTATGTCATGTTAGTTTGGGCTTAGCCTATTAGTTTACAGTTAGCAAGTCAGTTCACAGTTTAACATGTTAGCTAGAGGCTATGGTCCTAGTTATATCACGTTAGTTTATGGTTAGCACATTAGTTTACAGTTAGCAAGTCAGTTCACAGTTTAGCATGTTAGCAAGAGGCTATGGCCTGAGATCTGTCATGTTAGTTTGTGCTTATCACATAAGTTCACAGTTAACGAGTTAGTTAAAAGTTTAGCATGTTAGCAAGAGGCTATGGTCCTAGTTATATCACGTTAGTTTATGGTTAGCACATTAGTTTACAGTTAGCAAGTCAGTTCACAGTTTAGCATGTTAGCAAAAGGCTATGGCCTGAGTTCTGTCATGTTAGTTTATGGTTAGCACATTAGTTAACAGTTAGCAAGTCAGTTCACAGTTTAGCATGTTAGCAAGAGGCTATGGCCTGAGATCTGTCATGTTAGTTTGTGCTTATCACATAAGTTCACAGTTAACGAGTTAGTTAAAAGTTTAGCATGTTAGCAAGAGGCTAGGGTCCTAGTTATGTCATGTTAGTTTATGGTTAGAACATTAATTCACAGTTAGCAAGTCAGTTCACAGTTTAGCATGTTAGCAAGAGGCTATGGCCTGAGATCTGTCATGTTAGTTTGTGCTTATCACATTAGTTCACAGTTAGCAAGTCAGTTCACAGTTTAGCATGTTAGCAAGAGGCTATGGCCTGAGATCTGTCATGTTAGTTTGTGCTTATCACATAAGTTCACAGTTAACGAGTTAGTTAAAAGTTTAGCATGTTAGCAAGAGGCTAGGGTCCTAGTTCTGTCATATTAGTTTGTGGTTAGAACATTAATTCACAGTTAGCGAGTTAGTTCACGATTTAGCATGTTATCCAAAAGATATGGATTTAGCTGTCATGCTAGTTTGTGGTTAGACATTAGTTCACAGTTAGCAAGTTAGCTAGAAGCTAGGGTCTTAGTTATGTCATGTTAGTTTGGGCTTAGCCCATTAGTTCACTGTTAGCAACATATATCACAGTTTAGCATGTTGGCTAGAAGCTAGGGTCCTAGTTATGTCATGTTAGTTTGGGCTTAGCCTATTAGTTTACAGTTAGCAAGTCAGTTCACAGTTTAACATGTTAGCTAGAGGCTATGGTCCTAGTTATATCACGTTAGTTTATGGTTAGCACATTAGTTTACAGTTAGCAAGTCAGTTCACAGTTTAGCATGTTAGCAAGAGGCTATGGTCCTAGTTATATCACGTTAGTTTATGGTTAGCACATTAGTTTACAGTTAGCAAGTCAGTTCACAGTTTAGCATGTTAGCAAGAGGCTATGGCCTGAGTTCTGTCATGTTAGTTTATGGTTAGCACATTAGTTAACAGTTAGCAAGTCAGTTCACAGTTTAGCATGTTAGCAAGAGGCTATGGCCTGAGATCTGTCATGTTAGTTTGTGCTTATCACATTAGTTCACAGTTAGCAAGTCAGTTCACAGTTTAGCATGTTAGCAAGAGGCTATGGTCCTAGTTATGTCATGTTAGTTTATGGTTAGCACATTAGTTCACAGTTAGCAAGTCAGTTCACAGTTTAGCATGTTAGCAAGAGGCTATGGCCTGAGATCTGTCATGTTAGTTTGTGGTTAGCACATAAGTTCACAGTTAACGAGTTAGTTAAAAGTTTAGCATGTTAGCAAGAGGCTAGGGTCCTAGTTATGTCATGTTAGTTTATGGTTAGCACATTAGTTCACAGTTAGCGAGTTAGTTCACAGTTTAGCATGTTAGCTAGATCTAGTCTAGTCTAGTTCTGGCATGCTAGTTTGCGGTTAGCACATTAGTTCACAGTTTAGCATGTCATCTAGAATCTATGTTTTAGCTGTCATGTTAGTTGTACTTACCCTATTAGTTCACAGTTAGGAAGTTAGCTCACAGTTTAGCATGTTAGCAAGAGGCTAGGGCCTTAGTTCTGTAATGCTCAGTTTTATTTAGTGTGTACCTTTGCAGTTGGCAAGTTAATAAAAATATAAAATATAATTTAAATAAATTAAGAAATGTAGCAAACATGTTCTGTGTTGTTACACTTAGATTTGATTCACTCTGCATAGACCGATGTAGATCGAGGTACTATATTTGATATCAGTTTTAAAATCTGATATCATGAGATGACAGTAGTCCTAGCTACCACAAGCTGAGTGAGGGGGCTTACTGAAGACCGTCCTTCTCCAAGTACAGCAGCATTCCACATTCCACCACAATGCTGGATATCGCGAGTGTGAATTTCTGTTCCTCTTAAGAAGTGTAAAATGAGGTTAAAAAGAGGAGTATCACTCCATTAAGACAGTTTCGTTTCATTCCTGTGAACTCTGATTTGGCTCCCCCTTTCCTCTTCCACACTCTGACACACACACACACAAACTCATCCAGTTTGTGTAGTTCCACATGTACTCGCACTTAATGAAAAGACAGTGTAATGCAGGCAGAAGACAGAGCCAGGTTGATGAGGAACTTGTGATTGCAATTAAACAGAAATTTAATTGCTCGTTTACTTTCATGCAAAGCAGCCTGTTGTACATTGGTAATTGTGGCATAACCTTTTGTTGGTTTTAATTATATATGCATCTATTATCATCAATAATCCTATTCTAGCTGCTGTGCTGTATCTTTAGATCACACATCTGGTGCTGGTACGTGTAAATATGCGCTATTGTGTTTGCAGGCAGGCTGTGTGAGTTCTCTCCAAAATATCTCAACCCTCAAGACTACTCCGAGCAACTGGGACTGCTTTTTAAGGTAAACTTCCACATTAATGCAGACATTTCTGTCCTGCTACTGGCTGTGCTTAGCATGTGTATATTTCAACATTGCAGGAGTTTAGCCTCAAATGCCACACTGCTTTTCTCGCTGGTGCTGAGACAAGATGGGTACTGAACACACATAAGCACACTGCCTTTTGAATACTCACCCACCAACACACCAATTCATGCAGTTACATAACAATATTATCATTCCCCTACACACACACTTTGTTTAATATTTTGTCAGAATGTCATATCCCCCCATCCGAAAAAATATATATGCAATCACAATATGTCTCATATGTGTTACCTTTAGCATATATATAAGTACATATTAGCTATCATGCAGTATAGTAATGTGTTTTCAAAATGTACATATGTCCATAAAGAGCTTTTTCCCCAACGCCAGAACATTTTGGTCCTGAACATGTACGAAAACAAACACACATACACACACTTGTCCTTCCTGGGCTCTTGGAGCTGGCCCAGCGATGTTCCCTCTCTGAAATGATGGCTGTATTATGCAGCGCGAGCAGCATTGGGGTTAGGGCTGCAGGTGTTTGTGCTGAACAGCCCCCCCCCAGGCCAGGCCCGGAGAGAAAGAGAGCCTATCCCTGACTCTCACCACAATCAATCAGCCTCCCCGCACCATGATGCATTATTAACTCGCCAGGTCCTAATAAAGCTCTACGACCTTCGATTCATCACGCCTTCCCCTTGTTTCACGACTGTCCGGCCTACAGCGCTCTCCCTAGTCAGCAGACTCTTGGACCTTTGTCCACTTTTGTTCTTATGGACCATTCAACTCTTGAATATCTCCTGACCGTGCATGGAGTTGCCAAAGTTAACTTTCCCAAGTGACTTTGGGTAAAAAAAAAAAAAAAAAGGAGGAGAGAAGAGAATTTTTGGGTTGCACGTGTCTTCCAGCAAGTAATGTCACACCTGATTTGCATGTATTTGTGAAGCTTTTAACAATTTTCCCAAACAGGCCCCGGAGTGGCTAAATATCCTCCAGCAGCCGTGTCATAGATGACTAATTACAGCTCGCTTGAAGGGTACGACTTTCTCCTCCACGCCATACCACTCCTCTCTCAGTAGCTCTATCAGGTCCACTCTGTTTTCTACAGAACCCTCATCTTTAACTCCCTTTGAGCTTAAATGGGTTTTTGCGCTAGGCCCGAATACTCTTCTAGGCTCCTTTAAGTAGAAGGGGATTGCTGGTTTGTTTTCATACAAGAGACATGTTGCTATAAATTTTATCAATATTCATAACATTGCTTCAAATGCATGCACAGGTTTTGCAAAAAAGTAGGTGCATCCATTCACGGTCTAATTTGAAAGGGTACTATACAGGTGTATTCTGTATAAGTGTGCTCTCAAGGGGACAACAATATCCGAAGGACTTTATTAGCACATTGATTAGCTCTTAGAGGTGGATGAAAACCCATATACTCCCAAGTAAAAGGTTCACATTTGTACATTTTCATCATTTCAGTTTTGTAAATACATGTAAAAGGTAGCATCTATGCACCACATAACTCCAGGGGCATGGGATTGTGGGGTGATCATTGCTTTGCATGCTCTTCCTGTGGGTTTCTTTCACATTCTGTGGTTTCCCCCCACCTCCCAAAAACACACATCTGATGAATTGGCATTGCTAAATTGCCCCTTGATGTGTGTGGTTCCCTGAGATGTACTGGCATCCAGATCAGGGGGTATTCCTTAATTACTCCCAATGATTTCAGGTAAGCTCTGGACCTACCACCACCCTGACCAGGAAGAAGTAGATAAGACGGATGGATGGAGTCAAGGCAGAGCATATTAAGTCAATAAGAAGTTAATAACAAGTAACTAACTAAAGGTATAATACACACATACATACAGTGTCCTCATTCAGGAACATTCACAACTGGTGTGACCTTCTTATTTGATAGAAATGAAATAATATAAAAGATACATACAATAAAGAGCACAATGTGCAAGAGTGCTAGAGTCCGAAGACCTAAGCTTGACCTAAGCTATCAACATATACAAGAGTCAGTGTTTATGTCTAGATGCAAAAATAGACATTACCTGATGCTAAGTGAAACCAAGATTGCCCCCTCCCAACAATCATGTTATTAATTGTATACATATTTAAATAATTTTATCATCATAATAAGCCACACTTGATCTCAATATGTAATATTTAGACCTAGGTTCTACATTTTCTGGTTTCACCCCAAAGAGTATGGGTTTTTGAGCCTGACTTAGGAGTTTTTGCTCACGCGGTTGCCTCTGGCTTACTCAGATCAGTGCTTGGACATCAGATTTCTGAGTTGTCCTGGCTGTGTCAAAATGACCATTAGTTTAGGCATGGAGATGGTTTTAATGGATGGCGTTTACTGACTGAAATGACTGAGATGATCTGCTAAAGTCTGCTATCAGGACACCTTTCCTGTGGGGACAAGAATGAACAAGTGGGTTCAGGCCACAGGTGTATGAACCAAGGAACAACAAGCTATCTGAGTGATGTGCTTGCAACCTCTCCTCAGTATGGTCTATGTATGCCTGTTCTACATGATGTCGTGTACAGGCCAGAAAATCTTTTTCCATGTACTGATTCCTTCTCAGGATCCCTTTCACAGACTTTAAGAGACTTAAAGATTGTTTGACACATGAAAACTGGTTGACTGTTCAGGAAGAAGGATGTAGAGGCATGGCATAACAACCTGTTGGTGCTCATCTTCAAGCTGTTGGAGCAGCCAGAGTGGAGATCTTCATCGTCAGAGCTGAACAACAAGATGTTAAAAGACACTTCGATGCTTGTCTCCCATCTGTCTGGAAGAATGACGGGTCAAGCCAAGATGTACTTGAAGACCAAAAAGGAAGGGCTCTAGGTACAGACTGTCGTTTGACCATTGTCAGGTGAGGAGTTGGTGATCCAGTTTTGGCTGTGTAGGCAGTTTTTTATATTTAATGTGGGCAGCTACAAGACACCAGTTAAGGCTCTGCAGCCACAGAGTAACATGATTGAACTTATGAAGACTGGTCATAGTCATGCATCTGCATTCTTCCAAATTGTAGGGCGTATTTCATAAGATTTGATAATAACTAATCTAGGGAAATTCATTCCACCACCTGATAGGACAGAGAAAAGCAAAAAAAGTACAGAAAGTACAGGTTTTGACCATTGTCATGATGTAGGGAGAAAGGTTGGAAGCCTTAATATGGGCATTGCAATCACTGGTCACATCACAGGATGCAGCAATGAGTGTCCATAGCTTTGCAAATTCAAACCCGCCATTTTCAGGTGGACCAGAATTCTGATCTTGACCATACTCAGGTTCAAAACCAGCTTTGAAGAACTCTGGGTGCAAACTCTTCCAGGTCCAAAAAAGCCTGAAGTGTGAAAATGCCCTAAGGAATCATGTGGTAAGGAACAATGCATGAACCCTCCTTGTCTCACAGCTTGCGAAGTTTGCATTTCTATAGTGGCTGTGCGTTTGCGATGGCTTGGGATGGCCACACAGAGTGGATCCTCAGAGTAAGTCATCAAGACTTCAGGTTAGACAGCTATCATTTATTAATAGACGTCAATAAGAGGACAAAAAAGGGGGGTGAGCGGGTGGGCTAGCGATGACCATGCAATGGTAAAAAAAAAGACAAAAGGAATCCTTGATCAACTTCCTTTGAAGTGCCTTTTCCAGAAGTCCTTGGAAATGCATATTGATGAAGTCCAAATTGTCTCGCCTAAGGGCAAGGGGAAAGTCGACTGCTTTGCATTAGCTTATAAATATTCATGAGAGGAGAAGACATGGCTTGCTCCGATTGCGTGAGGGGAATTATTACTGCAAAATGATAGGCTCAGAGCACTGATAATTGGAGGAGGAAAAAAAAATCTGTGAATGTGTGATGTCATGGGAAATATCTTATTTAACCCGGAAAGTGCTTATGTGATGTTTAGAGGAGAGAGATGAGAGCACAGCAGACGCTCCAGTGACGGAACCATATCTGTGTTACATTCTGTTACACTGTCGCATGTGTCAGGGTGGGAGAGGAGCAGAGGGTAGAGATAACTGCCAGGTGGGGAATAAATCACTGTTGCATTTACTAATCTGGAGGAGATCACACAAGCCAAATCATATGTTCAGTTACAAAAAGCTCATTTCAATTATGTGTAAAAAATAAGAGTATGCAATTTTCTTTTGTCTACAGCATCACACTCTGTCTGTTGCACACCTGCCACTCCAGGAGGACGCTGGATGCAGGGTTGGAGACGGCAGCAGCCGTCTTTTTTTACTGCACACAACAAATACACAGACCAAACACAACCTACTGAGTTTTCAGTCCTTCTGACTTTGTCTTACAACATTTTTAGCTCCACACATCCTCCTTGCAGTTTTTGCAATCCACTGCTCCTCATCAGTCTGCTGTCATCTCTCTTTCTTCTCCCGTCTTTGCCCCACTTTTAGGGACCCCTTGCTGACTCTCGCTGATCAGCACCAGTTGATCTTAATCAGTCTGGGCCCCTTGGAGAGAGCGGGAGAGATGGATAGCGAGAGAAGGAGGGAGAGAGAGAGAGAGAGAGAGAGAGAGAGAGAGAGGCCTCTGCCGTTCCGCTGCCCAGTCGCCTGCAACATGAGGCGGCATTTATTGGCCACACTGTGGAAACAGAGATTTCGCTCAGGAGGTGGAGCTAGGTTAAGTGTCCACTCAGTCCATCTCGCCAGCCTTGTGTTTCCACTTGTCACTGCTTGGCATGGGGGACACTGGGTTTCTGCCTGCGGATCTGCTCATGATCCCAAACATATGAGCTCATCAGCCAAGCATGGTGGTGGTAGTGTCAAGACTTAGGCTTGCATGGCTGCTTCTGGAATAGGTTAGCTAATCTTTAGTGATGATGTTACTGATGATGATAGAGGCAGAAACAATTCAGAAGTCATATCTGCCAGTTTACAGAGAAATTCATCCAATCAAATTATTTTTAGGAGGGCAGGTCAATGACCCAAAACACACTGCCAACATAACACAGGACTTTATTGGGAGAAGAAGGTGAAAGGCTTTAGATTGACCAATTCAATAACTGAACCCAATGGAACATGAAAAAGACACTTAAATGAGAACCTCTTGGAAAGCTAAGTAGTTTGACACATCTAGTAAGTATATATTTCTATAGCACATTTAAAACATGCTTTATAATCAGAATCAGAATTAAAGAAAGATGGGAAAATATAGGCTCACTTCATACACCATTAAATTCACAATGAACCGGACTGACAGGATTTACAAGAGCTAACCAATATAAGTATGTTTTAAGAACTCTTTTAAGTTGAACCTAAATGCCGGTAATGATGGGGCAATCTCAATAGGAAGAGCCTTGGGGCCGCCACTGAGAGAACTCAATCACCCTTGAGTTTTTTCTTAGTCTAGGAATCCCTCAGAACAAGCTGATCAGCAAGATTTTAAGATCTTATGGCTCTACGCCTACCAACCTGAGGTCCTCATAAAAAACAAAAAACACTCCTACATTTTTTACTTAGGATAGGATGACATAGTCAGATCACAGGAGCAAAATAAAATAACCTCTGTTTTGCTCTCATTCAGTTGCTGGAAGTTAGCAGCCATCCAGGCTTAAGCAGAGTCAGCTTCATACATCAAAGACATAGAATTAGCTCCATACATCAATATTCATGGAATTAAGTGTTTCCTAATAATACAATGATAATAATAATAATAATAATAATACAGCAGAATATATATATACACAGAAAACAAAACTGGGCCTAAAACTGACCCTTGAGGAAAGACTATGTATAATATATACAAACTAAACCCAAAATATATACTTAATGCACTTACAAAAAAAGAATAGACTGGGAATGATTAGTGTTCAATTTGTCTGTAAGAAAGGTCAATAAAAGGTCAATATGCCAAAACTGTGGGCAAATGAAGTTCTCGCCACCGTTTAATTATCATCACGCTGCAGTCCAAATGCCTCATCTGGAGTCTTAACCCTGGCTGGGTGAGGTGAAGTCCATGGCACACTGTTGATTTCCGTAATCAAAGGCTGCTTATTCCCCTGAAGGGGCATTTATTAGCCGGCTCTCACAGTAGACCTCTTCGTTCTCACACATATCGGCGGGAGATGAAAATGGCACTATAACTTTCACTGCTAAAAATAATTCCGTAAATCTCCAGGACACTGGCCCCGGATGATTTGAATCAGGGGTGACTGGCTTGGTTTTGCACTTTAAGGATCTATCAAGCTGTCCTTATAAAGCAGGCCCATAGCCCACGCTGTCTCATTGGAGAGACAATTACAATTCATTTCTATGATTGACCACCATGATCGTTCAGTAGCGCCCAGCTGTTAATCTATTCATTTCCCTGTGGGCTGCAGTGCTTTCTGCAGGGAGGGCTGACATCTTTGTCTTTCCTTGAATATGTTCAAGCATTGCTCTCTAAATTTTCCTGCCCACTGGCATATAGTCATGGCTTGGTGATTTACAGGCAAAATAACTTAGTCTGCACACTGAAAATTTAACCTGTATATCTAATATATATATATATATATATATATATATATATATATATATATATATATATATTAACGCCACATTTATAATGAACCCCCCAAATCCCCCCACAAAAAACACCTCAGATATTTCAGTTTTTTACCTGAAAGTCCCTTTTAGTATTTGTGCTTTACTAACTATATTTATGTACAATTTTCCACCTCTTCTTTCACATAGTATTAAACAGGCTGATATTTTACTGTGCCTTTAATACTTATTCTTATATGTAAACAAGCCACCTGATTCTGACTGGCATGCTTTGATTAAAGAGCAGTTCAAGCTAAAACACTCTTTATAACTTCGCTGTGAGTGGGTGGAGCTAAACTATTGTAGGCCAAACAAGTTGATGTACATGCAAATGTCTTGGCTTATTGACCTTGGTCTGAATGCTGCATTTTAATTTAGATTTGGCTCTTTAATATTATAAAATAATTGTATTTATTGGTATGATATTTTTGGGCCATGTTATTTCTCCATTCATAATGAAATGCTTATACAATGTAAAACAAATAGTGTAAATGGTGTTAAACAGCAATATTATGAAAATGTGTCATGACGTAGGCTAATGGTAGGTGCTTGATCCTCATCTGATTACAGCCTTATGTAGATGATTTGAAGCCTTATGAACACTGCCCTAGGTGCCCTAAGTGTCATGTAACCCTAACAATGGTAATTGTACCAGTATTTCACTCTGAAAAAGATGGTCCTCCAGTTACAAATCCAAGATTTGAATAAATATGTTTTAATAATTGCAGTCGAGTTGACAGCTCCTAAAATAAATAAATGGAACAGTCACACTTACTTATTAATAAATACACAAGGCGGCATATATTTTCCATCAAATCTTGTTTCCTCCCCAAATGAAATTAGGGTTATTACTCAGGTGAATGGAAGGAGACCAGAAACCCCTTTAATGCATTGTTATTGGCTACTTTCATGAATCCCTACCATCCGCACTAATTAAATGGGGATCAGGGCGCTATGGTTTTCAAATCGTTTTCTATGCTTTTCATAACATGTTACAGCAAAGCAGTAAATCTGAACAGACACAATTAAAATGTCATTTCTGTCGAGGCCGTTGGGTAAAGTGGATAGCGTTCCCGTCTGTGATCGGGGTTAATAAGGTATGATAGGCATTGCAAACACCTTGGCTGGTGCTTCATTCCAGGCCTATTATGTGGGAGATATCTCTTCTGTCTCTGACGCTTTTCCAAAGCTCCACTGCAAAAAGAGGAATGGATGTGTCTTGCTGGTGTAGTTAGTGTAGCCTGTAATTCATATTTGTCCACCTTTTATGGAATATGTGTAGTGACTCTTTCTGACCAGGTTTAATAAGACAATAAATACCCAATGAGCCACTTGGTCAAAACACATTGTCTTTGTAAAGACATCAGCAAATCCATTGATGGACAATTTGTATTATCTAACCTTCAGCCCATCATTAGCGGTCACTTTCTGACTAAAAAGCTCCTTTTGGCTGGATATTTTTGCGTAGTGGACCCACTTTTTGTGTAGTAAAAAAACTGCAACTCTGCTGTGCTTGATACACTCAGACTAGAACCACACACAACATCATGCCATGACCATGCTGTGAAACTTATGGTCACCATTTCTGCTAGCACCACTATGCTAGAATTGTACATCATGCTGCACAGGAATTGCAAGTTTCTCTAGCCTCAACTAAAGGTCAGTGTTTATGACTTAATGAGAGCAGTAAAAATGAAAATGGGTAGTGGGCATACAGTGCCTATATATTGCATAAATATTCACCCCTTTCAAGTCAGCAATGAGTCGATGCTCCTCACAGCACTGAGTCAGTGTGGACTGGTCTCAATCAGGCATTCAATCTGGAAGTCCTCTTTACAAATCTGCTCAAGCTCTGTCAGGTTGCAAGGGAATCAAGTTTGAACAGCCCTTGAAAAGTCCAGTCACACATTCTCTTTTGGAGGTCTGGGCTTTGACTCGGCCAGCAGTACATTCACCGTGTTGTCTTTAAATCGTTTCTGTGTATCTTTGGCTGTGTGCTTTGGGTCATTGTCGTTCTGGAAAATAAATCTCCTCTGAATCAAATTGTCCTCCAGGATATCCCTATATTGTGCTGTATTCATTTTACCCTCTAAGTAAATAGGCCTTCCAGGGCCTGCCACCAAGCTGCGTCCCCACAGCATGATGCTGCCACCACCATGCTTCATAGTGGGGTTTCATAGTGTGATTGTGGTGATGTGCAGTGTTTGCTGTCCCCCAAATATAGCGTCTAGTCAGAAAGCTTCAGCTGACCTTGGAGTCTCCCACATGTCTTTGCCGCTCTCCTATAATGCTTTGACTGGTGAAGAACTCAGGGGTACGGTTGTCGTATGCAGAGTCTCTCCCATCTCAGATGCTGAAGCTTTTAACTCCTTCAGAGCTGTCATATGTGTCTTGATGGCCTCCCTTCTCTCCTTCTTGCAATGTAACTCAGTTGGGGAGGACAGCCTGCTCTAGGCAGATTTACACATGAGCCATATTCTTTACTCCTATTTCTTAATGATAGATTTAACTGAAGTCCAGGGGATGTTCAGTGACTTATTTTATTTTTTTATTTTTTGCATCCATCCCCTGACATATACTCTTCAATAACTTTTTTTCTTAGAGTTGCGTGGAGTGTTCCTTTGTCTTCATGGTTTATTTGTAGCCAGGAATACTGATTAACCAGTGACTGGACCTACCCACCAGCTTGAAGCCCCCCAGAACTCCAGCCCAAATTTCTCAAGTTCTCCTTTCTTGCCTCAACCACGCAAATAAAATTTGGAGAGTAAAATTCGGAGCGTACTAGCACCAGTTGCCTGGACCTTATGTTACACATATTTTTTATTGACATTATTTTGTAGAAATCTGTTTGAACTTTGTCATCAAAAAAAAATCAACTTTTTATTTTTAGTATATATTTTATATTTGGTTAGTTAAAAAAATGAAATATATTGACCATAATTCCATTTATAAAGCAATAAAAGGGAAAACATCCATGGTGGTGAGACAAGACACAGAAGACAAGACAACACATATTCATTTAAATATGGCTTAAAGCTAATCCTGCTTTACCTACCAGCTTTTAAACGCGGTGGTAGTGGAACAGTGTTCTGCTACAATCCTGACCAATGGTAGAGCCCATTTGGTTGCATCTACTTAAAAGCCACAGAGTCTATCATTTTCTGGGGAGTGAACCAACCATGTATCCTGAAACTAACATCGCATTACTACATAATTTAGTTATAAGACAGTCATAGCTGTATGGGTATTAGCGTATAGCATATATCCCGGGCCTGTATGGTCAGGAAGGCCACATCTGGATTCCATAAACAGATGTTTATAAAGAATGCCTCTGCAGGAGCCAGAGGAGGTAGAGTAGGTTAGCTGAAAAACGGGAATTCAGTTAGAAAAAGGTTGAAGGTCAGTAAGGTGTTAGCCAAACTGCTCCCCTTGTAACAGCTGCATTATCAGCGTAATATGAACGACGGAGGCTCAGAAAAAACATTATGCAAACCAGCTGTCAAATGACATCACTGTTGAAACATAAACATGTTCCTTCACAAGGTCATTTAGTCTCTGGGTCTGGGTGGGGGGTTGTGCTTCACCAGGTGCGGACGGACTGCAGACACGTTCAACTCACAGGCTCCTGCCTTAGTAGGCCTGCTCTATTACATGCACTATTATCACATGCAATCTAATTTGGAGCGTCTCTGGAGGGGGGTGGAGCACAATCTAATATAGCTAAATGTGGCAGCTTAGTCAAGTGGAAAGTGGGACCAGGACAGTGTATATGCATGCGCACACCCAGACACATGTGCGAGCATGTTGTTTCGACCAATCAAAAACTTTGACCTACACAGTAGTAGCGCATTCTCCTATTCATTCATTCTTCCTATTCCTCCTAGTCTATAATATATTTCTGTTCAGAAGATATTACCTGTTCATATTAGGGTGTTTTCACAGCTGGAAGTACAGACCAACATCAGACCAAAGTTCATGTTTGTATTACATTGTAAACACCTGATCCAGTTAGTTTTGGGTGCACATTTCCTACGTCTTCTAATCATCATCTCCATGGGCTGTGTTTTCCTATACCTGCCATTGGTTAGGTTGTAGAAGGACGTTTGTCTGACATTGGTGTGTTGTCAATTTTGGTGGGCAGTCTCAAATTCACCAAATGAACATGCTCATCGTGCAGCCATTATTTAGTTGCGAACAGATATGATCGTCTTCATGTGCTCATAGCTGCAATTCTTCTTTTCTTCTTCTATTGTTTAATGAATGGCAATAGACCTTCCTCAGCTTCCTGTAATTGGTCCGAAAGGCTGAACCATTAAAATAAGTGTTTTCACACTTCAAATTAAACATGGTTTAGTTTGATCCGGACCAAGACCACCTCTTTTGGTTGGATTTTGGTTCAGACCAGGTCCTAAGGTCTGCACCAAACAAGGTCTGTAGGTGTGAAAGCACCACTAAATAACATGTGAATTCCTTTACATATAGGTTCTTACATGCAAAACCATATGGGATATATGCAGTTTCCCACAGTGTGACACTGTATAGTCTGTATGTGTGTGTGTGTGTGTTCACTGGTGTGTATGATATTGTACGCTTCCCTAATTGATATGCCAAGCACTTGCATGGAAAACAAAGGCTGTCCTCTCCACTGCCCTCCCGTCTCCCTGGGCATTTATTGCATTTAACATTGAATAAGCATTCAAATAACGTCGGCAGAGGAGGCCGCGCCCATAAACCACCATCTGTGCCGCCTTCCCCGTCTTTTCATTTCGCTCGAATAAATGACGGCAAGTGACACAATAAAGAAAAAGTGCGAGTGCGGCACAAATCAGGTCAGCTGTGATCTGTGACCAATTAGCGTACACGCAAACGCTGCAGCTGCAAGCTGCCGTGATATTAAAGCTATTTCTTTCTTCATTCGCACCGCGAGTCTAAGTCTGTCAAGGTTTGTGCTATTGGAGGAAGAGTTGGAGTTTTGTACGCTTCCCCACCCACTTTTCTAGTCTAGTCTACGCTTTTTTTGTTCTCAGTGGATTCTCTTGTGCTTGCTCAGTGACTCGTGTTATTAACCTGGACTCAAATAAATACAATTCGCATGTGCACCCTTCCTCTTCACTTTCTTGGCCTGATCCTCCATCGATACAGTCCAGAAGACAATGTGGCTGAATTGCAGAAAAGTGTGGAAGAGGTTCCCATTTCACAGTCTTTCGATGAGAAGCCAACAACCTCACTCTACAGAGAATAATGCGGCTTTTAAATTTACTTGGAACGGGATAAATAAAAATTGGTTTCTGCCACAAAACTCACTGGCCACTTTATTAGAAACACGTACTGTGAGTTTCCTCTCACTGGCCACTTTATAAGAAACACCTACCTTGTACTTCCTCTCACTGGCCACTTTATTAGAACCACTTACCTTGTACTTCCACCCACTGGCCACTTTATTAGAACCACTTACCTTGTACATCCACCCACTGGTCACTTTATTATAAACACCTACATTGTATGTCCACTCACTGGCCACTTTATAAGAAACTCCTACCTTGTATTTTTAATCACTGGCCACTTTATATGAAACACCTTCCTTGTGCTTCCACTCACTGGTCATTTTATTAGAAACAACGTCCTTGTGCTTCCACCCACTGGTCACTTTATTAGTAACACCTACCTTGTGCTTCCACTCACTGGTCACTTTATTAGAAACACTGACCTTGTACGTCCTCTCGCTGGCCATTTTATTAGAAACACCTACTGTAAGCTTCCTCTTGCTGGTCACTTTATTAGGAACACCTTCTGTGAACTTCCACTATCTAACCACTTTATTACAAACGCCTACCTTTTACTTCCACTTACTGGCCACTTTATTAGAAACACCTTCCTTCACTTCCGCTCACTGGACACTTTTTGAGAAACAAATTCCTTATACTTCTACTAATTAGCCATTTTAGTAGAAAACCCTACCTTGTACTTCCATTCACCGTAGCACATTTATCATTGTCCAACCTCTAACCACAGCTCTACTGCTGGCCACATATTACTAGGGTGATAATGTTCTCAGGGCAGCAGTGACACTGACTGGGCAGGGCATGTATCAAGAACAGCAGTGTTACTGGTGTTTTTACATACATTGCACCTGTAAGGTCCGTTGTAGTCAGAAACTGACCCCTGATGAAGGGACAGAAGATGACACCTTGCTTGCATCTAGTGTGTATGGATGGGATTAGCCTTAACAGTGTTGCTAATTAGGGATGCACATGGTAAACTTTGTAAAATGTGTCTCTATTTTGTAAACGCTCAGGAGCATACTTCTGGTCTAAATAGCACACCACTGTTACCAGCACATTCATTAGCATAGCATGTATGTATATTATCGGGTTTCTGTTTCACAACGGCCTGGTTATGACACAACGGCTCATTATGCAATCACATCATCTGCACTGGACCCCAAATCGGCCCAGAAAACACTAACACCATTATGGATGCAGTCCAAGACAACCCCTTCCTTGTCTACCTGCTTGCTCCATCTCTGTCTATTGGTAATCATTGTTACATGCAATGGGCTCCAAAGGTCTGAGCCCACATTTAAAATCTGGGTTGTTGTATTTTCTATTAACATCTTGAAATGTATGGTTACGACTGTTGGAGTCAGCCTTTATAAACATCTATGCAGGTTTACGTCAGTGACTCTTGGATGGGTCATGTAGGCTTATGAACACTGCTCAGTAAAGTGTTATTAACTTGTAGTTACTGTTGCATTTATAGGGAAACTTGAATTTAAATTTGAGGGAAAAACAGCAATGGCTAAAAAAATAGGAAAGCACTGACCCTTGAGGAACACCATATTACACATCTGTATATTACACATCTGTAATAACCAGGAGAGGACATATCCTGTCATTTCTGCAATATTTTCAGAGTAGTATCCTGTGATCTAGTATCTAAGGCTGCACTACGGTCAATTAGCACAATGATAGTGATACAGCCCCTGTTGAGTGACAGGTGCAGATAATTGGTGACTCTAGTTTATGCTGTTTTAGTGCTGTGATTGTGTCTAAATCCAATTCCAAATCTTGGACGCTGCTGTGTCACTACTGTACTGTAGGATCTTGACGATGAAGGGGAGATACTGGTCTGCAATTTGTGAGCTCACAAGAATCACAATTAGGCTTTCTGATAATAGGTTTAATGATTGCTAGTTTCCGAGATTTGGCTACCGTTCCAAGCGGAGGGATGAGTGAACTGTGGTCAGCAGTGGTTTAATGACATTAGCTCATGACATTTAATGACTAACTGTGCTGGCACTGGATCAGGTATACATCAAGATGACTTTGAAAAGCCAATTAATCTTAGTAGGTCATTTTCATTGATTGGCTTAAGGTACTCTTGCTGCACATCAGAGCTAGTGGGGTATTCATCTGCAAATACAGCTGATCTTGCCATCTCCTTTGAGAACTCACTGGTCAGAAGCACAAAGATATAGTCATGAATGATCAGTCATTGCTATTAAGACAAGTTGCAGTTCTAACTCTGCCCTAATTCAACCCTTCCTCTCTAGAGAGGCCTCCCCGGTTCTCTTGCCACTTTAGAACTTGATTATTGCAACACCCTTCTGGCTGGTCTCCCTTTGCGCACCATCAGGCCCCTGCAACTTATCCAGAATGCAGCGGCACGGGTCGTCTTCAACGTTTCTAAGTTCGGTCATGTCACTCCACTGCTGCGTTCTCTTCACTGGCTTCCTGCATCAGATTCAGATCCCTGATGCTGGCCTACAAAGCCAAGACTGGACCAGCCCTTTCATACATGATGGCAATGGTCAAAAGCTGATCTGCATCAAGAGCCCTTCCAGCTTCAACTATGGCTCGGCTCGACCCGCCATCCTTTAAGATCCACAGAAGACAAGCGTCCAGGCTTTTTTCTGTCCTGGCACCAAAGTCGCTCGCTGTCTTCAGACCCACCTCTTCCGAGAGAACTTGAATGGTAGAGTGGTCTCCTTATTGACTTGTGTTTAGTAGTGTCTAAACTTAGAGGTATCTTTGAGATTTTGGTCTATTCAAACTAGCTGAGGTTTTTCTTGAGTAAACAGCGCAGCACTCTGGATAAGAGCGTCTGCTAAATGCCATAAATTTAAATGTATTTCTGCACAAACTTTAGATTTTTAATCAAATACCTTGAATTTTATCATTTAAAAAAGTCATAAAATCATTAAGTGCGTGTTTTCGACCAGGTCAAACAGATTAGTTTTTCAATCTGATTCAGTCTTCCATTGAAGCTTGTGTTCAAAAGATTTCTCAGGTGGATCTGATCTTCATATTAGAGGCTATTACACAAACGCATGCTGTCATTAAAGCAAAAGTGGGACACACCACCAAATACTAGGAAATTCACAAATCCTTGTTCAAATTTGAAAGATTCTACTTTTTCCCCTCAGAAAATGTAGGTATGATCATTTCTATGTTAATGCAAGATGATGTATTCTATTAGAAAAATATGTCAAATCAAAGCTTCTCCACTAGTGCTCTCAGACCTTTAGACTTCACTGTATGCGTTTCTGCCAATTACGCTTGACCAGCATGACAGCATATGTAGCTTGAAGCTATCAAAAGAAGATGGTGGTGCTGGTGAAGGTTTCTGATTGAGATAAAGGACTCAGATGATTAGCCGCAAATGTAGCTCAAGGACTTCTGGGCCTTTCAAGTATCTGTTTGCCTCCCCGTGCCCTCCGTGCATCTCAGGGACGCGCTGCATTTCACTAGCGTTTCATTATATAAATGTCAGCTGCGACATCAACAAAGATATAAACAATGAGATTTAAATAAATGCCATCTACTACACCTAAGGCCATTGGAGAAGTGATTTGACAAATTCTGCTGTTATGTCTTGAGAATAATAATGAAAAAGGTATTTGTCCTCTGGTGAAATGATTATTTTTGTTCTCTGTGTGGGTTTTTATTTTTTTCTTACCTCCTGGACATGCATTTTTGGAGAAAAAGAGGCTTGTGTAAGGAGTGCTAAAAGATTAAAAATGTTCCACTTGTGACAGGTAGGACTATGAATCATGCAGCATATTTCCTTTGAAAGAATGGAATCATGTATTTATAGAAGCAATTCTCAGCACCTGCCGAACCGGAGAGGATCTTATTTGCAATTCGGCGGCAGGGTTGCATTTGTTTTGGATTGCCTCTATAAAGAGTGTGTTTACTCCTGAATTTTGATGCGACTTAAATAGGTGAACAGGGTCCCGCCGAGGTTGCCATGGGTACGTCATGTAACGGGGCCGGCTGTGTGATACTCTGAGAAAAAAAACCCAAAAAAACAGGTCATGAAAAAATGCAAAGCCTGAACTCCTACGCTGCCCCCTGCCTTCACGCTACACAGCCTGCCACTAAAACCGGGAATGACATCAGAACGAACTCAGTGATATTGCAGGCATTTCCAAACTGTCTTTGAACACTGTCTTTAAAAATAGCGATGCCAGAGAACAGTGGCTCCGAAACTGGTCCTCTGGGGCTCCCGGTTTAAAGACATATGGTCAAGGTTCTACAGCCGTAAAAGCACTTTGTATTCCATGAACCTTGATGTTGAAGAGTGTTTCCTTGGAGAAGTTTCCAGAGCGTGAACAGGGCCTTGGTTATCACTTTTTACTGTTGACTCCCATAATGATATCATCAGTACTTTTGTATAGAATCAAACCATATGTTAACCGATTATATTTCTGAACCAGAACACCAGCGAACCCAGCACATAAATACACTCACTGGCCACTTTATTAGAAATGCCTTCCTAGAAGGCCCACCTTGTTGGTGTGCAGTCAGAGCCTGTAGCCCATCTGTTGTCATTCACAATTTGCATGGCAACAGATGGGCAGTAGTCGCAAACTGTACACTAGTGAATGGCAAGCATACATTACGCAACATATGTGCGTCAACAAACAGGCATTTTATCCTGTTTATCTTGGGTTCCCATTGTTCGAAAGAAAGAGTGTGCTGCTAAAACCTTTGCTGTTAGGCTGAAGAAGAACACATGTCTTGAGTTCCATTAACAATGACAGTGACAAATTATGCAAGACAACTATACCGGCAGTCAGGAAAGATGTACAGATGTCATTTCCCCATGTTTAGCAGCTGTTGTAGAAGAGAGTCTGAAGAGATCTGTCCCTCAATTGTTGGTGGAGAACTACAACAATGACTTGATAGGTCAACAAGACACAGTACATGGCACTCCATCCATCACATGACGGAGTGGGTGGAAGAGTGAGGATGTTCAAGTGATGATGAACAACATCTCATGAGCAGCTCATGAACAACACGATCATTAGATTTAAACACCATTGAGAGCTTGTGGGACTGTTTGGGCAGATGGGAGGTCAAGAACAATCCAAGTGTCTGTTAACAGAGTGAAGAAGCAGTGTGGGAAGCAGTTCATGTTTCAGAAAATGGGATGAAAATATGGCTCCTGCATAAGCCTTTTGTGACAGTGGTGTGTATACACTCAGGTGTATTACTCAGTACCTACAGGGACTTCTGTACAAACTGATGGGACTGGTAATATATTCTCTGGTAATTGAAGGTTGTAATAACACTCTCTGCCCGTCTGCGGGCCATAGGCTGTTTAAAGGGTTAAAGTTGAGGTGACATCAAAGGAGGTGTCTGTTCAAACTTCTAGGAAAGAAATTCTGTCCTTCAAAAGAAAAAGTTTGCTGTTGAAATGCTCACTCTTAGTTAGAGTTGAGCACATCTCTAGAGCCATCTCCACTCTAAGAAACAATGTTGGTGTACCTCAGCTGCATGAGCTGAGCGGAACTCAAACCTGGCCATGAACCCGGCCCTTGTGGGCCTCCCCATCTCTCTTTGTTCAAACGCAGACTTCAAGAACACGTTGCAGGCAGGTATGGCATTGATCTCTTCATCAGCTTTGAAGGACGGGCCACTGATCTCGCATTCTGACGGCACAGAGGAAAAACCTGACAACACGCCGTCCGTCAAACCCTGCTCTGTAGGATGTATACGGGCATGTGTTTTAAAGCAGTTCACTTTGCTATAGATCTTGCCTTGAGCATATGTACAGACCAGTATACAGACACAGTGTGGCCACTGACTTCCTAAGGACATAACTTATTCAAGAGGGGAAAATGTCAGAGAACCAAGGATATCAGAAAGCTGATGTCTTTGATGTTCAGTCTATATTTTCTGATGTGCAATAAGGTTTGCATGTGTGACATTATAGTCAGCTGCACTGACTCTAGCATCATTGCTGCATACACTTATTAGCCACCTTATTATAACCCCCTACCTTGTGCATGCACTTACTAAGCACTTTATTAGAAACACCTACCTTCTACTTCCACTTACTGGACACTTTATTATAAACACCTACCTTATACTTCCACTCACTGACCACTTTATTAGAAACCCCTACCTTGTGCTTTCACCCACTGGCCACTTTATTAGAAACACTGACCTTGTAGTTTTTCTTACTGTTCGTTTTGTTAAAAACACTTACCTTGTATGTCCACTCTCTCACCAGTATTAGAAACTCCTACCTTATACTTCCACTTACTAGTCACTTTATTAGAAACCCCTACCTTCTACTTCCACTTACTGCCCACTTTATTAGAAACACCTACCTTGTGCTTCCACTCACTGGCCACTTTATTAGAAACCCCTCCCTTGTGCTTCCACTAACTGGCCACTTTATTAGAAACACCTACCTTGTGCTTCCACTCACTGGCCACTTTATTAGAAACCCCTACCTTCTACTTCCACTTACTGCCCACTTTATTAGAAACACCTACCTTGTGCTTCCACTCACTGGCCACTTTATTAGAAACCCCTACCTTCTACTTCCACTTACTGCCCACTTTATTAGAAACACCTACCTTGTGCTTCCACTCACTGGCCACTTTATTAGAAACCCCTACCTTCTACTTCCACTTACTGCCCACTTTATTAGAAACACCTACCTTGTGCTTCCACTCACTGGCCACTTTATTAGAAACCCCTACCTTCTACTTCCACTTACTGCCCACTTTATTAGAAACCCCTCCCTTGTGCTTCCACTAACTGGCCACTTTATTAGAAACACCTACTACTTCCACTCATTGGCCATTTCATTAGAAACTCATACCTTCTACTTCCACTCACTGGCCACTTTATTAGAAACACCAACCTTAGTTTTGTTTACTCTTTGTTGTTAAAAACACCCACCTTGTATGTCCACTCCCTCACCAGTATCAGAAATGCCTACCTTATAAATTTTACTCATTGGTCGTTTTATCTGAAACTCCAACAAGAGGCAGCCATTGCCTAAACTTTAGAGAAGTGGACTTGGGACTAAAAGATTGCTGGTTCAGTACCCTGGACTGGCAGGCAGTGGGGTCTCAGGTGTGAAGGAACAGTGTTTTCCACTTCCTCAACAGTCATGGCTGAGGTGCCCTTGAACAAGGTACTACCACCCCAGATTGCTCTCTCTTGTGGTGAGGTAGCTGCACTGAGCGTATGTTCTCACTTCCCCTACCCCCAAGAGTGTGTGTGTGTTTGTGTGTTTACTGCCATGGATAGGTTAATTGTAGAGGTTTCAAATTCTAACATTAATTGGCCACTTTATTAAAAAAAAACACTACCTTGTTTTTTTTACTCACTGGCCACTTTATTAGAAACACCTACATTGTACTTCCTCTCACTTGCCGATTTATTAGAAACACCTACCTATTTATACTACCTGGCCACTTTATTGGAAACACCTACCAGAAACTGAGCACAGATGAAGGGGTAGAACACAAATTTGGCATCAAGAGGAGGGCTACAGTCTCTACAAGGTAGATGTCTCTAATAAAATAGTCAGTATGTTTGTATTGGCCGCTACAAATGGCACTGCTGCATGTTTTGTTTCTTCAGACCACAAAGAACCCTAAAGAAACATTTAGGAGGCCTGACTTTTCATTTTTCACTAATTTTATCCCATTTCCATTAACCCTTATTACTGCACACATACAAAATTCCTTCACCCCAATAAAGTTCTGGTTTCTTTTTGAACAAAGCAGCCCTTTGTCTGGTATGAGTGGTGAGTGCGAGCTGATTGGAGACAGAAGGGATCCAGGCCATCACTCCACCCTGCAGACGGCAGTGGATATAGGAGAGGAGAGCATTGCAGAGCAGGGACTCTAAATCAAGCTGGCTTCCTTCTCTCTCCCACTCTTCATTTGCAGACAGGGACTAATTCACGCGGTCTCTCCGGGACGTCCCCAATTTCTCTTTTCATTTCTTCCTGTCCGGGTAAAAAGACAAAAGCCTGATGTTTTTAAAACATTTATCTGCAGAGGTAGTCATAAATGCAGCCTGCTGTTCTGAGTATGCCAACAGAGCGCCTTTGTAGTACAGGGCAGGGGTACTGAGACAAACCTGTCCTTTCACAGGAAGTGTGTGTGGGTGTATTTTAACTTGACATTAACAACTTGCATAGCTGCATGTTGAAAGTCTGGACAAAACATGTCCATGTAATATATTAAACCTCTACACCAGTGGTCAACTTTGCTCCTGGTCCATCTTTCTACCTTTCTGCAGATTTTAGCTCCAACCTTAATCCACCCCAGCTGATCCATCTGACTATCGCCTTTAGAAGTCCTCAATTAGCTGATGTGCTGAAGGTAGGGCTAAAACTTGCAAGAAGGTAGATCTTCAGAAGGAAGGTTCACCACTGACCACTGATAGTATATTTATGTCATCAGGAAACGAAGTACATCACATATGTCAGTAACTGTAAAAGGCCGAATGTGCCATGCACTGCAGTCTGCTATATTTCAGTGCTCAATCCAGTTCGGATGCCCAAATCCTGTAGTCTCTCTACCATTGAGGTAAAAACAGCTGTCCCTGGTGTACTTTTCCCACCCCAAATCAAGCTGTATGGTGCCCTTGATAAAATTCACATAAAGCAATAAACTTTGTATTAATCAAAGTGCTGCCAATAACACACTAATAATTTAAATGTAGGTCTTAATTCATGCACAATCATTTGCATAACAGGGTGGTAAAGTATTTATAGTGCACTAATATTACAATATAATGCAATTATTAACTTAACAGACCTCCACTTTTATACTCTTTTACTCCTCTTTATATCTCCTAGTACAGAATGTAATTCAAGTGTAAATGTAATTCAGTATGTAATTCACTATGTAGTTACATTTAAGTATCACAGCAAAACAAAACAAGAAATCTACTAATTTAGGGGTTTACAGTGGACAGAAGCTGTAACTTTTCCACTGGCCGTGTGAGTGTGTGCGCTAGAAGCACCAGACAGGGTTTGGGAAATGAGGATGACAGTATTTATGAGCTCCTAATACAGCAGCACAGCCTGCGGGGCTCTGAGTCACGCTCACCTGTAGGCTGTCCTGCACTTAGTAACTAGAATGCCTGAGGGTGCTTAAGGGTTTAGCAGCAAATCAGCACACTGCGCTCGCAATCCGGCCGCTCTAGCCTTGACGCCATGCCTATTAGAGATGATGAGGATGTCATAAGGCTGATGACTCAATTGCACACTTCAGGGCAAAGAGTCGGTGGTGACTTTCCCCCCGTGCTAGCGCTTAGCAGGTGCGTGTTGACCCATATCGCTGTCAGAGAACGCTGAATATGATCGATGAGGAGAACCGCTGGACTCCTGGAGTTCTGCTCACACCTCCAGTTGCTTATCCCCCCACTTCTGTAGGGGCTATCGCTCTGGAAAGCTCCCTTATCGATGGCACGTGTGTAAAAATGGCTGTGTGCAGGAGCTTTTTAGTGCTAGGAGATATGGCAAACCGCTAACATAGGCCCCCCTCTTGAAAGGCCGCAGAGCTGAAGATAAGACACTCCATTACCAGACTATTATCGGGCACTCAGTGGCTGTCGTGTAGAGGGTCTGCCTGAAAGGACTTAGCTCTGACGTTAAAACAACAAGGGTATATTATCTACCCTTCTGCTGCTGAGAAGCTTATTTTCTAAAGTATCTATTTTTTTTTTTACATTGAAGAAGCAGGAGTAAGACCTCAGCAGCCTATGACTTCTGTGAACATTGGTGTTTCTGTTGCTGCCCTGGAAGCCACATTGCTTGCAAGATGTAATCATTTAATGGCTTCCCTTTTGTTCCTCAGACCTCCTCTGAAGGCTACTCTGTCTTCTTGGCTGTCAATCCTAGAAGACGACGCTGTTCCTCAGGCTTTTCTCAACCCAGCTCATGAAATGTACATGCCGTTCCAGCCACTGACTAGTGCACATTTGCAGCACAGCTTGTAAGAAGTAATGGCTGTGTAAAATGAGCTAATACAGATTTAACTGATTATCTGAAGAAGACTAGAGGGGGTTCAGAAAGCATCTGAAATATGTTGTGACAGCTAAGGGCTATCACATAGAAAAAAAATTTGCTTGTGTTGGAAAAAGAAGGTCTTGCGCTGCATAAGGATCCCTAATGACAAAGCAATTTGTATTAATATCTAACAAAGAAAATTGAGGCAGATTCTCTTTTGAATTTCACTGAAGGTCTCCTTCTTTTACAAATGCCTGGGAACCATTTCATAATGATTTGGAAAATTGGCCTAATCATGGCCAATTTTGGTCCTGAAAGAAACATCTAGGTTCAGCAGAAATCGCTTAAGGTTGCAGCACTACGTATAGAGGCTGTTGGCCAAAAGCAACTCCACGTGAATAGTAAGAAAGGTATAACCGTGCATTCATGTTCATTTAGGTGGTAAACAAGGGACAGTGTGCTAGTGTGCACATACATGAAAACTAACTGAACATCATTTAACATACAGAGAGGAGGTGCAGCAGCTGACAGACTGGTGTACAGTCAACAACCTTCACTTGAATGTAGGCAAGACCAAGGAAATGGTTGTTGACTTCAGGAAAACAAGACACGACCACTCTCCGCTCAACATCAATGGCTCCTCTGTGGAGATCGTTAAGAGCACCAAGTTCCTTGGTGTCCACTTAGCGGAGAACCTCACCCTGAACACCAGCTCTACAGCCAAGAAAGCCCAGCAGCGTCTCTACTTCCTCCCGAAGCTGAGAAATGCTCGTCTCCCTCCACCCATCCTCGCCCTCTTCTATAGAGGGACCATAGAGAGCATCCTGAGCAGCTGCATCACTGCCTGGTTTGGGACCTGCACAGTCTCTGACCTCAAGACCCTCCAACCTATTGTGAGGACAGCTGAGAGGATCATCGGAGTCACTCTCCCCTCCGTCATGGACATTTATACTACCCGCTGCATCCGCAAAGCAACCAGCATTGTGGATGACTCCACCCACCCTTCACACAGACTGTTCTCCCTCCTGCCATCAGGAAGAAGGTACCGCAGCATCCGGTCTAACACGACCAGACTCCCCCAAGCCATCAGACTTCTTAACTCCAGAGACTGAACTGAAGAGTTTTTTCTGTTCCATACACACACACACACACACATTCTCACACTCACTTACTCACTCGTTTCACTGTGTACTCTGTATATGGTTGAAATGACAATAAAAAACCCCACTTGACTTGACTTTCAAATATCTTGTTCTTTGGTGTTCATACTGCATATTTCAATCAGCCATTGAGTTTGGCCGAAGCCACATGAGGAAGCTTGGGCCAGTTGATGTGTTAACATGGGTGCACTACTGACAATTTCCAAGAAAGCTGCATCAATCAATATATGCGGCAAAGCAAAACTGTTGAGAAAGCATGCTACGACAGCTTTGCTAACTTGTATTAGTATGTGCACTGAAACCTAACAAGGGAAATTATAAGATTTTCATGGGTCATCGGGGTCAAACCGATTTCTCGAAGGTGTGTTCTGCAGAAAGAGTACATTTTTAGGCCTCAAAGTTTTGTTACCATGTTTGCTCATGCTCTGTAGGTCAACACATCGTGATCACATGTGTGTTTTGCCTGTGATTTCAAAAACTCGGTTCATGAGGCTGCTGAAACTGCTCAAAGACAAGCAACCAGCTACACAACTACCTAAGCTAAAATGAGATCCTGTAAGATTGCTGGGTTTCTCAACAACGGTGGCTTTAACTGCAAGCCATAGATGGAGAACACCCAGATGAAGGCCGATGCTGCTAAAGCTTGACTAATCAACTGTTACTGACTGATCTGACTGAAGTCACATTTCACTTTGTTTTTACAAGAACAACGATTAGATTTCTTCCATTCTTTGTATTTCAGCCTCATACAGGGAGAAACAGTATCCCTTCTCTTCAGAATTGGTAGGGACATATTCCTCCAATCCTTCTTTATATTACACCCCACTGGTCTTGGATAAGGTGCCCCCAATTCTCTCCCAAGTGTTCAAAAAAAAACCTCTTGGCAGTAAAACCCTCATTTAACACGTGTCGACCAGGTGCATTGCGAGCCGGTGTATGTCGGATTTCTCCGTTTACTGCAGTTTTGCGGCATCTGACTGATCCCCGCCCTCTCGCCGACCATCATTTCCTGCCATTTGACACGGAGCCACTGGCGCCGAAGGAGTATTAACATGTAGAGATGGGAGATGGGGCCGGTGTCGAGGATCTTATTATTCCGGGCCGTGGCCCTGCGAGGCTCGTTGGCGGGGGGATGGAGTTGAGATCAGGGCAGGCAGCAGTGGCGTGCTGAGCAGATGGGATTGGGGGGAGGAATAAGCCATCAACTTTCACTACAGCTTTCAGCACCTCCATCTACAGTGCACCCCCCCTCCACTTCCCACCTCACTCCTTACCTCCCACCCACTGCAGTTCACACAGTAAATATATATTTAGCCCCCCTCTGTAGCAGCGTGGGGGATGACTCGGATCTTGCTGCTCTTCAGTCTCGGCAGGATTCAGGCTGCGGAAGGAAGAGAGCTTACTTTCTCAAGACCTTTCGGAAAGACTTTTGAGGAATTTTTGAGGCCCTGCAAAGCTTTAATTGGTGATGTGCCGCATTACTTCTCAAGCACTAATTGAATGTAATGTCAGTGGAAGTTCAGATGGTTGAGAGAAAGTTACATTATGTAATCTAGCCTACATTATTAACGATCTGGAAATATACACCCCTGTCAAAAGTGAATTTATTTCCTGTTAATTAAAAAACACCTGTAACTTTGCAAGATTCAAAAATCTACCCTGGTATGAGGAGAAGTTTTGCTCCAGTAATGATTTCAATAATTTTATTTTCCAAACTAATGCATCAGATTTTCAACAGAGAGTGTTCCAGATCTCTGTGTTAGAATAGATGGATGTGAGTTTATGGCACATGGGCCACTTCACCATGTCCCATTGTTCTACAGCATTGACTTCTCTTTTTTTTTTTTTTTTTTTTTTGAGGGACTGATGGGCTTTTAAAACCATTCAATCAAGCCTGAAAACGAGCTTCGAAATTGTGTCCATACTGCTGCTGCCTTAATGCGCCCGGTGAGGGAAGGAATAATGGCGTCAGAGCTTACGCTAGCTTTACTACCGCTCTGAAAACTAACGGTGGGAGGATTCGCTTCCAGACGAATGGGGTTACCTTAAATCTGTGGGTCAGTGTAGTTACGCTCCCCAAGGCGGCCATTGCACTTTCCCGCAGAGCCGTCTCTAGCTGTAATTACTCACGAGAACAGAGGGACTATCGAAAAAGCGGTCTGTAGCTTCAGTGACCATTTGCTATTGGCTTGAAAGTGCACATGTTCGGTGGGAATGGCTCAGTGATATTTTCAAAGTCTAGTTTTTCCTCTCTGGAATGACTAAGTACAGTTAAACAGTGATTAAATGTAGGGTTGTGCAGTGGTGCCTCAAAACACACCTAAAACTTCCCAAGGCTGGCTTTACACAGTGGACTTTTCGGTCAACTTTAGTTGCTTAGAACATATGGACAACTAAATTTCAGTTGTGTACAAGCAAAACAGTGAAACTGCCAAAGGGGGTTCCACTTAAGCTTTGTCAGTGAATGGCTATTTAGATGACCAATTTTGCAAATGAGATGTGGCAGTATTAAGATCCTCTGCATATTGTAAAGCTTCTAGGAGGAACTTTTTAAAATGATTACATTATATAAAGACACTTGACATCTTTCATTGGTTCTTCACACTCACAAATAATATGACAATTGTTTGAATGGCTAAATGTCATGCTGGCTAGGTGTGGCAGTAATCTGGAAACACTTGCAGGGATGGAACGATGCAAAACGTTATTAAAATAAAACAAAACAGGCAATATAAACAAAACTGGATAACACAGGGGAACAAAAAAACATAAACTTGAAACAAAACGTAACGTGACCACTGAGGCAGGACTGACCAAAATAACAAAACAGAGAACTGGGAGGATAACAGAGCTAGGAACCAGGGAGAAATAAACACGATGCTGTGTAGGAAAAACCAAGGCAACTGAGCAGAGCTCCGAAGGGACAAGAGGATGAGGAGAACAAAAAAAACCACAAGCCGAGCTTGGGTGTAAAAGCAGGACAGGAAAGAAAAACAAAACACGAAGCAACACTTCGGAAAGGGCAAGGGCAAAACCAGGCAAAACCATGAAGCAGAGCTTTGGACAGGCAAAATCCAACAAAACCAACAAAGAAACAAAAGGGGAAAATAAGGAGCGAGGTATAAAGAAACAAGATGAGGCGAAGCGGGGCGGGTCGAGGAGCAAGCAAACCTGACTTGCCTGCACTTCCTTTAGTGCAGACCATGGACCGCACTAAACAATGTGGTTGACAGGGCTAATTCACAGCACCTACAAGTCTGTGGACTGGGCTTAAGAAGCCACAGTTCCAGGTGCCATGAATTATGAAAGTTGGCAACAAGGGCCTGATACTGAATTTAGTAAAAATGTAATATCTTACATAGCCATTGAAATAATCTTAAATCAAGTCTAAATATGTAGTCTTAATAACAATAATTTTTAAATATTTTTTTTCTAAAAAAAGTCTTATTGGAAAATAATGTAATAATGAATAATTTACCTTTAAAATAAGTACAAATGTCTAGAATCCATAATATTTTTCTCAAAACCAACCCAATTCGACTAAATTCAAGGTCATTTCAGCTTCCAACATTTTTTGTACAGTAATGATTCTTTAAGGAAGCAACATTTATTCTTGTGGCACTTTTATTTTAAAATGTTTAACAATGTAAAGTCTTCAAAGCTTGCAAACATAAAATTGAAACTCAACATCAACAGTTTGATCCATTTAAACTTTATATGTCATGAAACAGCCAAACGCAATGCTGAAGATGGAATAATGCCTTTAGTTTAACCTTCTTGTTAGAGAGCAAACACGGTTGCTTTTAACATGACAATCATTTGAATGGCTGAAAAAAAATCCTGCAGAAAAGTAAAATCTTGGCAAGTAAAATCATCACCTTAAATCTAGACTAATTATGCTGTGCTTTATTAGTCTGTATTATCTTAAACTACATAGTATATTATTAGTGTGTTATCTTAAACTACATAGCGAGGTTCTTCATTTCATGTCTTCTGCCATAAAAATGATGCACATAGCAGATCATTGTATATTATTTGAACAATCTGAAAAATGTTGAATCTGAGATGCTAATCGTGCATTTTCCATGGAACTTGCATCCTGCAGTGTGAAAGTTTCATTCTGTAAATCATTCTGAGTAGAGTTGAAGATTGATTTAGTGTAAGGCTTTGCTCTCTGTGCCTGAAAACACTTTAAGAGAGGTGCGGACTCATTGTCAGACCTTTTTACTCCATTAAATTGCACACTAGTGAAGTGTGGGAGCATCTCTGACAGGTTAGGATAAAGCCTTCAGCAAATACCTCCATGGCCTTTGCCATGGAAAAGAATAACCATCTTGTCAAATTCCAGTCTGACACAAATCATTAGCTCAATTAACCTTTCATATCTGTGGAGAGGAAATTGGGCCTATGTCACCCTGATCAGTTAATGTACTCACTAATATACAGCTTTGCTATACTCTGCAAATGAAAAAACCCTAGAGATTATTTTCATCTTTACAACAGCGCTCAGGCCATTTAAGCTTGAGTGCTCGGGTATGACTGAATTTATTGTTAAGAATGAAATGAGATTGAATTGGATTACACTGAATATTTTCCTTACTGCACTGCATAAATCACATTAAGCAGTGGTGAGAGGCATTTCAACCACTGGCATTAGACTCTAACTGAAAAACGGTATGGCTGCATGTCTATTAGAAAATCTGATTTGATCTGATGAGCCATCTTGTGTATATTGGATGTTGAGGATGGGAATCATAAATCATGTCCCAAGTCTGGGTTCAAGTAAGGTATAAGGACTAAATACAAAGTAAAAAATCTGTTTTGGCCTAGAATTAGAACATTTGACAAATGATCAGTTAAATATTTGACTCAAGTACTGAAAACACAAATACTTTTTTATGATGTATTATATTATTTATTATTCTTCAGTTCAGTCAAAAAGTCAATTTTACACCATGCCATGACCCTTCCGTCTTGCATTTAAATACAAGCATCAAAAGTTGTAATGTACATGAAATCTAAGCTTATTATTATTTTTTTTTTAAGAACATACCTCATTGCTACCTGTATTTTCATTTTGATAGCTAATATTTCTACCAGACGACTCCGGAGACATGAGAGCAGTAAAGCATGAATCTTGAGAAATAATAAGATGGGAACAATGTTAGCAAGTTAAAACTCTTTGCTGATAAGTAAAATCTTTGGTTTTGGCCCCGTTGTCAACCCAGGTCTTGCAACATTGTGACTCCCGCAGATCTTGCTGAACTTACAGACAGGGGGCAGAGCCTGGTGTTGGCTCCATCATCAGCCCAGGTCTTGCAACGTCAAGACTCTCACAGATTGTGCTAAACTTAGAGGAAGGGGCAGAGCATAGCCCTGGGCAGCCGTCGGGAACGAACTGGTGGCGGTGGGGAGGAAGGAGGGAGATACGAGATGTCACATCTGAAAGCAGCTGCATTAGAGGACGATTGTACACTGGAACACTGGGACACTGTGACTGACCAGCAGAATTACCTGACTCCTGCTTCAATGCTCAATCTGGAACAGCAGGTGGAAACCTGTAAACAGGTACACACATGAACTCTAGCTGACGTGTGCATGTTCCTGGAAGAGTGGGGTCAAATGAACACCTCAAGGCACTTGTATGATCCTTGTCTCACAGGATTGGCACTGTTTACCAAGTGCTGAATCCAAACCATGAAATGATCCAAACACACATGTGGGATCGCTAGAAAGTTTAGAGTTAAGGCAGGGTCTGATTCAGTTATATAGTGTGGAATTAGATGTAGAATTTGATATTACTTTGCTTTGCTACTGATAACTGCAACTGCTAAATGTTGACTGGATTGCTAATGGGCATTCACTACTGAAGGAACTGGACATGTAGCTGAACTGACTTCAGTAAGACACTTTTAGGTAATACAGCATTTTTAGGGTTGTCTTCATGCTCCATGCCTGGTCGGACCCTTACTTTTTTCACTCTTTCTACTTCCCCATGCTATTTAACTCCAAAGACCTCTGGTTAACCCTGAGGTCACTCACCATGGCCCCATTCTTGCCGGGCAGTGCTGGTGCAGAGGTTTAGGTGGAGTTCAACACTAGGTCACATCTTTGTGGGTGAGACCACAGGTGGGGTCACATTCCCCCAGGACAAGCTCCAAATGATTGAATGACACTAACAGCACATAGTGACTAACCCAACACCCCTTTCTCTGACAGGGTCTCCGGGCCAGCCGTTGCCAAAAAAACAGGCCTTCAAAGGAGCTGCTTACAGCCTGGGCTTTGATGTCATTATACATGGCACTCTTCGCCTTTGGGCCGTGACTGTTCCTCTCAAATGGGAAGAGAAGAAATTGAGGAAGGGGAGGGGAGTGTGTGTGTGTGTGTGTGTGGGGGGGGGGGGTGCCAAAATAGGGCAGGAGACAGAAGGAAGAAGAAGACATGCCAGGTTGACAACTTTCTTTGTCAAAGCCGTGGGGGCGAGCGATTCGGAATTAATAGAATTTCATACAAATGAAGTCCAAGGGCAGAGGCAAATAGCTAGGAGGATTAAACCGTGTTTAATTTGTAAAAACAGGAACTGGGGGAGACGGCGCGCTTCGTCCTCTCCGTTCTCAGCCTCTTCAGCTTTGGCTTTGTAATTGAAAACAAGTTTGGAGGAGGCCCTTTGAGGTCTTTATTCAGTCTGTGATTTACTGGGCCACAAAAAAGGAGGGGAAAAAAAAAGCATGTGATGGTGCGAAAAAAAGGTCTCGATACGATTAGCTAATGGCTTGTTTTGGAGTGATAGCTGGGCCAGGGCACAATATTTACAATAAACACTTCAAATGAGGCCACGGGTGGAGAGTGAGAGCGGGAGCGAGAGAAAGAGAGTATAGGAAGAAAGCCAGAGAGCCAGGCAGGGATATGGAGGCTTTCAATGTCACCCTGCCTTTCTCTCCTCCTCTCTTAACTCATTCCATCAGCGATGAAAAGATGTCTCTGATAATAATAATAACGTGTTATCAGGGGGGGAACAAAGTGACTGAGATCTAATCAGTGCAAGCATAATCCTTCCTGTCTCTGACATCAGCATCAGGTAGCAGTAGTTTGATGGGGATCAAATAATTTGGGTGCTGTTCCAGTGCTGATTCCTGGCCCCTCCCTTGCTGGCTGTCTGTCTGTCTGTGTGTCTGTCTTTCTGTCTTTGCTCTTTTCGTTCCTCACTCTCCCCTGATAAAAGCAACACCCGGTGCGAATTCACACAGAGAAGTACGAGATTAATGAGCCTCTTGCCATAAATGACAAATCGCTCCGGCGACGCCCCCACCCCCGGCCGCATCCTACCCGGAGCTTTATAATTTGCGTGACTTGTATCATATCTGCCTCGTGCAGCGCACGCACAAGCTGAGGTAATGTCATTTGAACAATACCCGTGGAATTTCCAGAATTCTCTGATGCAATTTGGGGCCTCCGAAGCAATCAGAAGAGTGGCATCCTTATTCGGGACAGAAGTCTCTCTCCCTTCATACCTTAATCCCCATCAGTCTCCTTCTTTCTGCCTAAATCCTATTCCCCTCCTACTCTTTCTCTTTCCCGCTCCCCCTCTCTCCCCCCATCTCTCTCTGCAACCTCTTGATTTCCAAGACTCGCAATCAATTACAGTGCATCAAGTAATCAATTAAGAGGCGGCTATGCACCCTGGCAGAAGAAGCAGGCAACGTGGCAAGCATTCAGCTCCATTGCTTTGCTTGTGCTCCCTCCGAAAGTCTCTCTGAGCTCCCAGCAACTCCATTACTCTCTCTATTTTGCCTAATCTCATTTATCCTTATGCGCGAGGGCCGTCTGAAGCCTAAACGTCTGTGTCAAGACGAAACAAAAGTTTGCTCCAAGACTAAAAGCAGTGAGCAGAGCTTCAATTCTCACGATCTTCCATTTCGCTCCTCCTCACCATTTTGGCCCCCCTCCCCCCCTTTGGAGATGCGCTTCAGTCTGGAGCAGTCAGTCTTTTAAAGCAGTAGACTTAATAAAGCAAGATATATGAGGCAATAGCTTGAGAACTGTGTCATGCTCGGGAGGCTGGTAGCATATTGCATCAATAAAAAAGGGCTGAACACATTTATCCCAGCAAAAGCCGCGGCTGTTGAGACTTTTTGTGTTCCGCAAATGGGAGCAAAGAAGGCCAAACCTGTTGAGTCACCAGTTGTGCCTTTGACCCACAACAGATACAGTAACCACACACTGGTATATCAAATGACTATATGTGTGTTGTAGTGATGACAGTGGTAGAACGAGGGGTTTGGAACGCAACTCATAGCACTGACCTCGAAAATACAAGAAATGGGTTTCAGCCTACACTGATAAAAATATAAGACGCTTGAGCAGTTTTTGGAGGTTCTTCAGCCTGAAGATTTGTGGATGAACCTCTTATGACTTCGACACACCACACAACACTACACGAAGGCAGGCCGCTGTACTGTTCAAACTACACAACTTGATCGCTTGTAATCGTGAATGTTTAAGTAATGTTTAAAAATGTTAAATCGCAGACGAGTCGTTTTGTCACGAAAATTATGCAATACGACGCAATACAGATTTTTTTTATGCCTTAAAGATGTGGAAGTCTGCAAGAAGCGAGCGGTTAAATTCATTTGTGCACTGAAAAAATAAGATACGAATGGATTTAGAGACTGCTTTCAGTTCTTCCTTGGCTTTTCTCTCCTTGCAATCTCATTGGCTGGAGCGGGACACCCCACTCACTGCCAGTCATCACCTGGTTGTGACACTTTCACATTGCAGGATTTCGAATCAGCGACAGGTCCAGATATTTAATCAGATATTCATTTTACTTAGTTGGGGCTGCATCTTTAGAGCGATTTAGAGCCCTGAGTGAACAAAGATTTGCCTCTGAGCTGATGTTTTTCTCTGTGACTTCCAAAACCTGACAGCGAGCAGAAAATCTGGGCTAAAATCATGTAAATATAGGGCATTAAAATGCATTGAGGAACCCTCAAGGAGTCCATGCCTTTTTTGAAGGTTACTCAAAGCACCTCCACAGTTTCAAACTGAAGAACTTCCAAAAGTTCCTCAAGGATCTTACTCTTTTAACAGTGTACTTAGCAACCACAATTGCACAGTTTAATTGATTAAGTTAGACATTGTTGGTGTCTGAATTTTGCTTCTTTAGGTTTGCGCTGGAGCTACAAAGCTAATGAAGCTAACAAACTATTGATTAGAAACATGCAAACATCCAATATATTTAACTATTTAAAGATATAAATGGTATTTAGAGGAAACAGCATTGCAATAACTACTTTCCCCTTTAGTCAGGGCTGCCAACTTTGTTGTCAGTGTTTGCCAACAGTACACATTATGTATGCTTTGACCACTTAATAAGCCATTTTTTTTGAGCCTGGTTAATTTTGTTTAATTATGGTTCTGAGAAAGAGGCTGAACCTAAGCTTTGCTCATGTTTTTGGACAAACCTGCTCCATGCCAGGCTAAAGTTGAGGTTGGTCACTTCTGTTGGATGAGCTGTCTGATGTCACTATATGGCTACAAACAGCGAGTAATAATCGTAATGTAAATGTCACTACCTGCGCAATGGTCATTTAACCCAGAGGTTTATGGACACTCTAATCCAGAGTGACTTACAAAAGTGCTTAATCATTCACTCAGAATATCCACAGCTAGTGTCGAAAGACCCCAAATTCACTTTTGAGCCATGACCCTGCCAGAAATGAGCACCCAATAACCCTAATGCAACAATTTGCAAACACTACAATACACTATTCCTAGAAGTTGAGTGTAGAGATTACTAAACTGAGCAAAACTTGTGGAGAAGAACAAGACAAGGGCAAACGCAATAAAAGCTTTTAATAGATATTAGTGCTTTATTTAGTGCTCTTGACAGATCTGGATCTTTAGTTGATGTTTAAAGATAAGAAAGATGGGGGCTCTGAGTGGCCCAGTGGACTGCCCCAAGGATCCCTGTTTCGAAACCCAGATCATGCTTGCTTGCTTGCCATCAGCAGCCGGAATCTGAGTAAGCCCAATTGTGGGGAGACGTGTTAGCTGTTGTGTGGGAGCTGGCTCTGAGCACACTGCCTACCTAGTAATGATGCATCAGCAGCAATTTGAAAAAAGGAGGTGGCTGGTTTCACGTGTGTTGGAGGAGACTACACTAACGGGTGTGCTAGTCTTCACCCTCCTAGTGTTTAAATGTTAATCAGTGTTGAATATTTATTTCAACTATAAAAAAGACCACTTATAAATAAAGTGTCACCATTATTTATTAACCAAATGTTTGTATTTTTGTTTTCCAGTGATTATTTTGCACTTCTGCTGTTTTGTATTAGAATGAACAAACATGTCTTGGCTCAACACCCAAATATGAGGCTGAGGGGAAAACTCTGTAAACATGATTTGTTGCCAACTTATAGCTTTAAGCTGACATGGTTCGACGCCGTCACCCAGACAGGAAGCGACAGTGATGCGGGTGCTTCAGAGGAAAGTGTCCCAGTTGATAATAGGATTCCATTTAAAAGGGGGTATCTTATTGCATCGCTTCGAGGCTTTCAGCACTTTTCAACACTTCAGCCAAGAGCAAAGATGCTTCTTTAAAAAGGGTTTATTTTACTTGGATGTGCATACAAATCCAGCCATGATAAGAGACAAAGATTGGGGGCAATTTAAGAAGGAGTTTCAGATTACAAGTGTCCTTTTTTGTTCTTGTGGTAGAAAAGAATTTAAAAGAAATCTGTTGCCCTTTCACACCCGAATGGATCACTTGAGTATTTGGACTTTCCCCTTGTCTTCTTTCGAATTACCACAAGCAACAAGCCTTGTCCATTTATATCCCTCCACTATGTGCTTGGCCTGGGTTCTTCTTCTCAGTTTTATTTTTTTATTGCACTACAAAAACTTTACATCTTAGAAAGTAAAATATGTTTAATTTAGTCAATATTTAACACACTGATATCTTAAGAACGTTAGATTTTAAAGTGATTTCCCCTGCCATATTGCTCATTACATACTGGAGTAGTTGATTTTTCTTAGAAACATGCTTTGCAGCATTTCTTAAACTTCTCTTTTCTAGCAGTGAATTTATAACATATTCTGGGTCCAAATGTATGGTCTACCATCCTGTACTCATTTGTGCATGAGAGAGAATCCATCATATTAACACAAATACACAGTTAAAATTTTGTGAGCTGGATTCTCAAGAATGGCAGAAAAAGTTACACAGTTATACAAATGGAAAAAAAAAACAAAAGTAGAAAAGACCATGAGCTATTGGTTTTCTTCATTATGGAAATTTGTGTTATTGTTCCACATTATGTAGCTACCATTGATCACTACTGATGTAGCTACATTATGTATTACTCCAATGCAGTCAGCTAAGCTGTAGGTTTAAGCTAGCTAGCTGTGTTTACATTGTATGTAATCAATGTGTGTATATGTAACAATATTAGCATTGTAGTTTAGAGCTAGTGTCATTTGGGGCCCTATTTTAGTGATATTTTGGTAAGATATTAGCCATGCACTGTGCAGCTTGATTTAGGACTTATGTGGCTTGAAGTACGGAAAATGCATGTACTAAGTCTCTTAATTAATCATGGGTATGTTTTGGGTGTAATGTACAATAAACCAATCATCGTGTCACCCGCCATTCACTTTAAGAGCCAGGTGCGGTCTGATGAACTGCTATTTCAGTGGTGCAAAGCGGGGGTGTATGCACATTGGGCTGCACGCACCTGTGTTGACAATTCACTGCCAAGATAATGAATGTCTGACTGTTGACGTCTGTCTAGGTTGTTTTCAGACAGTGGAGCTCCTGTGATTCCCATTGCCAAGACAGCAATACACCAGAAATTGACCTGAACACACCTAATTTTGAGACCACCACGCCCATCTGTGTAGATATATTCGCAACCACCATTGCTAGTTAAACTATGCAGGCAGAAGGCGTGAAAATAGACTGTTGGTGGGGTGGAAGATAGTAATGAGCATCGCAATGCACCTTGCACAGGGTGTAAGATAGGGCCCTTGATGGTTATTTTACGTGAGTCTAAACTGATTCTGAACAGGATATTTTACAAATGAGGTGATGTACGTAGCTAAATAGCTTAGTTGTGTTTATTTTGAGAAGGAATCCTCAACATCCACAATGTTTGCTGTCAAGACTGTTCTAGCATTGACTTGACAATAGTACATATTTTTACAGCCAATGAATGTTCTAAGCTTTCCTCGTGAGCAACCTGAGGAAAGACTTGGGAGATGTCACATTCCTACATGTATTTGGACGTTATTCCTCATCTCAGTCAGCTCATAAAATATAAGCAGTGATGGGCAGATCTCCTAATCTGCTGAACTGACTTTCTCTCCCTCTCTCTCTCTCTGACAGGGTCTTGAAGAATGCTGACAGCTCCAGTCTAAAATCCCTTGACATCTTATTTTCAGCAGCTCTGCTGAAGCCTGAGGGCCGGCAGGGGCCGAATACTCAGCTACCCCCAGGGCAGAGGGCCCAGGCTTGGGCCAAGGAGGCAGCTGAGGCGGCTGCTTTTCCAGGAGGCTGGAGCAGGGTTTGATCGGGCTTTTATCTGTTTACCCGGACGCAGGGAGCATCTGCTCGGGACGAGTGGGCAAAGGATTAGCCTAAATGGGCGTGGGGCCCAGGGGCAGAGCAGACAGAGAGACCCCGGTGTGAGAGAGTGAGGGGCAGCACGCTGGGTTTAATTAGGAGATTCGCCAGTCATTCCGCATGCTTAAAGCACACCCCTGAGAATCTGCATGCCTGCAAGTTCCAGCGCGCACACACACATACAGACACACAGCGATGCACAAACACAATGCGGACTGCATGATCCCCGTTAATTGTCATTAATTTGATGTTTGTCTGGAAGGTTAGCTGGCGTGAGATGGCATTCGGAGAGCGTGACGAAGCTCCGACTGGAGTAATTAAAATTGCGTCACATGGCGAAGCCTCGGAGGCCTGCGGCTCCCCCTCCCCAACTTCAAAAGACTGTGAATTCCAGCCTCATGCCCGCTGCTGGCCAGTCCCTGCCGTGACGCTGCAGCCGCAATCAGCTCTCATGTGCTGTGTTTCCACCTCTTCCGGAGACTAAAGGCTTGAAGGATCTTGGAAACACGGTAACTGTCAGATAAAATATGATGAGTTTTCATCTTTTTAGTTGCACAGCAAGCGCACCAAGACGTCATTTGTCAACCAAGCATTAAATTCAAAAGCAAGTCACAGCAGTAGAGATTCGTTTCATAAAGCGCATATCTCAGACCTTCAGAGCAAACTCCAGGTTCGAGCTGGACCCCACGAGGTATCACACCGCTCTCTGCATATTGTGTTTTATGTCATATTAATGGGTTTCAAAGCAGTTCCAGCCCCATGCCCATTGCCGGCTGATCCCCGCCGTCCTTGGTCATAATCAGCTCCCATCTGCCTCGTTTCCACCAATTCTGGAGTACTAAAGGCTATAACGTTCATGGTGTTGCTGACTCGAGCCATTAGGTGTCTCATAGAGCTTCTGATTAGATGGCAAGGAAGAGTGAAAGTGGAAATATCGCTTGCTCGATGACTTAAGAAAGGGACAATTCAAAGCTCTCTTTACTTTTCATTTCTCAGAAACGCTTGCCCAAATGTGGGGAATGTGCTCAAAGGATCTAGGGTGATGAATTCATAGCGCGGTCACGCCGGAGGACTTCTTGACACAGTGGATGTTGGGTACAGCATGATGTGCCCTCATCCTTTTTATTCGCACTCTGGGGACAGATTACCATGGACAGCAAACCAAGCAGTGCCAGCCCAACCTTAAATCCAAAGCTTTCTCTGATTCGTCTCGTAACACCGACTTCTCAATCACTCTGGGGTGATCCCCAGATTCGAGCACACTATGTGTCACACCATGTCCGGCAGCAGTTTTAGCCTCCACAACTCTAGTTCCATGCCTTTTGCTGGTAGATCCCTGTCATGACACCATGACCTCAATCGGCTCCCAACCACTTCACTTCCACCACTTCCAGAGACTGAAAATAACATTCTCAATTAGATGTCCTCAGCACTTCTGAAAGATGGTAGATCTCTTTGTGATGGAGCAGAGGGACCAGCTCAAGCTCTTTTCACTTCTCTTGCCTCAGATCCTGCTGTCCATCAGAGCAGAAGCTGTGTCGCAGGGAATGAGTGCAAAGGACCCGGGTTGATGAATTCAGAGCTCAGTCACACCAGAGGACTCTTGGCAACACGGTGGGTGTCAGTTACACTGCAATGAGCTTTTTTAGACCCACTCTGGGATCAGATTTGTGTGGATGAAGGTACCACTTGCCTAGCCAGCCTTAAACTCGAACAGCACAGCTCTGTGAGTCACAGCAGAACTAATTCACTCCAAGCGAACTCCTGGTGTGGCACACTGTTCTCGTTGTCCTTCATTTTCGCTCACATTTACAGATCCTGGTGCAGTTTTACGGCACTCGTCATGTTTCGGTTGGCTGAGGGGAATGTTTTGTGGTAGTTAATGGGAACTAAAAGCTGTGGTTGGGTAACTTACAGTCTCCTGTCACAGCAGAGGATCCATCACAACTGACTCATTGTTCCAGCTTAAAAACACTGTGCGCAAAAGAATTTCTGCGCAAGCCGAGCGCCCGACCGCAGCCTCTCCCTTTCCCTCCCTCATGCTACTGCAAATCCAGGGCAGGAATGCTGTACACCCCCACCTCCTCCCAATTGTACCCCTAAGAGTTCTATTCCCAAAACCCACCACCCCCCCCTCCCCAGAAAAGGGGGAAAGGAGGGCCCTGCAAATTAATTTACCCCACTTAACCATCAGATGTCAGTGTGTAGCTAGTGGGAAGTTCAGTGAGTGAAGCACTGTGTGGAAGCACTTGTGAGTAATTACATGATGGCGAGAGAGAGAGAGAGTGAGAGAGAGAGAGGCAGAGAGAGTGATAAAGAGAGAAGCCTTATTTAAGACATTTTGAAAGGCTGCATTGTTCTTTTGGAACTCTGATCTCCAATCCTATTCGGTTCTGTCTACTTTGTCGATTGTTACACTGAACTTAACACTGAATATTAAGTTTGGGTCTATCTATTCTTCCATCTCCATCCCTCCGCCTTTCTACATCACCGCCTTTCAACTTGACTCGTGCATTTTATCAGCTCCTCGACCGCTCTTAACATCTTTCTGCCCTCAATCAGTCCGCTCTGCCCTCTGCAAGCGATCCATCAGTCCACCTTTGCGGCAAAGTCCGCGTTTGTAATTAATCCGGAGGAGCCGCGCTCGGCGAAATGAGATTTCCAGCAAGTCTTCTCAGCACTCCAGTTCCTCCAGTCCTAATCGCAGGGTGTCCACTGAGGAAGGGGGTAATGGATTACCCCACTGACGGTCGATCATATCTGCTTATGACCATATGCATCAAAACTCTGCCTGGCCCTTTACCCCCAACCCCCTTTCCGCTCTCCTCTCCGTGGCCTTGATAAGTGTGGTCTGTTTTATCCCGGCCGGCAGCCCACAGAAGGACCGGGCTTATCTCCCACGCCCCGAGAGCCCCAACATTAATCACCTTCCAGCAAAGACAGAAATTAGTCACACTCCTATCTCCCCAGCAATCTCCCAATGATTAACTCCTGCTTGCACTCCTGCTTGACATTGCACAGCACTTCTATGATCCGGCTCTGAAATTGAAAGTACCCCTGCGACGAGCCAGAGGACAATGGAGAAACTCTAGATGTTGATGTTTCGGAGGTCAATGAAATGCCAAAATGTATCCCTAGGAAGAGAATGTGTCGAGATGGTTTTGCATCGCTTGATTTTTTGGTTTACTGACTGCTGGCAGGATGCAGTTACTCATGCCCAACACCCATACGCCCAATCTTCCTAACTGTTTCACACACTGGCTTATGTGCTGATTTACTTCATTTGTTTTAATGAAATAATTGTAGTAATCCTGAGAACAACGCCATAGTTATGAACCATAGTTAAGTTCCCTAGTTACTATTATATTAAAATATATGTCTTAGCTAACAGATAATGTTGCCACAACTTGACCTGCATGCGTTCAGTGCACATATTCCCAAGGTAACATTGATGGAATGTTGAGTTTTTTGTAATGAATATTACTGTAATTTTCTAGGTAGTTATCCATTTATTTTATAATGGTTAAAGAAGTGTACTACCTGCTGAAAATCTTCCCCTAAGGTTCCAGATTTGTTGTTTTGGCTTGACTGATTTTTAAATGTTCTAGTTTCTCTTACATTCCCGGAACATTGCCTTTAAGGAAGCCTTTAATGTTATCTCAGTTTAGACCAAAATTCAGGAAACACTGATTTGGGTTTCTGAGAATGTCCACATGTCCAGTTTTTCCTAAAGGCTCCAGGACACTCGGAAAACCAAGCCCATGTACAGTTTGTGTCTCCGAACATTCCAACAATGTTCCAACATTCCAGTGTTCCAGTGTCTCTGCAAATGAGGTTGAGGAAACATCCAGGGGAACATTCTTTCAACTTAATGTTGTTCTAGGAAAATGAAAAATCAGCTTCAGATCAGCTTTCTAAGAATGTTATTGAATTCAAACTAAATAAGTAAACAAAGAAACATTCAAGGAACCTGAGGGGAACCTGCCAAATCTGCTTTCCTACAATATAATTTCTTTTTAGAACAAAAAAAGCAATCTACACACCAAATGTTATATTTTACAGCAAGAGAGAGAACACTGTCTCATTTGAATTCTGCCTCTTTCTGAAATCCAGACCTGTATCAGCTATCTAAATAGCCTGAACAGCGTTCCAGTCTCTGTTTAACTCGTGCGGTGACCCACGCCTCCACTGTGCTCATTTACCTTAGCCCTCCATCTTCTTTCTATTCTCTCTTCCTCTCTTTCCCATTGTCTGGCCATGGCCCGCTGTGATGGATGTGGGAGTAGCGTCCTTCTCACCCCTCAGCCACTGTAAACAACCATGTGGTTAAACTTCTCTGCCAAGCAGAATATTGATTTCATGTCTTGGTGTGCTTTCACAACCCCCCACTCTTTAAAATGTATTTATTAAGTATCACGCTACACTTTCCATTGTTGCTAAGGAGACAACTTGCACGCTCTAACAGCCCCATGTTGAAGAGGCTGAGGCAAATGACTCCCGCAAACAGTCCCACACACATACACACACACACGAGCGTACCGCGAGAACATGGCAAGGTGGTGTTGGAGGAAAACTGGGTAAATATCAATGACCCTTTGTTTTTTGCTCATGTTCCCTTTCCCTCAAAGCACTGGAGCCTGCAGCATGTGTAAGCTCTTTTTGCGCATCGGTTCAGATTATGCTATTGATCCGCCTCTCCCACAGGGCTGTGTTTTAAATCCTAAAGCCTAAATTGTGTTATGTTGGAATGAAGAATTTTGCAATGGTAGCTCTTATTTAGTCGAGGCTATAGCTGTAATCAAGGCCTGACACTTTGGTCTGAAGCTCAATGTACTGATGCTCCACAAAAATTCTGTCCACATCTGACCTGAGTCAGGCCACTTTTAACCAGGGACCAATGGAACACCACAAGGGCTTAACCAGTATAGTTACCAGCAGGGAGGACTCATGGTCATGTGAGGACCCTGGGCACTGGTATACTGCATCAAACAAACACAGCAAGCAAAGCTTCGTTGTTTATAAAGTACTGATGTCCAGTGTCATGTTGGGTCTGGCTGTCTGGAAGGCCCAATGAATTCTGGGAAATAAAGAAAATTGATTTCTCTAATTCCAGTTCATTTTATAGAACCATTATTCAGTAGAATTACACATTGAAGTTCTAGTTTTATTTTACCAGTCTTAGTGGCAACAAGGGTTGGATTTGTGAAATTCTACATGGCAAAATGTCCAGGGGTTGATACAGCTAAACGTATTCTCCCATTGGTTGAGACTTTGGACACAGACACTTAGCACTTTATACTACTACAAACCAACACTAAGACCAGTTAGAATTAGCAGTATATATAATTTTTTTTTTTTACCAATTTTTAGCAAATACATGATTGTCACATGCCTTCGGCCAGTCAGTCATTAAGAATTCTCACATTCGTCACCTGAGTTTTGATTTCGTTCACCTGTGTATCCATCCTTGTTTAGCATTTACACCCCTCTCTTTTTTTGTCTCGTTGGGAAGTATCAGCGTCATATGTTAGCATGCATACCGAGCGTTCTTTTGTCTTTTGTATCTATTTTGTTTTGACCTGTTTCTGTCTTCTGGTTTTCATTTTTTTTTCTTTTTGCTTTGTTTGAGTGATCTTTTATGTTTTTGGTTTTGACCTCTGTTCGGTTTTTGGCTTGCCCATGTATTTGCTTATGCTACTGGTTTTGATCTGGCTCAACTATACTATATAACTATATAACTGTCCTACTTTACTACTCATACTGCGTCTGGTTCGCCCTAACCAAGTTACACTTACTTTTGTAAGCGTCATTTGTACAAATTGAAGGTCTACTTGTTCATTTGATACTTACATATCTTTTTAAGTTTATTAAAGTAAAACAAATACAAATACATCATTAAATACATGAAATCTAAAAAAATTAAACGTTTTTAAATTTAGCCTCAGGAATCATGCTTCCAAAAACACGAGTGACAAAAGCAGTAGTATACACAGGAGGAATTACATTAAAAGGCTATGAGAAACCCAAACATTAGTCCCGTCGATTTCAGACAACTAATTTAAGCTTGTCTTAGACAAGACAACATTATTTAGCAAAATGTATAACACTCCCCACACACATGATCAGCTACCAGGCATGCTTGGTTGCCAGCTAGTTGGTACAGAATCGCCAACATTTGCTTATTAGTTTCTTACATTAAAGCTCTGTGTGTAACCTGTAGGTTCCTTACTGTGGTCCTCCGTTGGCCTGTAAGTGAATAGCACACAGTTTTACTTCATAGCACTATTTTATCCCATGAAACTCAGTGCAGACTTGCAGGCATGAACATCAGTGTAAGCTCTGCTCTGCTTTCAGTGTACTATACTGAGATCTACTGTTGAATGATGCCCAGCAAGCCGCTACATTCCAAAGTGCCCCGAACAGGTGAAAATTCTTTGACCGCTGACTACTATCATGTGTTTATAGAAATGTCAATTAGAACCGAGGCTCGAGGCTCTCAGCGAGCTTCCACAGGGACTGTGGGCACACTTAAACACACATACACACACACACACAGTCACAGTCACAGTAAGTATGTTGTGTTTGCTGAAGAGAGATTAAGGGAGCCCTCTTGGTATTTCCTTCGTCGTCTGTCCAAACATTTGGACAGTGGCACATACTTTGCTCCTCTGGCTGGATGGTGTGTGTGTGTTTGTGAGTGTGTGTGTGTGAAACATCATGATAATAATGATGGAGAGCAAGCAGGGGCTGTGTGAAAGAATGTCCCACCACACTCACCACATTCACATTTATCATGGCCTGGCATTTTTTCATTCCCACAGTTAAAAGTTTCGGGTGCCCTCAGTTCCCCCAGCATCATCAGCTGATTTTATATAGAGTATCTGTATATCGAGTACTTTATATGCATATGCTATGTACAGAGTCTGCTAAATCGTCCTGAAGGTCTTTTGCAGTGAAACAGGGTGTTTCTAATTCAAATTTCCAGCAATATTACAAGCAGTTCTCACTAAGCATCTTCTTGGTTTTTCAGACCTCAGTTCCATCTGTTAAATGCCATAACTTAATCTTAACTACATGTTAAATCCATATAAACGGTTTATGACTCCCAAACCATGCAGCTTTGCCATTAGCAGCCGGAGTCCAAGAGAGCACAATTGGCCATGCTCTCTCCAGGTGTGTAGATGGTGCTCTCTCCTCTCAACACTGTTAAAGCGATGTTGGCCAGCACTAGTCTGTTAGATTTTGTCGGGCATGTCGGCTGGCCGGCAATGCTACACCGGCGACAGTTCAAACCGAGGCAGTGGCTGGCTTTACAATGTCCTTAACCTCCTAGTGTCGGGAGCATTGCTAGTGCTAGGTGGAGCTAAGAATGATTGCCAATACCAAATTGGAAGAAAAAGGGAAAATTCAACACGAAGAACAAATACCAAGGATGGTTTAGATGGTGTAGAAGATTGGTGGCCCCCTATTTAGCAAGCAACAGATCAGTGCTGTCCTTTGTATATATATATATATATATATATATATATATATATATATATATATATATACATATATGTGTGTGTGTGTGTGTGTGTGTTTGTGTGAAACATGAATAACCAAATTTAAAGTGAGACCTGGGGTTAGGTAGTACTACAGTAACTATGTGATGCTAAGTTCATTACAAGGTAAGAATCTATAAGGCACTGTACAATGGATCTGAAAAAATACTGTTGAAGGGTTTCTATTGTAGCTCCCCACCAGACTAAATCCTGACCCTACCCATATTTACTACCCTTCAGCAACAGCAGGAGGAGCTTCTACAAACACCACACTCAACATTCTAATCACCTTCTTCCACCCTGTTTATCTCATCCATCCCTTATTCAAGCTTAGCCCTGACCCAGCCGTGACATGACAGTTGCCCTCCACAACAGTTGCTGCATTACTGCCCCTCATTTGACTCCTTATCATTGGGGAAATCCCCTCTGTCACACACACACACAGAGACCTCTCTGTGCGACTCGGTGTGAATTATGTGCATGGGATTAGCAGAAACAGTCCTCCTCCAGTGCATTTATGACCATTGTCTCTTTCAATGCTGTAGACCGCACGACATCGGCCCTCTTGAATGGCATCGCTGCGGCTAGCAAGTTAATAGGCTATGCGGTATGAATTTGTGCGATAAGCTGTGAAGGGGGCTTAAAGTTGTTTAGCGGCAGAATCCATTCCAGCTGTTTAGGCTGTTTATCTCCACCACTCATAATAGTTTGTCTGTCAACCTTATCGACGAGTGCATGAAGTTCAAATATTATGCCTCAGGTACACTGCTCATGCTATTGTATATTGATCCGGGATGGAATTACTTCATATGAAAAAAACATGGAAGGGGATATCATGACATTTCCTATTTTGCCAGCAATAGTCATCTGAACCATAGGGATTAAAACGTGGCAGACTGCTGTGGATTAGCTTGCCTATTCATTTCAATGGCTCCTGTCTCACAGTAACAGCCAAACAACGGTCACAGTCACAATAACACCTTGTCCTCGCAGCAAGCATGTGTACAAGTGTAGTAGCAAACACCCTTCACTGCACTGGAAACGTCAAGTATGAGCATCAAGTCTATGGACTAGCTAATAGCCCAAGGATTCAACTGCAAAATGGGAGAATATACAAGTTGTAGTACTTATCTTCAATGTAAATCCATATATTTATATCTTTTAGAATTGTATTTGAATGCAATGTGTAGAATACAATGGTTTACCACCAGTGAAATGCTATGTGATTAACCCACCTTAGTGGACTAACACCAATTACACTTAAAATTACACTTAAAATTATATTTCCATTTGTCTGGAGAACCCTCAGGTCCATCTGGGCCTTCAGAAACATACAGATTTCCAGATAATGAAGATTGAAGATCTGTCTGTCTGATTGAAGATCTGTCTATCATTTGCATAAATTCAATGTTAATAGCATCAGCATGCCAGTTTACATGCATGTATTGTAACACAACCCTCTTTTAATTGCTTTGGCTAAATTAAAAGGATCAATACCGCCAAACGGCTAATGGAAAATTGCCCGATCAAATATTTTTGGTTTTGTTTAGCATCTACACTGTCAAAAGGACAGGATCCTTGAGAAACATTTGGAGGTTCTTCAATTTGGATCTGTGGAGGAACCACTTAAGGTGCTTTAAGGTAACTTCACAAGAACGCTTTTAGAAGATGGGTTCCATGGAGATTTCTCAAAGCACCTTAAGAGCTTCTTCCACTGTTCCAACTTGAACAACCTCCAAAAGTTCCTCAAGAAAAAAAATAAGTTCCTTTAAACAGTGTATGTAGATACAATCAAGTGAGCTCCCCCACTGGTTAGACCTTCAGGAGCTCAACAGAAGACCTTTCAAGTTAGATTAACCACCAAGCATACTTAAGAAGTAACAAGCAATCATATTTTTGTGAGGGAAAAGGCTATTTGGTGAGGAAAGAAATCACTCAAGGGTTTCTGGACATCTTAGAAGCATCGCTGACTGTAAATATGTGTGGTAGTCCTAATCACATTTCAGTAAGTTTTTAGAAAAGACAGAAAATCAGTACGTTTCACAGCTGTTTCCTGGAACATTCAACTGAGTTCATTGAAAAACGGCAATATACACGGTAAAACACATTTCTTTCACAAGCTTCAAGCATCCAGAATGGATAAAAAGTGCTTATGTGCACCAGTGTTACCTTACTACTAACATAATATTAGGACTTGCTCAGACAGGACCACTCAATCAGCATGTCTGATTTTTCACGGCAGGACCGATTTTTGCATAATTCATAATATGTGTCAAAAAATTCGATTCGAATTCTGTCAGAAAAGGTTGCATTACTCTCCAATACAAGTGGCTGGTTTAGACAACTGATTATAATGGGGGCATTCTGGTTTGTCAGTGGTGCTTGATGGCTGAGCCTGCTGTAAAGACCAGGTCTGGAAACGAATATCTTACTGTCAGTCATTTGTTAATTAAAATAAACAGACAATCTGAGCCATACATGATCTATTGATCTGATGACCGAGGTTTCCTGTCCACAGATAGAAAAACAATGACATGGAAGAGAGCTATTATTGCAATATGTGCTGTGACACAAAAGTAAATCTCCACACCAGAGAAAGCAATGCTTATTTCTACTTCAACGAGGCTCCAAAAATGAACCATCCCCAGGCAAAAAGAACACTGTGATATGAGGAAAATAAAAGAGGTTACATTTGCTCGTAGAGATCATGTAGTTTAGCCAGAATCATTGCTGCTATTCAGTGGACGTCAGTGAGAAAACTTGCTCTTGGGCACCATATTCCTGGTTAACTGCATCCACTTTAAGGAGGGCCAGTGGGCTTCAACCCGGGTGTGAACCTTTGCCTCTTCTGCCCTTAGCTTTCACACATTCCTCAAAGCGTCCCTCGTTTTATAAAAGACCTAGTTGTATTTCCTTTTTCTCTCCCGAAGTCCACTTATACCACTTATGTGGTTTTATGTAGCCAAAAAAATGCTCTAATTCATGGTTATATGACCATTAAATAACCTCTCTTTATCCTGTAGAATTAAGGCAGTCTGTTTTTGTTACTGTGCCTCAACAATGGCAATGTTTTTGCAATGTAGCTCCCATACATTAACTATAGGGGATGGACAGGGGGGGATGGATTGTGGGAGGGGGAGAATTATAACTACTCTAAGGGCCTGTAACTGACAGGGGTCCTACAAAAATATATGAATTGAGAATTTTGTTATTATAAGGTAAAATGCTACATAGTGTCTTCTCTAGCTGTTATTTTAAGGTACAAATGCTACATTGTGTCTTCTCTATCTGTTATTTTAAGGTACAAATGCTACATAATCTGTTTTCTAGCTTTATTTTTAAGCTAAAATGCTACATCGTGTCTTCTCTAGCTTTTATATTAAGGTAAAATGATACACAGTGTCTTTTCTAGCTGTTATTTTAAGGAACAATGCTACATAATCTGTTTTCTAGCTTTATTTTGAAGGTAAAAATGCCACATAATATCTTTTCTAGCTGTTATATTAAGGTAAATTATGCTACATAGTGCCTTCTCTATCTGTTATATTAAGGTAAAAATGTTACATAGTGTCTTCTCTATCTGTTATATTAAGGTAAAAATGTTACATAGTGTCTTCTCTATCTGTTATATTAAGGTAAAAACACTACATAGTGTCTTCTCTAGTTGTCAGTTTAAGATAAAATGCTACATAGTGTCTTCTCCAGCTGTTATTTTAATCTAAAATGCTACAAAGTGTCTTCTCTAGCTGTTATTTTAACCTAAAACCCATAATGTGTTTTCTAGCTTTATTTTTTAATGTACAATGCTACATAGTGTCTTCTTTAGCTGTTATTTTAATGTAAAATACTACATAGTGTCTTCTCCAGCTGTTATTTTAATCTAAAATGCTACAAAGTGTCTTCTCTAGCTGTTATTTTAACCTAAAATACTACATAGTGTCTTCTCTAGCTGTTATTTTAATCTAAAATGCCACATAGTGTCTTCTCTAGCTGTTATTTTAATCTAAAATACTACATAGTGTCTTCCCTAGCTGTTATTTTAAGGTACAAATGCTACATAGTATCTTCTCTAGCTGTTATTTTAAGGTAAAAATGCTACATAGTGTCTTCTCTAGCTGTTATTTTAAGGTACAAATGCTACATAGTATCTTCTCTAGCTGTTATATTAAGGTAAAATACTACAAAATGTCTTCTTTAGCTGTTATTTTAATGTAAAATGCTACATAGTGTCTTCTCTAGCTGTTATTTTAATGTAAATGCTACATAATGTCTTTTCTAGCTGTTATTTTAATGTAAATACTACATAATGTCTTTGCTAGCTGTTATATTAAGATTAAATACTACATAGTGTCTTCTCTAGCTGTTATTTTAATCTAAAATACTACATAGTGTCTTCTCTAGCTGTTATTTTAAGGTGAAAATGCTACATAATGTCTTTTCTAAAACATTTTTTAATGATATGAGTGCTTTAATAATAAAAACAAACATACTTATGAAGACTGTGTGATTGTGCTGGAAGCCAGCTGCCCCAGGGCATGACACACGTCTTTAAAAGAGTTTTCCCGGTTTGATTTACATTTATCGATTTCTTCACTATAGCTCATCAATCAAATGGAAAACTGTTCTTTTCCCACTCCTCTGCTCTGCCGAAGTCAGCGGTAAATTTACATGGTCAAACATGTCTAGAGATGCTCTGTTTGCTGCCCGACCTTGCTCTCTCTCTCTCATTTCCGAAGCTGTTAATCCTCACATTCACAGCTGGTTTGACAATGTCTCTAATCTGAGTAACCTCACAAATTTTAGATTTGCACAAATGCCACAAATAATGATTAAGATTAGTTCTGGTTTAAGCCATTTACTATGGCTCAAATTCCTTATGCAGCACTCATACTCATGAACATGCATTTCACATCTGATTACATGTTCATATAAAACCCTTGGTGTTCCTTTAACTTCCATATTTCTTTATAATATTAAGCACATAATTTATATCAGTTACTTATAAGCGCTAAGGTTTAGAACTGAATTATAATCCAGCAGCTTAAAAGGGAAATTCCAGCATATTTTTCAAAATGTCTACATAATTGTAAAATGATTCATTACGAGGAAGCTGACTACATAGTTCGCAAATTTCTTTTTTGCAGCGGTGGTAAATGGAATCAGGGTTACAATGTAAATACAGCCACAAACACCAGAGAATCCATAGTCTATGTGCTGTTTTAGCTTTGTATGTAAAGAATTGGCGAATTAGAAGATATGAGTTTTTATTTGGGTTCTGCTTTCTACCTGCACCTGCACGTACCTCTCTTCCATGAATAGATAGAAAATGCATTTCAGTAGGTTATGTAACGCTACACAATGCCTCAGCTGCACTGTAAATGTATTCACCCTCAATGTATTCAGAGTTTAATAAAGTATAAATTGATCTAAATTGAAATATAAGACAGAGGTCTGGTTCCTAGCACCACCACTTGTGGCTCAGAAAGTTTTTTTTTTACCCTGAATCTTAATAATAGAGGAAGGGGACATACAAATAAGACAGATTTGTCTCAGATAAACATTTTAAATGTACAATAATAGTTAGAATTACTTAGGTTTCTTAGAATTCTTGGAGTAAATCAAGTAAACGCGTAACTCCAATGCAAAAAGGGTGTATTTCTACTCTTCTCCTTTAACAGTCGATGCTGTTTGTATGACCTGTAACACTGGATATGGAAATGGTCTGCCACTGTTGACATGATCATTCTTAAATAGCATGTTTTTCCAAAATGCTCTTCTTTATACATCAACCTTCAACCATTGTCCTCATCCATTTCTCTCTTTTGGCTGTTAGATAATCCACATTTTTTCTAAAACAAATCGCAGAGAAAATTGTACTTTTTTGTGGCCCACATTAGGCAGGGTAAGGCGGTCTTTGATCACTACAGTCAGGGAGTTCTACCTGCAGAGAGTCGAGAGGTGGTGGAGTGCCTTCTAGCCTCGATTACCCTTACCAGGCTTTCTCGGTATGTTCCACATCCATCTTCAGCCCTCTGCTCCTGCACAGGCATGGGCTTATTAGTATAATTATATAATGTCCAAGTAAAAGAGAGAAAAATAGTTCAGACTCGCACCATGCCCTCGGCACATTTTTAATATTTCCACAATTTATGCATTTGGGCTTTTGTTTTTGTTGTGGCGCTGGGGTGCGAGTTCTGAAAATAAGCCAGCGGGGTAGGGAGAGAGCAAGAGAGTGAGAGAATGAGAGAAAGAGAAAGAGAGAGAGAGAGAACAGCAGTACCTTCCTTCTGTACTACCTCCCCTAGACTGAGTAATGGCACCATATGTTTTGTGACCCCACAGAGCTGCAATGTCATCCCACTTTTTCTTTTTTTTTCTCCCCCTCTTTTTCTCCCTCGATCTGATTTATTTCCAACATTGTTTTAATAAGTGAGTTCTGCTTTTTCTACTTCATTACTCTTCCCTTCCACATCCCGCTTTGAGGAACAGTAGGCCTCTCACGGGAAAATGGATTCATCAATTCTTAAAACATGGAGCCCAATAAAAGATTTATAACGGCAACTTTCAACCTGATTTATCAAGTTTTCTTTCGGTGGGACCCATGCAACAGCCAAAGCCGACACTTATATACAGGTCTTGGTGGGAGGCAATGGAGGCCTACTACTTCAGAATGGTTCACTTACTTCCGCACTTTTATAATATATATGTGGAAAAATCTACGATGGGCAATCACCGGTGACAAGAGAGGAGGTTGTATGTGGGTTCAAGTCCAAGATTGTTTCATGTTGGAAACACAGCAGTTAACAATACTAAATTTTAGCTAGTTTAGCTAACAAAACACATTAGCTCGCTGAATAATAAAAAGGCCTACTAGTTATCATCAAATGACTGAGACTTCAGGGTTAGCTAAGAGAACAAAATAGCTAGCTAAAGCAGAGTGAATAGGCTTGAAGAGATTCAGTATTGATTTTGTATTGTTTTACTTTTTATTGTTATCATCCGGAGAATGGAGAATGGGTTCCCATTTTGAGTCTTGAGGTTTCTTCTTCTCAATCTGAGGGACTTTTTCCCTGCCACAGTTGCCACTGGCAAAAAGAGGCTTGAATGTAGCTCAAAAGAGGCTCGATGTAGCTTTGTGGCAACATTTGTTGTAAAAAGCCTTATAAAAATACATATACGGAACTGAATTTATTTGAAATTGACATTAATAAACTGAAGCAAAATGCCTGGATTAGCTAAGAAACATATTTGCTAGCCAGCAAGGTATGAATGACCAGTTTTCAGATTAAGTCAACAAAACACATTAGCTAGCTAAATAATAAACAGCTTTCTATTTATTATCAAATAAGTGAGACTTCAGGGTCAGCTAACCAAACAAAATAGCTAAATAGCAAAGTGTGAACAAACCTAGTTAACATCAATTAACTGGCAAAATGCATGGATTAGCTAACAAAACATATTTACTAGTCAGCTAGCAAGATGTGAATAACCTAGCAGTAAACATTCATTTATTAATTGTGTTATCTAACAAAACACAAGACCGCTACTGGCTTGCAATGATGCTTTCAAATGGTTCTGTTGAGTGATGCCATAGAAGAACCACATTTGGAAAAGAACCACTTTATATCTTTATTACAAAAATGGTTCTTTATGGAACCAAAAGTGGTTCTTCTATGGCATCGCTCAAAGAACCATTTAAAAGCATCATTGCAAGCCATTAGCGGCCTTGTGTTTTGTTAGATAACACAATTAATAAATGAATGTTTACTGCTAGGTTATTCACATCTTGCTAGCTGACTCCTTTATTTTTTAAAATGTAGGTAGCAGTTATGGACATAGTCCTGAGCTGAATGTTTCAGGGAAGGCCTTCACGAAAGCTTAGCTTTGCTTTTGTCCCCGCAAATGCAGCATACGACACATGAAGGGAGCACTTTCAGCTGGACCATGTGATAAATTAGAAGTAATAAATTCACCTTTGTGTGGAGCCCCGCTCCTCACACTGAAATGTGGTGACAAAAAGCCTGCAGCGGCCTTCGTGCGATTGAGTGAGAGTGAATTAGCCAGTCCTGCTGAAGCTCGCCAGAAACTCTATCTGTCATGGCACACACGGTTCATGTAATTGAGTAATTGCATGAATATCACCTGCACGAGTTCATTGCTTCAATGAAGTAAAGTCATGCGGCTGACGGGAATTCCCCATGTTATTTTAGCTAAGAGCGCTAACTGTAGCCACTGGGCTCTATGCGGTAACTGGACTTGATCAGGGCTGACAAGTCCGCTTGAACAGTGCCTACAGCCTGTCCGGCCACATGTGGGGTTATAATTCATTTCCTGTAGGGGACAAGAAACAGGAAGAAGACTAGCAGGTCAACTCAGGACCAGCTGGGAGACAAGTGAGAAATGGGGCCAGCGGCTTTAGCTCAGAAAACAGCAAAACGGAAATAGTAAACCTTTCTATATGTATATAATTTTTTTCTTATACATTCTGTTTTTTTTTGTAATGTATATCTTAGGGTGAGGAACACTGTTGGCTAAAACGAACATACTATTTACTACCAAAAACCATTTATCAGCAGATAGCACTGTAAAAATGATTTTACTTGTAAAAATACTTTAGGACCATATATAGCATTTTAAAAAGGGCTCCATTAAGAATTATATACAGTAAAAATGTACCAGAAGGAATTGCTTCATTAATCTTTATACCTCTGAGAAACACCTTTATTAATAAATGTGGCTGGGTTTGGATGTGTGGTTTTAGGAAGAACCTTTAATTGAAACTTTACATTATGTGGTGCTTCTTTTACCTCTTAAACTCCACAAAATCACTAGTTACTAGTTACTAAAAGCCACAACTGTGACTTTGGAGTCCCTACACCAGTCTGCATTTTTTCTAACCAATTACGGAATAATTGTCAAGGTCACTTTATTTATAGAGCACATTTAAAACAACATAGGTTGAGGAATATAAATCACACAACAATTACAAGATTAAATAACAAAACACAAATGTTGTAAAAGTCATAGAATCAAAATGAGCTTTAAGACTAGATTTAAACAGGTAGCTCATTCCAAAGCTTCATGGCAGGCACAGAAATGCTTGGTCCCTTCTCTGCTGCTGCCTTGATTCGGGGACTACCAACTGAAGCTGATCAGCAAATCTGAGGGGACCATGCAGGAACGTAGGGTGCAAGTCTTTGGGTGTAAGAAAAGTTGCACAAGTTGATCCATTAATTGAAAGATTTAAAAAAGGGAGGCAAACGTCTTTTCTTGTCTTATATAAAGCAAAATGGAAATGGAGCCAAAAATATACTTGAGTGAAACTCTAAAAGTATGTACTTTTTTAAGAACAAGTAAAAGTACTTTATATATTATACATTTATATATTATATTATCCTTGATTACTAGTGTGTGGTGCAATGGTGTGTGTTCCTAATGAGTAGCAAATGGACAGTACTAGTACTTGCACGTTCTACAAATGCTGATTTCATAAACATTTATAAAATGTACAAATAAAATCTGCATTGCATCATTTCCTGGATTAGCATCAACAAAAATGTTACCAAATAGCAGTTTGAAATATCGGTCAAGGGCATCAGACAACATTTATACTTGTGAAACAATGTAAAAACACAGGCTTTAAATCTAAAGAGTGGACACTGTTGTCACAGTTGTGGAGCCTGGAGGCAGATGTAGATTCAAGTACTTTATTCAACATAAAACAAAACATTGCAAAACAGGAACCAAGGAAACACAAACCAGAGAACAAAACACTGGGAAACTAACAAAAGAAACAATCAGCCAATAGAACAAACTTACACACCATGAACTGCCATGAAACACACACCTGGCAAAACAAGGAGCATCGCAACAAAGGGACTACATATACACAAACATGACAAGAAACACCTGAAGAAGATATCGAGAGGACAGGGCTACAAAGGAGGCATGGGTGAGAACACTAATAAGAAGGCGGGGCTAAAGCAGAGACAAGAAACAGACATAAACAGAGCCATGTACTAATGTTCACATGGCTGGACAAAACAGAGACACAGACCAGGAAAGGAAAACACAAAGGAAAGACAAGGACACTTGTTACAATGGTATAACAATGCCATTCTGTTTTTTTCTGCAGATTGTTGATGTTGTTCAAAAACATTGTTATCTTCAAACATGGCAAAAAAAAAATGTTAATATAAAATGATAAATGATGTATGAATAATGATATAAAAAACAAAAACAGAATTTTCAACAAAATCAATGGACACCTCACACTTAATCTATAAACCTAATCTATAACTGAACTGAGCTTCTAAATTTCACTGAACCAATCTGGACTTAACAGCAACACAATACTAATACATAACATGCATAACATTTGCACTATGATTATTTGCATAGCTATATAGATGTTAATTTTCTGTAAATGTTAATATATATTTTTAATTTTTTAATTTATTTATTTTTTACAGCTCTTCATTACTTTTATTACTTTTTAAACTTATTATTCTTATTCTATTTATAGTTCTCTCTTAGTGTAATACTAATAGTCTGTTTGTTACATGTCATACTTGTGTTTTTCTTACCAAAGAAAATTCCTTGAATGTGTAACATACTTGGCAAAATAAAGAGATTCTGATTCTGGTAAATAATATTTTATTCCAAGTAATAATAAAAAGTTTTTTTGTTGCAGAACAGCCACAAAATATACTTTATTCCTGTTACTTATACACTTTACAAAAGTACATTGCTGCATATGCCACTTATATAACACATCATACTCTTACATTCCTACAAATAACTATAATACCTTTTTATTCTTAGTGTTCTTTAATGTTTATTTAAATGTTAATGTTTATTCTTAGCCCCAGGGGTCTGAAAGTAACATAATTTCAATCATGTGTATGTCTTGTACAGATTTGAACCAGAAGTGGTCTTTATCATAGTTAAGTATAGTAATGAAGTACTGTTATTATAGTGTTTTGCATTTCTTTTGGTACCTTTGTTATTGTATGGCACTGCTTTCCAAAGCCAACAGCTCTTCTGAAAGGCGGCCCAGCTGAAAAGTACAGAAAAGCTGTGGGCATTACCAGAACCTTTCACTTCCTGCTGTAAATACTTCTGCCCCGAGCCGAGTCTTCAGCTGGCCTTCACATAGTCTCTTCTGTCTTTTCAAAGGTTCCCTGAAGACCTTCAAAACTTTTCCCCCGCTCCATATTTCGCTCTGACATTCTCTCTTTCTCTCTCTCTCTCTCTCTCTCTCTCTCTCTCTCTCACACACACACACACACTCTCTATTTCTCTTTCTCCTTGTGTCTCTGTCTTTCTCCTTCCCAGAGCCTCCATGCACACGTCCATTTTGTTTTCCATACAAAGCCCTCTTTTATCCCACCTCGGTCTGGTGCCCACCTGTTGCTTCTGCTTTCCATCATGGACTCTCTCTCTCTTGCTCCTTCTCCCTCCCTCGTCTTTTTCCCCCATCAGTGTACCGGTGGCTCAAGTCGCCTGCTGAGACTTTGATCTGTCATGTGACCTGATTGAGCATGTGTGTGTGTGTGTGTGTGTGTGAACAAACGTAAGGGAAGCAATCTGTCTTCCTGTGCCTGACCACTGAGGATTGTTTTAGAATGTCACTCACTCTCCATCTCACTCTCAAACACACATTGGCCTGAATTGCATCTTCAGCCCACCAACTTCTGGACTTCATTGCAGAATCGCAAATGTCAGATGAGTTTACAGGGGCCGTCTGCTCAGTGTTAAAACTCAACAGTTCTTCAGCATTATGCAAAGTCAGTTTTGAAAAAAGTAAATAAGCAGTAGTTTAAATGGAGCGAAAACCAAGAAAGTTTATCTTCTCTGCTTGATGAGGAATGTGTGGGTGTTTCAGACTGCACAGTGACTGATAGCCACAGCAACGTAAACAACCACCCGGCAGATATTTTTTCCTTCAGTGTTTTAAGCTTTTATTTTCTGGCAGTGGTCAGACGTCTGACAGATTATGAGAATAAAGACTTTAAAAGAAAAAGGTGAAGGTGCATGTATTTGTTTTTATGTATTTTGCTTTTTAACTGTGGTAGTGAACACACACACTAGTGAACTAGGGGCAGTGAACACACAGAGAGGTGGGCAGCCAACTCTAGTGTCTGAGGAGCAGAGAGGCTGAAAGGCCTTGCTCAGGGGCCCAACAGTTTGCTGAGCCTGGGTATCGAACCCACAACCCTGTCATTAATAGCCTGGAGCTATAACCCAAAGCCACCACTACCACCATCACCTTCAATTAAGTCAATCATGCAAACCTAGGCTAGGCTAGATATCTATAGTGGGTTTTCCATCCATCCATTTTCAAGCAACAAAACAAAATTAATTTAAAATTACAATTTTTACACTTGAAAAAGGTGGATAAGTTGGTTTATCAATGAGGGAAACTGTGTATTTGGCATTACGGCCTATCAGAACTATGGTGGGTTCATGGATTCAGTATGCAAACATAAAGTGAGAGAGCCATTTACTGCTCACCAGTTTCTACAGAATTAATTGCTGAATAATACACCTTAGTGTGTAATACACCTTGGAGTGTTAGGGGTTAAATAGGTAGCTGTCCACTTCAGCTGGAGTCTCTGCATTACAGCCATGTACAGCTGGCAGAGACATGTTTAAACCCCTTCAAATGCGCCATGCACTTTGAGGGAGACCCCGGTTTTGCAGCATGTAGTGCTAGTGTAAAGAAGAAGCTTATTAAAACACTGATAACTTCACATAACTTCACAGACCTTTTGGAAAAATGCTTAAAAATCACCAAAAGTCTTGTTTACAGGTCTTACTATAAACTGCAAATAAGCAGTAATAAGTTTAAGCTTCATTAGCATGTGTTGTTAAAATTTCGTTTTTCAGGCATTTGCACACTCTGGCCTTACTCACACCACTACACAGATCTGTAGGCTAATCAATACAGCTAAGCAGCAATAGTGTTCCTCTTACCTCAGTCATTAAACAAGAAACAAGCACTTTTCTTTAAGAAAGATGTTTCAGAGGAGAATGGTAAAAAGAGTCCAGTATACCTTGCAGTGGAAAGTGGGAATATGGACCCACTGGAAAGCAGGGTTAGATCCTTTGTCCAGACAAAGTCAGGGAGGAAGAATAGCCACCATTCTTATCTCTCTGAGTAACATGTAAAGTTACTGTTTCTCACATGAGAGAGAAAGTGAGATATCTAGCTACCCAGATAGCAATCAGTTGTTGGAATAGATGTCCCAACCTCATGTTGACTCATCATTACTTTTGCACCCTGAATCAATATTGCAACAATATTGAAATTTAAACAAAACCTTTAAAAGAAAATCCATTACTGTGGTATAAATATGGCAAATCAGCCCTGCTTTATATACAGCAAGGGTTATTTTGTTTAAAGCAGAATATGGAAGAGAATAGTGAAAAGAGACTTTGTCAAATGTGGAAACAGCTTTGTCAAATGGAGTAAACATCAGCACAGTGCAACAGAAATACATTTGCTCAAATACATGCATAAAACTTTAGTATAAATAAATACTAAACTATAGTATTCATAAACTATACTTTTTCCATACAAACCATTATTCCAAAAAAAAAAAAAAAAAAAAATTGTCCACTTGGGTCTGTTGGAATTGCCAGAGTGAGCTTATGGATCACATGATCTCCCGGTCAACCTTAACTCTATGTATATTCAGTGTCATAGCTGCCAAACTTTACCGTTAATCCAGCATAGTACTGATATTAGAATTTCAACCTTCAACCTCAGTGCTATCAGTGTATCAACACCACCTTGCTAGCTGGGGACTGCCTTAACTTTAGCTTTTAGCTTGTTGTTCTGCTCAACTGATATTTAACTTCATAGCATTAGCATTATGGTGTTATAGCTAGTAGTGTCTGTCTGCATTCACATGCTAGCCTACAAAAACAATGAAACTTTCACTTGTTCTTCCACAAATTCTACCTCACACTACTAAAAATGATGGTGGTTTAAATAGTTCACTGTGTGATACCACTTTAAGTAAAGGTTCTTTACGAATTTAAAACTTATTCACACTCACACACACAGTACCAGTCAAATGTTTGGACACACCTGGTTGAATGGGTGCTGATCATCACATCGTCTTAAAACATCTGAACCAAATGCCAGGGTGATCATGTTTTTTATTTTATTTTTTTTAAAGAAGAGCACACTGGACACACAGGGATTCACTTTAGTTAGGATGTTGTGGCTTGGGGGTTTTGAGTAGGCCTAAACTGTAGGACTGTAGGAGTGTGTGTGTGTGAGGGTGGAAATACCTCTCAAACCATGCAGCTACAGCTTAATAGCCTAGATGACCAAATCATCATAGACCTACTTGAATTCCCAGAGCCACAACATTCTAACTGTACTGGTTTCAAAACTACTTAAAGTATAAAAGTAAAAGTAATGGAAGGAAAACAAAGGCCATGCCACAGGGGCCTTTGGTGCTCTACCCATTACCCCCCCCCCCCACAAAAAAAGGAATAATGATGATAAAGTTCTTTTAAAATGTCCAACTAAAATTAATGCATTTTAGTAATATCAGATATATTAAAGGAGCATCTATGTGCACTACTGAGCATTAAGGTGTTTCATGGAGGCAAAATATGATGAGTAGCTGCCTATAAGTATTGTAATGCTGCAAAAAGTCAAACAAAGTCAAACAAAGGCATGTTATCAATGAGCTTTACTGGAGTGTAAATGTGAGGCTTAGTTGGGACATTTCACTCTTTTTAATGAACGACGACAAGCCGGAATCAAACCAAACCAAATGAAATAGGAGTAACGAGGCTATTTTTAAAATGTAAGGAGTAGAACGTTCAGATAATTGGATGAAAATGTAAGGAGTAAAAATAATATAGATAACTAAAATCTCTACTTAAATAAGGTAACAAAGTATTTGTGCATTGTTACTTGACACCTTTGCAAACAAGGTTCTGCATGGAACCAAAAGTAGTCGCTCAGAGAACCCTTCAAAGCACCTTTTTTAAGCATGCAAAGCAGTTGTGTATTTAAATAGTAACCTTCCACCTTCAAAATATGTCATTAGAAGGGAGTGTTCCTAGTCTTTAAACAGGGAAATTGTGCTCTAGTGGCTGCTGTGGCATGAAAGTGGGACATGTGTAGGTATGTTTACAACAGATTATTTTCAACCAGATTTGAAGGGAATCAAGCTGCAGCTATTTTAACAGCAGAAATGATTCAAATCTATTACAAACAGGAAATCAGTGAATGGAACGATAGAGAAACCGGCTTGAATTCAACTGTACTAGGCTGATAGGCTCAGGCAGATCCACTCACATAACAGTAATTTCATTTCTGCTCATCTGCAAAGTGAGTGTGCTGTGCCTGTGCAGGGGGGGACTCCTCTGGGCTCCAAAACACACAGTCCCAGAATGGAGTGACACATGCCAAAGAGAAGCACATCTACTCCCACCACCTAACCCCCCCTCCATCCTCCATCGCTCTCTTTCTCCGCACTGCTGCCTTTAACAGGCCCCGCTACGCCAAATGTCAAACAGAGAGGAGAATCACAGCTTGCATTATTCCACACTTTACAGGCGTGATCATTGCTAAATTATGAAAGCAGAACTGTAAAACCCGCCGACGAGTGTCTCCAAGGCTTTTGGAACCACCAGATGCCTCACCAGCGACAAAAAAAGTCATAAGGCATCAAAGAAACAAACAAACAAACAAAAAAAAAATGGATCTGTCTTATTTCAGTGAAATTAGGGCACCACCAATGTAAGCACCAGCCACATCTTTGGTAAAACAGGGTTTTAAAAGCGTTCATATCTTGCTTGATAAAGAGCGTACTCAACATTCCTCCACCTCTGTTTATTCTCCACGAGCGCAATGACCCACTGGTTCTGAAGGCTTGACTCCTGAATGAATTTGTCTCCCCGTATCAGTAACCAGACCCTCCCTCCCTCGCCGATAGCGAGCGGTGTGAGATAAAACAGCCGTTTAAAAGCTTTAAACACACGCTAAGCTTGTAAAACCATCTGAGCTTATAAGGGGAAATGAATGAGGTGGGACACGCTGAAGCCAGACGGCTGCATAAAATAAAAAAAACGCTTTTTGCTTGTAAAGAGCACAATCATACATATGCTGTAAATGATGGGAATTCATGTGTGAAATAAAATCCACTCCTTTTAGCCAGCTGGACACGTTACGACCCTTCAAAGAATATGTGTTCGCCCGTTACATTCCTTCAGTGTCTAATAGATGTGCTTATGTGGTTCCCGACCCTGCAAGATGTGCTGCTGTCTATAAAAATGGACAAAGGCACATAGCATAGCTAAAATCAGCAGTGGCAGCATCCGATTTGGAGCCTGATATTTGTCCATTGCTGGGATGAGCTTCCAGATTTGACAGGTTAGCTACATGTTAGCCTCGTAGCTCCAAAACTATGGAAGCAAACTTCATGTCCTGATTGATTGTCTGCTAAAGAAAGAGGGCAGTTATATAAAGTCAAAGTTTTGCCTGTTCATTTAGGATTAGCTTCTTTGTTGTGAGATATAGTCCAGTTCAGCTCAGGCTGCAGGCCTATTTCTCAGGGCCACAACAGTGCTCAGTGCTCAGTTTCCCACAGCGCCTACCAACAGTTGCCCAACGACTAAGGCACAGCCTCACTGTGCTAATGTCCAATATTTAAAGATGTAGGGGGTAGGAAAGGTTCCAAATGGCTCACAGGTGTAATTACAGACACAGTTTGGCTGCTAACTTGCTGGTATTCACATTCTTCCAAGTTCTGAAAGACTCCTCTGAAAAGCTTCTTCAGACACACCAAAAAAAAGCTATTGTGGCAGATGTCGGCCAGGTGCTTTTATCTAATGAGCCCAGACAAATTGCTGTGACCTTTATTCTTTAAGGAGTAGTTCTGTGAAAAATCAAATGTACATGTTTTTACTATTACTGTTTCTATAGTTAGCATTGTGTGGGGGCATAGCCTTGGAGCTATGGAGCTTACCAGATTATCATACTGCAAACTGTTTGGCTAAATAGTCACACACTTGCCTCAAAGTTTGCCAAGCTTTAATAGATTTCATTCTGTGGTTTCTGGCATGGTATGACACACTATCAGCAATGACAATGGACAAAGGCGTGTCAGTAGGTTAAGCAGCAGTAGCAGCAATGTTGATTCTGAATTTTAATCCATGATAGCAAGGAGCCAAAAACCCTGTTAGTAAAAATCCTCTGCTACTACGCTACACTGCGGCGGTTGGTGTGGCGCAACAGATAATATCACTACCTGCTAGTGAGCTAGTGAGCCACGTGGTAGACTGGGGTTCGATTCCCAGTCTGGTTGACTATGCAGTGCTACACCAATAAGAGTCCTTGGGCAAGACTCCTAACGCTACACTGACCCACATCTGTAATACGCATAACCTTGTAAGTCGCTCTGGATAAGAGCGTCAGCTAAATGCCATAAAATGTAAATGTAAGAAAGCTCAACTGGGAACATCATGCTGATAATGCTAATGAAACATTTGCACCTAACATATTTTTCAGTTACAACATTATCTTCAATACATTATTGAACTGGAGGCTTCTTGGGGGAACAAATCTGAAGCTTCTCGGCTTCCAGAGAAGGCCTTATGATTCTTGGGGATTTGAAAATGCATGCAATATTAGCTATTTTTTATGAACTAGAATGATGCTTGTATTTAAATGCAAGAATATAGTACTAGCCTTATTTCATTACATTACACACCACACACCACATAACATAAGTATAGCTTGACAACTAAGGGTGAATTCAAAGGGTGAATTTTGTGAAACACTAAATGGAAAATTGTCTTCCTTAGTGGTATCTAGATTCACCTAAATGAGCTTGCTTTGGTTGAGGCATCACTGAAACCAATTTGCAAATATATGTTTATGTCTACAATGTCATTTAAAACATCATTTAAAAAATGGTGAAATGACTGGCAGCAATGGCTGCCAAACAAAAACTGCAAAATTAAAGTCAAATATCCAAATTCAAATGTAAATTAACTGTCATTAAAGTTTCTGAAGTTTCTGAGTTTTACTTAATTACTTTTAATAAAGTGGCGACACTAAAAGTTCTAGTCAATCGCCGTCATTTTACAGTTTTTTCTTGAATTATTACAATCAGCTTAAAAAATGGGACAGTGGTAAAAGTCTGTCAAACACTGACAGGATAATTCTGTTGTAGCATGAGAGTGAATACTGGCACACAGCCAGCATTACCACAATCAGCAACACAGAAAAAGATAACTGCTCTCATAGCCTACAACACTGAGGTCAGGCAGTCAACCATAAAACATACAACCACACCTAAGTGAAGGTAGCCCTGGGTGAATGGCAGCACATTGACGGTGAATGTCACTTCATTGAAGTTGACGTTCAATCAAGTTTGTTTGTAATAATTCAGGAAAAATCTAATAAAATAAATACATTATAAAACATTTTTAAGTGTACCCATAAAGACTTTGGAATTTAACTGTCAGTATGGATAATAAACATTTAAATTATCATCATCATGTGTAATTAAAGATAATTATTGAAAGTGTACATGCTTTGGATTATAATGTAAATAACCTGGGAAATACTGTATAAATTTTTACTGTAACAAATAAGAAATGTAATGTGTAATTACTGATTTAACTTAATTGCAATTAAGTTAAATCAGTAATTTAACTTAATAAAATAACAATTACTTAATTGTTAATTTACAGAAAATTCCTTTTGTCTGGTTTTGTATACAATTATAAATAATAATAAAAAAACTACTTTTAAAAATGTGATTTTTCCCCATAAAATTAGAAAATTAGGAACTCTAGAAAAGTGTATTGCTATTAGTTTGATGCTAACATATTTAATATGTTTAATTATTAACAGGCAAATACAGACAGGTTGGAGGACCATCTGTTCATTCATCTTATCCATTTCTTCACCCATCTACCCATTCATCCATTAATCACCTTGAGTAGCACTTGTAGTAGTCCAGGTCTGAACTGGAATTTAAACCAGATTCTTCACATGGAGCTTAATCAGAGAAGGACTAGAAGATAACCCATGTCCGCAGCCTAGAGCTCGAGAAGTAAGCCTACTCGTTTCTTTGAGTGGCACTAAAGCATCATTGGAAATCCCCTTACATAAAGGTTACAGTCAGATTGTGTTCAGTGAAGTGCCTTGAACTCCATCAGCTCCTCTTGATCATCTTTACCCAAACCAACATGGCTCCCTGCTTGACACACAGGGTTGTAGGTAGGGTCTTCAAGCTATTAGCTCCTGTCTAACAGCCCCATTTCAGAGTCATTTTTTGGTTTTAGGTTAACATTGAATCTGCTTGGACATCTCTATATGTCTTGTTATATTTGATGGGTATTGCCAAACCTGCCCCTGCTGTTCTCTGTTCCATTTATATGCAGCGTCACACTGATAGTAATGAACCACACTGCTCAGACATGCAGCAATTTGCAGCATTTATTCAAGCACATCCTCGAAAATTCCCCAACTTCTCGCTCAAAACTTTCCCGTCCCTCGTTTGTGCGATTCGTCACTTCGTTATTTGTTCTGAACATTCTGAATGGGTCTAGCAGTGGGAGGTGAGGAAGAGACCGCTCCAAGGCCTACCTACGTACCGTAACGAGACAGCTCGCTCCCGCCTGGCCAACACATGAGCTCACTCACTCTGATAAAGTGCACTACCAACTGGCTTTCACACGTCCACGGGAACAGACGCGCCTCTGAGCAAGATCAGTGGAAACTTCCACACTTCAGCTCAAAGTCAGATTACTGCAGGACTTCTATATGAACTTAGGAAGGATGGAACTTTTTTTTTTTACGGATTGGTCACAGCAGATGTTAATAGATTTTAACAGATGGAACATTCCAATAAATATTTTAAAATGCAAGAAGCAGAAGTTGGCAAGTTTAGTCACTAATGTGTACATAGTTTCCTGCCTGCGCCTACACTGTGGATATAACTAGGGATTTCACAGCTAATCGGAGTATATCCAGCTCCATCCATCTATTCACAAACTCACTTAACAACTATCTGTGCGTCTGTCTATCTATCTATCTATCTATCTATCTATATGTCTGCCTGTCTGTCTATCTGTCTGTCTGTCTGTCTGTCTATCTATCTATCTATCTATCTATCTATGTGCCTGTCTGTCTGTCTGTCTGTCTGTCTGCCTGTCTGCCTGTCTGTCTATCAATCTATCTGTCTGTGTGTCTGTCTGTCTATCTATATTTCTATCTGTCTGTCTGCCTGTCTATCTATCTATCTATCTATCTATCTGTCTGTCTGTCTGTCTATATTTTTATCTGTCGGTCTATCTATCTATCTGTCTATCTATTTATCTATCTTTACGTCTGTATGTCTATATCTATCAGACGATCTCTCTCTCTCTCTCTATATATATATATATATATATATATATACACACACTTGTATATCTATATATCTATCTATGATTCATATCCATATGTCAGCCAGTTCTGCCATTCAGTCTTTCCTCAAGTCTCATGTCAACCAAAAAAAAAAAAAAGTTCAGTCAATCAATTAATCGGTAAACATTTGAACTGCCCTTCAGAGAAACATAATTATGTTCTGTTTTCAAAACTGTTATATTATCATATTATAGCTACAAGGATTATGGCATGCTTATGTCAGTGATATGGTGTTCATATAAAGTATTAGCCTCAAATATTTAGATGTCTCAGCATCTCTGTATTTCTCTTTCCTCCGCTCTCTCTCTCTTTTTCTGTTTCTCTCTAGGCTGATTTGTGGTATAATTGACACTGCTGTAGTCCCACTGCAGTGATGAATAGTTTGCTCAGTGACAAAAACTAGAGGTGTCAGAAAAACAAGTCCCTCACTTCATCAGCACGCGCTCTCCTCCTCCTTGCCCCTCCTGTTTTTTTTTTTTTTGTTTTTGTTTTTTTCTGCAATGGCACTTGTAAAGGCCTGAGATGTGAGGACAGAAGGATGCCGGAGCTCCTCTCCCTCTTCTCCTCTTCTCCGTGCCTGCCTGCCTGCTTGCGTGTGTCCCTTTTGTCCTTGCAGGCTGTGGAGGCCCACACCATCCATCTCTGTCAAAGCAGCACATCTCAGGACCTCCCACCCGGCCCAGCAAGCCTCAGCACTGCACTGCTGCTAAATGCAGCTTTTACAGCCTATCGACTGACCCTGCATGATGAGAGGGAGTGAGAGAGAGAGAGAGAGAGAGAGAAATAAGAGTTATACGAAAGACAAAGATGAAGAAAGGGAGAGAGAAAGGACAAGAAGAGCAAAAGAGAGGAGAGGGAGAAGGTGAGAGGATGTTTTAAAGAGAAAAGAGGAAAAGACAAAAAGATGGAGAAAGGAGGAAGGGGTAGAGAGAGAAACAGACAGCGAGAAAGAGGAGAATTTGAGTGGGGAAAAGGAAGAGGGTGAGAGATAGACAGAATAAGAATAAAGGAGTGGAAGAAGAAGAAGAAGAAGAGAAGTAGAGAGAGAAAGAGAGAGAGGGATAAGAAGAAACGAAAACAGAGAAGGGGAAAAGGTGGAATAGAGAAGCAGCTATTCCTCTCTCAGGTTACAGCGCATGCATGCAGGTGAATGGTGGTGTAATTAGGTAGGCACAGTTAAATGATGGAGTTTGGCACTGCATGAGGCCTGCTTCGCTCCACTGGTGAGACTGGGAGGGTTATCATTATGGCCAGACAGGAACAGACAGAGCGGAAGAAGAAGTGATGAACATAGAGTGAGAGAGAGAGAGTTTCAGTCTCAAAGTGTCACTCAGCCACTTGAGCAAATACTCCCAGTCTTCAGCAGTGTATTTCATTCTGCATAGAACCTGCACTCAAAATAAATATCACACTGTCCAATTTATGAAACTACCCCTGAAAAACAGACATTAAAATCTTCTACATCTTCTACAGATACTATTTGCTTAGTTAAAGCAGCTTTATGCTAGAACTGGCAGTCTCCCAAGTTACAAGTGCAGTAGCCAGCGTACCAAACCCAGAGTAACAATGATGGCAGCACTATTCTCCCTATTACAGGACAGTGCAGCATCAATATAATTTGATGAATATGAAGCTGTTTTCTAAGTTAAAAAATGCTACATAATGCTGCTTTACCTTTCCTCTCCAACATCCATGTCCAGCTTGAAGGCCTATTTTATAATAAATCCGCTACAGTGAGAACAATCAGGCTGCTAAAAAAGATGTGCTTCCATGAAACCACTAACTTGTAAGTGTCTCAAGGTTCAGTAAAAAATCAAAACATGGTGGCATGGCCTAGCGCTTTACTGAATGTATCCGCCAATCAAACCAGTGGACCACCCAAAGACAGTCCTAATTGACTGACACTCAAGTGCACTATCGTGTTGGAACTGTCTGGTGTAATAAGACATACAAGGACAAGATCAAATCAGGGGGTAGAGGTCGGTATGTGAGGCTTGGTTTGGTACCGGTACTACAATCAATCAATCAATCTATCAATCAAACTTTAGAAATGTTCCAGTGAGGAATGGTACAAGTACATGGATGTGAAAGTGGTTTGAGAAAATAGATCTTCTTTAATAAAAAAGCTTCTGACCTTCAGTCTGTTCGTGCCTTTAGGTCAGAGGTTTGTGCAGTGTAGAGGAAGTGGAGCTTACATTTTTTATGTACAGGCCTCGATCAGAAAGATTATGAAAGGGGGGTGGGCATCAGCGGGACAATGGTTCACCATTTCTTTCAAGCTCCAGGGAACTTAAATCCATGTGTTCATTCTAAGTAAAATAATATCGCTCTTGAGGGAAAACAATATACAGGTACAGGCTTTGCCCAATGAAATACAATCCAATAACCAATAATGACCCATATTTTTCTTCATATTTCACTCCTCTCGATGTAAAGTCTTTATCCTGAGAACACTTTAGGCAAATAAGTTTCTATACGAGACTGAAAAAGGGTTCTCTGGCTTGTAGTGATAGTTCTACAAGAAGGAAGGACTTAATCTTGACAAAATGTCACTGGACCCTTGCAGATCCTACCATACATGGAAGACAGGGGCGGAGCCAACCCCCTGGGCAACCGGGCGGGACTAAACTGGTGGCGGTGGGGGTGAAGGAGGGAAAGGCGAAACGTCAGCTCCAGGAGGGAAAGGTGAAAGCAGCAAAGAGGTGTGTGAGAAGAGGCCTTTATGGACAGTGGTTGGTCGAAGTGAAGGTCACATCAGACTAGAAGTCTCCTAGTAGATCTTATGCTAAAGCTTCCATTGGAACAGCATTTGTTAGTGCTAAACACAGCCACCTACAAAAGGATTTCCACCAATGCAAAGAACCTTTTAACCAAGTAAAGAACCATAAAAGTACTGTGGCGTTAAAGAAATCACAGGGGACACATTTTTGGAGGCACTTTATTGAAAAGAACAACAGCTCTGCCCACGATGGGTGGAGCTATAGAGCATAATAGGAGCCCTCTTAAGGTTTTTGAATGGCCGCAACCGCAACCAGGCCACCAATAACCAATGCAGTCTGATCCCTGGTAGCCAGATACACGCAAACACACACATCTCCCTTACACAACACACGTAATAGTAGTCAGACCCCAAAAATGCTCATTTAACCAACTACTTACAGAGTCTTAGTGTGCCCTATTCTGCAGCATGCAAATCTAGCTCTTACCATTGGTGGTCACCTAATCTGAGCACGCTGACGTCACATCCGGAAAAGATCCCTTTTTTTCTGTCAAAGAAACATAGCAAGCAGAAGCTAACTATCAGGCCAGCATAACTAAATACTATTGAGTTTCTTCATTTGTCTGTGTGCTGATCTATTTTCCATCTATCAATTCTGTTCTTTTTATCCATGGTTTAGTTTATATTAAAGATAACATTAATTTTTTTTGTATTTTCTTATCATTAAAAAACAACAAAAAGAAAAACGCTATGCATGTTCTCCAGTTCTGAAATGCAGTGCCTCCATTCTGTCCAAGCCTACCTAATCAGAGGCCTCTCAGTCTTACTGCAGGCTTTTCCAGAAGCTCTTCTCCTGTCCTCTGGTCCTGAAAGGGAAAGTCCCTCATTCCCCTGGGGGGCGGTGGGGGGGCTGGGGACAGGAATCAGAGTGGAGCATTTATATTCCCTTCACAAAAACGCCTCCGTCCATCAATCGCCTCGTCCGCTGCAGCATCGCCTCTCTGAGCGAACGGAACTGCTTTCTGCTGGCTTTGAGGAGAGATATCGAAAGATTCCTTGGAAAGAACAAAAGACTCGTGGTGTCAATAAATCCCGACGGGTTGGATGACTTCCAGTCGGTCAGATTTGAGGGAAGATACTCAAGGATGTTGAAAAGTCTGCCTTCTTGATGCGGGTAATATTCCCGGACTTTGGTTTGGCTGGCACTGATGCTTTGTGGGAAAGGACAGCCTGGGTAGTAACAGATCATTTTGATGAATTCTTGATGAAAGAAGCACTTAAACAGATCTGTTTAGAATTCCGGACTGAATGCTGTGAGGTTTAATTAGAGATGCTCCTGAAGGATTTACTATAGGGGGAATTTCACTTCAGTCTCAGTAAAATTAAAACCACAAGTTAATCCACCGCCCCAACTCTATCCTTAGTTTTCTATACCGATGTTGAGAGCAGTGTGTTTCCTGAGTGTGAACCGACACAGAACTGATCCAGGCCTCGGCACTCAGTGTTTGATCTTAAGCTCAATGTTTAGAGCATGCCTGCCCGTCCCTAGCTTTCTTGGTCTGAAATCTATTTTTCAGACCTTCACCTACACATCCATGCCGTAAGACTAATCAGTGGGAAAGTATGACTGTACCAAAAAGTCGTTCTGTCTGCAGAAAGTCTAACTAGCATTTAGTGTAGTGTAGTGCAGCAAGCTAAGGAACCTTCTATTACCTATACAATTAAGTAAACAGAATTGCTTCAGCTACATGCAAAGTCTGTATATTCTGAGTGACTCTACATTAAAGCTATGAGGCTTCCCAGACTAGCTCTCAGAGTAGCTTTAAGCAACTGAGTACATTTAAGGTTTCCTGAGCCAGTTGCCTAAGCCACTACCCATTGTGTCTACAGGGCTCCCTATGCTGCAGTTACAGGGCTTCACAGGTTGGTTGCCTGAGTGAATCTATACTGCAGCTGACCCTACATTAGACTTTAGAAGCTTTCTAGGTTGTTCATCTGGGCCGGCTCATCTAAGTGACTCCCAGGCTGTGGCAGTGGCTATGGGGTTTACCAGACCAGCTGCCTGAGTAACTGTACTTGCAGCTCAAAGGCTACTAGGGCCAGCTGTCTGAGCCACACTGGGGCTACAAGCCTTCCCAGGCTATTGTGTAAAAGTCTTTTTCCATCCCAGTGTCACCTGAGCGACTTTACATTGGAACTACATTGGGCTACATAAGTTGGTAAGGAGTGTGACCCAACATGTCTTGTTGTGTTTATTGTGAATTTTGTATTTTGCTGTTATTGTAAGACACCATTGAGTTGTAAAATGATGCTATGAAATTAATAATAATTATTAGAAATAAGTTAAACCACAAAACTCACGGATGAGTTAAGAAAGATCAGCTTATACTGATACCCCATAATGCAGTGTTGACATCTGCAGTATTTTCACTGAAGCGCTGAATAATTTACAATCTGTGAGGTAGTTTGGAGAAGTGAGATGCTTTATAACCCCCTCTGGCAGTTTCAGCGCTATCTGCTGAGTGCTGTAGAGTTTGCTGCCGATCCGCACTGCTGTAATTATATAAGTATCCGGCCTCTACACTTTGCCGCTTACTCTCAGCTAGGTGCGGATTTTTGCTATGTTAATTAGATTAATTAGGCCCTGTGATGGGTTGAAGTGGGTAGTTATTTCTGTTCTGTTATCAGGCGTTTTGTGTTCTGTGTTTCAATAACAAGACAAAATGTAAATGCTGTTTTAAACCACACTGAAGTTCCACTCTCCGTGCAGTGTATCGCATAATTCCGTTGGCACGTTACATTATATATTGCAGAATATTGCATAACAACGTGTACTCTCATAACAACCGTTGTTTTATCTTCACAATATTGGTGTCAAATGAGTTGTAGCATGGCTTAACAAGGGACCCTTTGGAGAAGGTCATGTGCCATGGATTAAAGCAGATGTTTCATCATGTTAATATTCTCAGAGGTGGGCTTTCAAAAAGAGAGAGGTAGAGAGAGTGAATCACAAATTGTACTGGAGGCTGAATGTACGTGTAGAAGCTTTATTATGATTAAAAAAGCCAAAATACAGCACAGGTATTCACACTTACAGGAATAGCTTGAAAAGGCAACAGCAGGCTCCATAACAGCGTCAACCCACAAACACAGGACTAGGTAAACACTGAGACTTACGCTAATCATATACTTTGCATAACAGTCTGACACTTGCTCACATATCAAGAGAATCTGTTTCTATTATTATGAGTTTCTAGTCATAGACTTTGATTTTGCAAAGACAAAGAGTTTTTGCAGGGTCACTATCTGCAAGAATACAACTAGATTCCTTTTAAGATCATTTCCCATCATGCCCCCATGGAAATTTAGAAGAGAAACTGTTAAACAATGGAGCAGAAACAGTAGCAGCTTTTGGCCACTGCTGCTCTCGTGTACAGTAGTTGGTTCAGGAAAAAATCCCCCCAAAAATACACTGCAGAATATGGCCATGTTCCCGTAGCTAGAGAGAGTTCACATACAGCTTATTTACAAAATCCATATAACGGTTTGCAGGAGCTACAACTAAAAGCTTGGTAAAAACTCGGTTGATGTTATCAGAACATCAAGGTGGGAAAAATACTTAAGTAAAGACAGCCATTCTGACCACCTTACACCAAACGATCGAAATGACGGGAATGCACTGCAAGAGTACACGTGATTTCAGTCCGACACTGGAAAACTGTCTGTGACAGTGAAATCGCTTGAAAAGTTGCTTGGTGTACTGCCGGCATAACAAGACACACCTGACAGAGATAACAAGGGGGAAGGGCTACAATGAAGAACACACTAATGAATAGGCGGTACAAAGGTTGAGACAAGAGAGGAGACACAGACCAACACTAACAGTGACAAGCAGACTGGAAACGAGAGACACAGCAAAATAGGTAGGTGAAAACAATGGGCAGGGAAAACATGGGACAGAGCCTCACAGAGAAAAGACTGAGAGAGAGAGAGAGAGAGAGAGAGAGAGAGAGAAAGAGAGAGAGAGATCTGGATCTGGTTCAATAGTCTTAGATCATGAGAAAACAAGTATACATGTGGGTCAACAGAAGACAGATATCTCACAAAAGTCCAGAGGAGTCCCAGACCAATGCTTTATTTAGCTCAGAAGAAGCCTCTAGTTTATTTAGATGAGATAATTAGGGAGGTATTGCCAAGAAATACACAACGCAATTAACTAACTAAATAAATAAATAAGTAATTGATATTGATGTTGATATCTGATATATACTTATTTACTATACACAGGGTCAGCCATATATTCGTATTGTGTATATATATATATATATATATATATATATATATATATATATATATATATGCATAACAGGTGGCTCTTGTCTGATTGATGTATGAATTAATGATTACAGTTACGGTTAGTATATATTATTTCTTAGCTTTTAATTATCAACTCATTTAAGCATGTTCTATACTGTGTGTACGCATCCATGTATAGTCTATGTACTCGCTGTCATCCAAAAATCTTAATTTTTGCCATTTTTTACTTTTTAAATGATCAGTTCTTTATATTGTCTCAAATTTTCATGATGAATGGACCAATAGACTTGCTTAAAATTACTTGGAATAAAGTATTTGTGCACTGACTTCTATTGAAAGTTAAGAAGAACAGTGCTGTTACATATATATACATATTTATTTGACTGGCAATACTGGTACGTATGGCATGAATGGATAATCAAGGTACTGCCGTGTATTGCTTTTTTTTCTATGGAGTAGCTATATGTCAATAAAGCACAGGCATGTTTACTGTAGCCAAATAAAACTAGTAGGACAACAAGATGTGTCTAATTCAAGGGTGATTGGTGAAGGACAAAAAGGGAAGAAAAGACAAAAGAGGGAGAGAGAGAGAGAGAGAGAGAGAGAGAGAGAAAAGAAAGCGCAGAGAGAGTCCTGTCAGCAGAGGTTGAGCAGTGTCCTTCGGCAAAGTGCTAGCTATTTTACGACTCGCCTGACAGTTTGACTGGTTCTTTCATTCCTTCCCTCTGCATTGCATTCCACCTCTCTCTCTCTCTCCCTCTCTCTCTCTTTCTCTCTGAGTATCTTTAATCAGAGGCTTTTCTGCACTGTCAGTGTGTCTGTCAGAGTGTCGCGTCTGTCAGAGAGGCCCGGGGCAGACATGGCCGTGACCCCTGTCTCTCCTTTCTGCTCCAACCAGGGCTGGCACACTCAGACCCATCTACAGTACTGCAACTCCTCACACACCACACTCTGTGAACTCTGTGAGTGCCATTATGGGACAGAGCTCAAGTGGAATTTGGAAAGGGGCTGAACTCTTCCAGTTCCCTCACTGATATTAGCTTATGTTATTTTATTTTATTTTTTTACAACATACTTTACTGAAGCAGCTTTAATACTACATCTTACAGAACCTACTTACTTATCCTGGCTCACTGTGGGTGGGTAGGATGGCCCTCCCTCTCTCCCCATCATTCAGTGTGATGCAAATCAGTGTGTGCGTCTGTTAGCTGATGTAACAGAACTGGTGGCTAGCACTATCCTCCAACCGTGTTTAGCAATCCAATAATGTTACGTTAGCGGCAGTTTAAAAAGATGCAGTGGCGCTCCAGCACATGCTAGCCTTAACCTAATCTTTTAGCACTGGTTGCAATGTATGATGGAGGGAGTCCTAACTTCTGGGTAAGAGTCGCTTCACAGGAGAAGTCGTAAATATTAGTTAATGTAAAAGGATCTGATCTTTTTTTTTGCACCATTTCTTTTGGGGAGTTTTCAATAAATATAAAATTGGCATAAAGGCTGAATAATTGTGTAAACAATCATAAATTATAGACCTGCAAGTAGTTAGAAATCATGTCATTATTGTTATATGCAGCAATAAACCCTTGGCATAAGTCAAAATATCAACATACCGCTGCTGAGATACTTCTCCTACCAGGTTGAAACAAGCTTCCATACAAAAATGGATTGAGCACAACATGTGGTTATTACCCTGGTCATAATTTTGAAGTTTGAGACTGTGACTTACTGAATTGGCCACCCTTACCAAAGCAAACCACCAATAATTAACACCACTGTCCAATTCAAGCCAAGACCAAGTTAACACAGAGACACTGCAACACATTAAGCTTGAGTCAACACCAGGAACATGATCGAAACCACAAAAATAAAAAATAATAGCCCATCAACATTTCGGCCCTCTACTTTTTTACTTATGGAAGCCAGTGATTGTGATGTGAAACTTACTATTTTAACATTTTTGAATATGATACAGCATGCATTAGGCTAACTGATTTGTCTTTAAGCCAAACGGCACACCTGTAAAATTAAATGCTTCTGATTTGCTTTTTTTCCCACCAGTTGTTTGTGGGGGTTGTCAAATTAGAAGATTCTAGAGGCAAGTGCACTGCATACAGCACAGTAACTGCTTGTACTGGGGCACACAGAATTTAGAGGGGTACAGCTGTACCCCTCTGCTTGCATAATAATAATATGACTAGTTATTATTATAACTAATATTATTACTATAATTAATAACAACATGTCAATAATAACGATAGTAATTATACTACTAGTTAAATAAAGCCCATGCTGACAAAGCCTATTCTAGCAAAAATAAAACCTATGCTAATGTAACTAGATAAAAAATATGATCTGATATATGATAAAAATGTTGTTAATGATGTAACATATTTTTGGTAGGTTATATGGTTAAAAGTTATCTATAACAAAAACATATAGCTATGAGCTATCATTACCTTATCTGCTGCGTGGCTGACTTTGTGCAAAAGCTCAAAATACACTGGCTCTGACTGAAAATGTTAGCTGCTGAACCTTTTGGAAAGACGCTTTCCAAGAGACATTATGTCTGTAATGTTTGCATGGAATGTCCTGTTTAGCAATTCAGGATAAAATTGACTTTTACCACTGGGATTTTAGTGGGGCGCAGCAACAGTTTACTGGGACATGTGCCCCAGTAAATTGGGTGTAATGACACCCCTGTCCTGTGGTCTTGAAAAAAGGTCACAGGTCCCTCTGATTCCAAAAACAAGGCATAGTCGAAATGACATAGAGGCAGAATAGACCAAGACCATTCATTTGAGTGCCTGAGACCCGACTTGAGTACTGCTACAACAGGGCATGACCCTGTGGCTCAGTAGATCTTGGCCTTGTCTTGTATAAAGCACCAATAGCCTGGTGGAACATGGTTATATTCCACTGTATACTATTATGTAGGATTACAATAAAGTTCCTCTCGACTCATGACGTTAACACAGACTGTGTGATGGACTCTGTTTTACACATTTCCACACCAGACTCCATCTATCTGTCACAATATAACATGAGGGGTTCTTCAGTAAAGACAGTGAAACATGTGCTTTGCCAAAAATCTAAAGTCTTTTGCAGAACAGACCAATGTGAGCACTCACACAGCTTTAACTAGTATTTGATTGCAAGCAGATACGACACGGGAAGTACATTCTCATCCCTGCGTCTAGTAAACGTCTCCGATTTATATGGAACAAAATGGGGAGATCGACCCCCAAATCCTTCTAAGATAAGCTGCAGTAAAACTACCGCTGGCAAGCGTGATAACAAACAGACTTGCGCTGCTTAGAGCTGCTGAGAACGCTTGACGATGTGAAGACATCCTGTTTTACTCGAGCAATGACCAGAGTCTTCTGCCCCAGAGTGACCCAAGCCTTAATTGGCTCTAATTCAACACTGTAAGTACTGATTTAAGTGCTAAGCAATAAACTCTGCCTTCAGCAATCCGACCCAGCAAAAACAGGACAGAGTAATGGGAATCAATGCTTGTCTTATGTGGTCTGATAAGCAGTTGCTTAGCTGAAGAACAGGAGGCCAATACTGGGTGCTCTATGGTGTTATTCTTTTCAGTGATAGAAGCCTGAGTGCTGCTCAGTCTGGAAATTAAACCCTAGTGAAGGTTAATTATTTAACTCTACACCAAATCTAAAAAGTTTCTTCCAAACCCAGACGCAATATGATTTAAAATATTAAGATACCTGCTCTACCTACACTGTCAGTTTCATGTAAGACTCTGTTCAGCAACATAATGTTAGGTCATCTGTGATGACGGTGTAACTTTTGTCAAGTGATGGAGTAAGGAGAAGATTGCGAAGGTCAGATGATGTTGTGGTCAACAAAATCATCAGCTTTTCATTTTATTTGTTACTTTTTTAGGGAGCGCTTCTGATTTAAGGAGCTCTGCTCTGATTAGCTGGCTAATAGCGTTGCAATGTCTCACACAAAATCAACACAACATAGCATTTCAGCACTGAAACATTCCCAAGTCTTATTAAATAGATATCCTCATCCATGTGGTCATCCTTTAGCCTAGCATGTTCTTCAGTGTTAAAAAGATCAACAAACTCATGTTCTCCCAAAGTGGGTGTTACATTTGAACGTGTTGCAGTCCTGTCCCATAAACAAGCCTCGGTCTCGACCTCATTTGGAATTGGCCTTGTCTAAATCTTGGCGTAATGCAAACTCGGAAATTGCTGTAGAGAGCAGCCAAGTCCACTGCGTTAACTAGAAACTGAACTTTTTTTCTATGGTTATTGAATATGTGTGGAACAGCTCAACTACAATGCTGTTTAGCATTACATAGCTGAGTAGGCCTATAATACACAGAGTGCATTGTGAGTGCAGATAAACGCCAGGGTCAAGCTGACACTAATTTTTTTTTTTGGTAGTATTTATCATTTTTATTAATAATAATGTTTTGAAGGTATGTTGGTTTACATTTAGTTGGCTTTATGTGGTGACTGATTCATTTTTAGAACCATCGCTTCTAATTGCTTCTAAAAGGTAGGTTGTCTTAGTTATATATGTGATAGTTATACTTATTCATATATATATATAATATTATTTCATGTTATAGTTTACTAAATATATAACAAGGTGTAATAGAATGTATTAATGTACCACATGTAAAATGAATGATAGTGAGTACAATACAGTGAATTACAAACTTAGTAAGTCTTGGTCTTGACTAGACTCAGCTGTAGCGGACAACACAAAAAATTTGTCTAGGCTGTTATGAAACAGTTTTAGGTTTAGGAATTGGCTGATTTTCAGTTATGTGGGATTATGTCCTATATTTACTGTATTTATTGAATTACCCCCCAACTTGGTACTGCTAATCTATGCCAACGCACTTGTTTATAGCTCCCTGGTAGACTGAAGACCCTTATCTTCCAAGAGTACTTAAATGAAGTGTAGTGTATGTTGAGTATTGTGATCTCCATACTGACTTTTGTATTTAGTAGTATCTAAGCTTAGAGGTGTCTTCTGGACTCTAGCTTATATGAGAACTAGCTAAGGATATTTTCTAAATAAACAGTGAAGCCCTTTTGGATATTCTGGATAAGAGCGTCTGCTAAATGCTTTGAATGTAAATGTAAATATAGGAGGGTAAGGACTTGTGTGAAACACGTCTCCTCCAATATGCATGAAGTGAGCCTCCGCCTCTTTTTAAACTGCTGCCTATGTGGCATTGCCGGGCAGCCAACACACTCTGAGGAAAGCACCAGGTCCCCAGCTCCACTGCTCCAGCTGACAGATGCCAATGCCATCCAACATTGCTTTTTAGAGTGATGAGGGGAGAGACCACCATCGACCCAACTGGAGAGAGCACGGTAGGATTGTATTCATCAAGACCAGCGGTGGACCTAAATAACAATCTTAGTCGTCTGTGTATTTATTTATTTATTTATTTATTTATTTATTTGTGTGTGTGTATTGGTGATCTTTACAAAAAACACATGTAAGCCAGTTTTGAATGCCAGTTTACTTGAACCAGGGTCTTCAGAAACTGTGTGAGCTGCATAATGAATTAATGAAGCAACATGCTAAAACATTTCCCACACATCTTCACTGGAATAGAGACATCTGTGAGAAAAGTGAGGGCTTCCTGGCAGCAATGTTCTCCTGTCATGTGCTATTTATAGCACATGTCTCGAAAAACACTGGTTGACCCCCCCCCACACACACATACCCCTTTCCTTTTTCCTTCTCCCCACATCTTCTTCACGTACCCCCTATCTGAATTACAATTCTCCTGCTTTGGAGCATTTCTCTGGTGCTGAAATGAAGACATCTTGAGCTCAACTTCAAACACTCCTCTCAGTAAACAGACAGTGTGGAGAGAGCGTTTCATCTGGGCCTCTGGGATATGATTAAGCCTCTCTGCCAGCTCAGGCTGTGGGGCGAAAAAGAGAAGGGAGAGAAAAAGAGCGGATGAGAGCGGTAACTCCCGCCTTTTTCCGACAACGCCACGGAGAAACACTGGAGCCTGGATCTACTGAAGCAGCCCTGCTGGAAGAGCTACAGCTGAACATACAGCTTTGCTGAAATTAGGCTCACATACAAATGGACGTTTTGTGTTTAAAGAAAAAAAAAAGGAGCTTGGTAAAAAAGCAACAACTGTTTATGTGACAGACCGTTTGATTTAAACGCTAGCGTCATGTGGCGCTAGCATGTGGAGTCGTTTGCTATCCATGGCCCACAAAAACACTACTTGTAATTGAGTCAGTGGGTGGGAACCTTTAGTAGCACTGTGGTAAGCAGGGGCGTGACCAGGCCCAAATGTTTTCTAGAGTGGCCACAGATCTTTCGGGGTATTAAAATATAGCATGTTCACATTCAGTTCACCTTATGTTCATACATACATGTCAATGATGTTAAATCATGGATTACAAAAAAAATGAATTAAAAAAATTATTAAATTACCCCCATTATGGTCTACCAGGCTTCTCTTTTACACTGTCATATTCAGACAATCTTTAAGAATAATAAAAATAAGAAGCCAACTTCAGCTTCTTATTGGGCTTGGGTGGGTTTGCTTATGGCAGTCCTTTTGATATACATTATTGTTAGAATTACTTAGGCTACCTGTTTTCAGTAATGGTCTCTATACCTGCAGAAATGCTATGATTCAGTGCCATTAATGGTACATACATAAACTGTGGTGTTTTCTTTAAGGAAGACACACTTTCCTTGACTGTTGGTGGTTTTATCCCTGGTGCAATGCTCTTTAAATCCGGATGTTTTATCTTTACAACAGTTTGAGACATTGACACTCAAATTCCATGATAAACTTGAGACAAGTAAAATATTATGGGACAAAACCAACATCCTCTAAAAGATCCAGAGCCATTCAAGAAAATATTCAGTTATGGCCTTGCTTTCCACAATGCTGCCAACACTTCTCTCCCACTGATGACTCAAATACAAGTCATGTTTTTGTGGGCCATGAATGGCTAATGGTACCATATGCAAGTGTCAGATGATGCTAGTGCTTCGTTTAAACAGTATAGATGTTTTGACTATGGTGGTGAAGAGTACCACAGAACCCCGTCTAGCGCTGTCTGAACTAAAATCTCTCATAGGACTTCAACTGAGTTGCGATCTGGTGACTCTGACGGCCGTAGCACTGGTTTCATACTTTACTACAAAATATTTTCTTTATAGATCCAAAAGTGGTTCTTTTATGGGATTGCCTAAGGAATAGCACCTTTCTTTCTAAGCATGTAAGTGGACAAGTGGACCCAAATCGTGCCAGCAAAGGGCTTCCCACAGCAAAACAGAGCCATCACATCCCCACACTCTACATCCATGCACTGTTATGTTCCATAACTCTGTTTCGGTTTCTTTAACACTGAACCGCCTTATCTGCATAAGGGGGTTGTGCACCACCACTCCAATATGAAACTATGTGGTATCCTGAATTGACATTCTCAGTCACCTTCTGAAGAACAGCTGCTTAGATCTAAACACAGATGCCACTGTAGTCACTGTTCCTATTGAAACACTGGCCTGGTCAATGGTCTTTATAACTGAAGCTTCTGTCAACTGTGCCCCAGAAACAAACTGCCTAGATCTTTACCCTTTGCCCTCTTGACCCTGGGCATGCCTAGACCTGTGAGACCACCAAAACTGTAAACAGAAAAAAACATTTATCTTTCAGGGAGTAGAAATTCATGCTCCACTTTCTCTTCAGATCAGAAAACAGCCACAGGTGTTTCTTTCCATCTTTCCACTGTGAGAAGACTCGACACTGTGAGTCTGAAAGGAAATGGAGCTGATACAAGAAGCCCTTACATCTTGAGCAGCTTCTGGATTTGAACATATGATCCAGTCCAACTGCTAAAGCGGTTGGTATTCTTAGAACAATGGACTGACCACCCCAAAGTTCAGACCGGATGGTGAAAGGCATAAAATGCTGAACTTTGGAGGTGTGGAGAAAAATCTCCTGCAGATTTCTGCAGGAATGCTGAAAGAGAGTCTGCTCAACAGAATGGAAGCTGTAATAAAGGTAAAGGTTGACTCATTAAACACTCAAACACTGAAAACTGAACTTAACAGGTGATTTAAACTAATGGTGCTCTCCGACTTTTGCACAGCATTGTATACGCACAAGAGGCCTAGGTCCTAGTCTGTAATGCGCCAAAACAATGTTGTCCAATCTGCAAGAGGCCTAAAGTTCCTGAGCACCAAGTTTTCCGAAGGTACACACAGTTTTTACTGTGCCAGCAACCCACAGAAGCAGATAAAGTGCCGGCGTACTCGCTCTCCTTCTATTAGAGATGCCGTGTCTATGTTGTTTGTTAAATTTGGCCAACTCATTGAAGCGTGATATGCCAAGCCTCTCTGATTTCTCCACAGTTGCATCATATATTATGTAGGAGCCAAGTGCAAGCAACGCACGGCACATCCTTTAACCACAGGTGAATACTCCAGGTATGAGTGGCCCATAGTTTTGTTCTTTTCGCTTTGTAATTATGATTTTACGTCTACTTCGTTTCTCTTTTTCCGCCATAATAGACTACATCTCAGAAGGGCTCCTAGACTAATGTTTTCTTGTTCTTGGCGTGTTTGTGTGTCCCTACAACACTCGTTATTCTTAAGGAAATAATTGGATATGACTATTTTCGAATCTCTTATTTCCCTTAGAATTAAAAATGCGGTTTCCACTACCATGCCTTGTCAAGGCCGATATGCAAATGAGCTCAGTTCTGACTGGCCACACTGTACTGGGTCTTTTATATAAAGCAGTATAACGTCTGTGTGAATGTGTGGAGCTAGTGTTTTCAGTGACAATACAAAAACAGTTCATTCAAAATGAGCTTTAGTCCATAGACCACTGAAGTTATGGAGCAGTTGAGCAGCTTAGCTTAGCTCTTTATCATGGGTGTGTTTTTTAAGTTTGATGGTTTAGTTGGTCTACCAGTATCACCAACTTCACCCAGAAACTTATCTTCTAGGACATTCTGGATTACCATCAGGGCAAACTGAAAATGTGTGAAATTGCTAACTGAACATTTTGTGGATGTTGAAGCTATCTGTACCCCTAACAACCTAACAACCAGGCATTGGGACCCTCCATTTATATTGGGTATTTTGCACACTACTGGGAATAAACGCTGTGTTTTGAAACTCTAACAATGTTAAAAAAAAAAAAAATTATATGCGAGGAAGTTTTCAGTAATATGAACCCTTTAAATAACGTCTTAATACTTTGACAGCCCCCAAAACTCCCAAACAGTTCATATCAGATTTCTGTAACACTTTTATCTGCGCACCATGAGCTGCAGTACAACATTCTTCCATAACCTCCTTCTCACCCCACTCTTCAGCTGGAGTTACATAAGCTCCGCTATCCCCCGAAAATCCTCCCAGTCAGCCCTATTCATCACAGACATTTCTGTTCTCTTCACACTGGCAAATGACAGCGCACACACCGACAGAGTTAATGCCTTAATACAGCGGGAACGATGTTGAAAATGAGCAAAGCTGACAAGTCTAATGGGATAAAGAAATGTTTACGTTTAAACACCTATTACAGCGGGTTCTCAGGTTTGGACCTCCGCAGTTATGGATATTGCGACTATGCCGGGCCTGTGCATGAATCCGGATGATTTTCAGTTCTCCTGGGCGGAACTGAAAACTTTTAAGTAGTAGGAGCTCTGAAAAGACACCCTGTAACCGTACACGCACTGTATTCTGCAAGTGGCGTTCATGTGTTGCCAAAGTCATCAGAGCAGGCGTACAGCGGTTGGGGTAACCAAGCACTGAACAAATACCGCATAATTAAAGTAAAGTATTAAAAAACATAAATTACAAATTACTCTAATTATCGCAAATGAGTTAGTGAATGGTTCCTTCTGTGCTCCCGCTGAAGTTCCCCCCACCTCACATTCTTGGGTCCACATTTGATTAGTATGTGGAAAACTGCTTTACAGGCCAGTGATCTGCTTTCGAATGAAAACAATGATAAAAAAGGGTAGATTTGAAACTGATGTGACCAGTTTGATTCCAAATCAAGTAGCGTATCCAGTTGTCCACACGTATCCAGATCCAGCTGACTGACAAATTGATTTCGGCTTGCTTGGCAATTTTCTGGTTGATGACATGTGCAGAACCTAATTTAGCTTTACTGTTTAATTGTAGAGTAAATAGAACAGCAAGAAAGACTTAAAGAGTGCTCGGCGACTGGCCGGCCCACAAAACTATGATGCATTTCCACTCAAATTTAAACAGGCAAAAGGTGGTGTTCACCCCAAAATGAATGCACATTCATTCCTAAGATTTGAGGTGTTATCGTCCCCATTGGGTGATGGTGTGTTTTTGAGTTGTTGTGGCCAACGGGATTTTTCTGAAAATGTTTTCAGTGTGGATGAAAACCTGAAAACCTGAGATCTGATGTCACATGAGCAAGAGAGAATGAGAGCTTAAATAGTTTATTATGGTCATAGGTCAGCATGAAATTGTCATTTACTGTTTATTATTGTGCTTATCATAATTTCTGTTGCGCACCCTGACGGCATTACAGACTTCAAATCTCAGTGATAATTGAAACATCTTCCCTCACTTCTAACCAAAGGGGAGTCAGGGTGTGCACTGTTTACATTACAGCCATGGTCATTTCCATCTTGTGATGTTATTATGGGATCATCATGGAAAAGATCACAATCTCAAAAAATTATTCTGTATCATCTGCATTATAAACAGCTCTGCTTTGGGCCATAAAACGAACAGACCCCAAAACATACAAAAAAGAGGACTTGCAAAAATCTACACAGTGTGTAGAAAAAAAAAAAAATAAGGCAAACCATGGTTTGTTTCTGAAGTTAATGTAATGAAGCTTATGTAGCTGACAAATAATGGAAGCTTATGTAGATCAGTTAGTGTTGCTAAGTAACTCTTCTGAATTGATACGCTGTTTCTTAAAACATAATAAATTAACACAAAGCACAATTCATTATGTATGATTCTATGCTGTTTGAACCAGACAAACTCTCCTAAGCACATACATAATTTACAACAGCAACTTTCAGCACTACCATTTTTTTACACATGACATCCACAATAAATGTATTTATTTAAATAAAAAAACGTACACCCTGTGTTAAAACTACTTACGTCACGTAGAGTCTGCACTTTAGCCTGGCTAGCATTTGTGAGTTGTTTATCTGCTTCAAATGGTGCTCTATTACAGCCACCAAGAGTATAAAATCATTCATTCATCTTCTTATCCACTTCCTCCTGGTCAGGGTCACGGTGGGTCCAGAGCCCACCTGGAATCATTAGGCACAATGTAAGAATATTTCCTGGACAGGGCTCCCGTCATTTAGTGTACATTTACACTCATTCACTCACTCACTCCCTCCTTCACACCTAGAGGGCCTTTTAGCACACAGCAAATTCACCTATCATGTGTGTTTTTGGGAGGTGGGAGGAAACCAGAACACCCGGAGGAAACCAATGCAGGGAGAACCCGGGTGAAATAATAGATTATTATTCTAATATTGAAATATTATAGTAGTGAATGATGTGAAAAAAATCAGGTCTTCAGGGGGAATCTTGAGACACATCTGCTGGATTGCTTTGAGAAATGGCAGATGATGTTGCTATAGGAACAAGAGAAGATGGCCCGAAACATGTTCCACCTGAATCTGTTTAAATTTGTTTGCATAGGGCTCCAAGTAGCTTAGCAGCCTAATGGCCGGGGGTCACAAGTTCGAATCCCGAGCCATGCCCTTTTGCCATCAGCAGCTGGAATCTGAGAGAGCACAATTGGCCATGTTCTCGCTTGGAGATGACGCTTTCTCCCCTCATCTCTTTCAGATGGCATAGGTATCTGTTAGTTGGTATGGCTAGATGGGGAGCGTGATGGTTGCCCGACAGTGCCGGCCCGACCATTGGTGGCAGTTCTAAAAGAGGCGATGGCTGGCTTTGCAGCATGTATTAGAGGAGATGGCGGCCCGAAAGTCCTTACCCTCTTAGTGTTGGGAGCATTGCTAGTGTAAGGGGAGCTATGAACTGGTGTGTTAATTGGCAGTCCCAGACCAACACTCCCCCTGCTGTTGTAGGGGATAATATGGACCAACGTAAACCAAAAGGGAAATAGAGGGAGAGTAAGGGAAAAAAAGAGTATTGCTTTATTGGAGAGAAAAAAATTATTTAAGGGCACCTTCCATCCCACACACATATACACACACATTAATTTACTCTCTGTGATAAATTCGTGATGCACAATTCAATAACTACCTGAGAACGCAAATTTTATGGAAGACAAAACAGAGAGAAATGCTGTTTTCTCCCCTCACGCAGGCTGTGATTAGTCTTTGACTGAATTTGGAATTACATTGTTCTTGTTACTCAACTTAATTAAGTCATTAAAATATCATTTACCTTTAAAATTGCAAAGCAAATGAGGCCTGCAGTGCTTTCTGTCTAGCTTTGAATTAGAGCAGGAATGCGGCTGATGACTACTTACATAATCAAAAGAGCAATATGGAGACACTAAGTATGACGGGAAATTCTTCATGGAAGTTCTTCAGCGAACACACACTCACACACCCCCGCTGACCCAATAATATTCGCTTTTTATTATCGTTATTATCACTTTCCTTAAACTAACAGCCGACGAGCAAGTAATGTTTTGGCACGCTCCAAATCATTCGTTATTGGTGCCTTGCTCAACCTGCTGACTCACTTTCTCACTTCTCACGCATGTTTAGATCTTTTGAAAAATGGCCAGTGCGTTTGTGATAGCTCATGAATCTGAATGGTGTTAAAGAGACGAATTATTCAGACCCACCTGCTTGCGTCGAGCACTGGCTCTGGTGGGCGGCCCACAGGGACATGTGGAAATCTACATGCTCTTGTGGGGGGTGTGGGGGAGGGAATGAATAGGTAGCGATCAGTTTCTGCCTCACATGAAGTGATGACTGATCATATTCCACACACTGGAACTGCACTCCAGCAGACTCATACAGAGATATCGTCACTGTCGGAATAAAAACCTTGTACCTCCACTTTTGCCATTTTTCCCTTTTCGACATTATGTGAATCTAATATCTTGTAGCTCCAGCTTGCTGGTTTACAGTTACAGACATCTAGCTGTAGTTGATGAATTTATAATTTGGACAAATTGTACTATAGCCTTTTATCAGTGGTCAGGTTCTGACCACAGAGCTACTCTGGTGGACCATGCTCAGCCTAGCAGTAACATTGATGTGTGCAAAACACCCAGCAATACCGCTGTGCCTGATACACTAACAGTAGGTGTGTGCAAGGTGACCAGTGAGTGGAAATGCAAGGTAGGTGTTTCTAATAAATTGGCCAGTGAGTGGATATAGAATGTAGGAGTTTCTAATAATGTGGCCAGTGAGTGGTAACGCAAAGTAGGTGTTTCTAATAAAGTGGCCAGTTGAAGTAAGGAAATACCCTTAATCTTACCCTCATAATCTCATTTCTATCATGACTAACACCAAAGACGAATGGGACATGCAAACCCTGCTTTTGTTTGCTGGTGATACACAGTGAATCAGGCTGACGTGCCAGATGTGATGAGCTCAAATTAAAAAGCGAGGAGGGCTTAATACACCACCTACCATCCATGACCCCCCCAGGAAATATGTGTGGTTTGCCGCATATTTACGTCTGCTGATGAAAAACGAGGGGTGTAGCAATAAATAATAGAACATGATGACAACAGATGGCCTGTGTTGAAACTGTTACACTCTATCAGCTCTCATCAGACCTTTGTGTAGCGAGAGAGGCTTTATGGGCACTTGTTGCAGGCAGATGAGTGTAATTGGAAGTGGGTAGAGGTTATGCCGGGTCAGAGCCGGGTTCCATGATTCAGAGTGAAGCGGCTGCCCTTTTTATTTGTTATTACGCCTAATTGAATAGGACGTTGCTCTTATGGGTTTTGTATAGAATATAAAGCATAGCTGAATCAGACCTGCCACATGTTATTAGTTCAGTTGTTTATGTATTTTTCCAAAGTGGCCATCAATTAGAGTATAACACATTATCGAAGAAGCATGTGAAAGAGAAATAAACGTGTGAGAAAGAGGGAGACCAAAAAAGAAGATAGTGATAGATTGAGACAGATAGACAGGCTGTGTGTGAGAGAGAGAGAGAGAGAGAGAGAGAGACAGATTGAGAACAATAGATATATCGAGAGAAAGAGAGAGGGAGAGGGAGAGAAATGAAACAAGAACAAGATAGACAGATTGAGAGCAATAGACAGATTGAGAGCGATAGACACATCGAGAGAGAGAGAGAGAGAAATCAAACAAGAACGAGATAGACAGATTGAGAGCAAAAGACATATCGAGAGAGAGAGAGAGAGAGAGAGAGAGAGAGAGAGAGAGAAGAGCAATAGAGAAAGACAGACAAAGAAATATAAAGTGAGAAACTTAGAGAGAGAAAAGAAGAAATGAGAGCACGAGGAAGAGATAGTAGGTAATAGAGAAAGGCAGAGAGAGGGAGGAGTAAAGAGAGGGCGAGAGAGCGATTTTCTCTGTGCTGTAACACTATCATTGTTTAAATGATCTAAAATCACAGGATGCTGATTGCTAAATGAACACGGGGAGTCAAAAAGCCAGCGCTCATTGCAGGGCTATTACATTCATAATGAAAATGACCAATTACTGTAACACTGTCCATCAAACAGCTCCGGCTTCAGCATCACTGTTCAACCTAATGACCGTATCATTGATTATAAAAGCTAGTCCCTAATGACCATATCATCAATCATAATGGGATAGATATTGAGAAGAATTCTCATGTATTAGTGTGTGTGTGTGTGTGTGTGTGCGTGTGCTCTTCTACACTGCTTAGCAAACGTGGTGAGGACACCAAGCTTTTCAAAGTGGTTTATTACAAATGAGGCTGTTTGCTTTATTGTTTTGCAGTAGTTGAACTGATTACTTCCCACATTATTATGACTGTATTAGCGATGGTGCCACCCTTGTAAATAAAGTCAAAGCCAATAGGTTCTAGCCTATTTGTGTGATGTCAGCAATTATCAGCACATTCAAGTGTTTAAACAGACTTTGGGCTGAAAAACTGTCAAATCATCATTTTTACTTTAGCTGCTCTTCATACCTGGGAAGACATTTTGAAAGCTGCTGCAAAGTATTGCTGCTGTTGATCAGGTGTTTTCCATCAACAAAAGTTTGGAAGTATTTTTTTCTCACTTCTCCAAAAGATACAGTCACAGGGTGCTAGGGCCTAAGACCTAAGGCCTTGCTGCTACTGCTCTAATCCAGCACTGACTTGGCTGCAGCAAAACAACAGACTGGAGAGATGGTCGGCAACAGCTGAAGCTGTGACAGGATGTTGGCTAAAAGCTTATTGAGATAAACATAAGCCTACATTGCTTACAGAGTGAAACAGTAAGCACTTAGAGAGTGAAGATGCCTATCTGCAGTACGAGTTTGTGGTCAATTATGATCGATATAGCTAGCTATAAAGGTTTTTGCTTAAACCCCGTTATTATGTGCTTGTTAGCTAGATCATTTTAGGTTGACTTGGCAAAGGCCAGTCAGGCAATTTATACTTATTGATCTAAGCCTCTTGTTCTTGTCAATCTGAGTTCAATAAAAGAAAAAATGTGTTGCAGGCCCAATCAGGAACCAGTCTAGTCTGTGCTTGAAAGTTTGTTCAGCCCTTAGATTTCTTTATATTTCTGCATAAATTTGACCTTGAGCATCATCAGACGTCCTAAAAGTAGATGGGGAGAATCACATTAAAACAAAGAAGATAAAACATATTTGCTCATTTATTTATTGAGGACAGTGATTCGCTATTACATATCTGAGACTGGTACTTGAGCCTTTAAGATTAGCAGGTAATTTAAAGCTGAAATTAAAGTCAGGGTTTTTTTTATCAATAGGATGACAATCAGGCTCCCTGGTTTATTTAAAGAACAGGGAACTATCAAGGGCTGATCTTCACAACACATGTGGAACTTGTAGAAGTTGTCACAGAATGGAGGAGCTCAGAGATGGACATAAAAAAAAAAGGAAAACAAAACCGAACAAACAGGATAAGCAAACCTAACAAGCACTAAAGCTAAGAAATCAGACCAACGGACAGGGCAAGCTAACAAACCACAAACTGCCATGGAAACATAGACGTTTTAACATGCACAAGACCGGACAAAGGTAGGCTGAAACAAAGGGGTACTTATAACAAGGACAAATTAGTAACACCTGGGACTAACTAGGGGGCGTGGCTAGAGAGGAGGTACAGGAGGGAACACTAATGGACAGGTGGGGCTAGGACAGACAGGAAACAGCCAAACAAAGGCATAGGTGTGACAGAAGCGTATCATAGCACAAACAAAGGAGGTTTCTGAGGACCTCAGAAGAAGAGTTGTTGATGCTCATTAGGCTGGAAAAGGTTACAAAAACCATGTCTAAAGGGTTTGGACTTCACCAATCCACAGTCAGACAGACTGTGTACAAATGGAGACCAGTATTATCCCTGAGACGTGATGACCAACAATGATCATGCCAAGATGTGTAACAGCTCAAGTCAAAGTCCTGGCCTTCATCCAGTAGAGATGTTGTGGAAGGACCTGAAGCAAGCAGTTCATGGGAGGAAACCCACCAACATAAGAGTTGACGCTGTTTTGGAGGAATGGGAGAAACAGGCTGAAAGTCCTCCAAGGACTAATCAACAGTTACCAGAAACGTCTAGCTGCAGTTGTTGTTAAGGGGGTCACCAGAGGTCCTGAAGCAAGTTTTCACATACTTTTGCCATTGACAGACATGTAATACTGGAGCACTGTCCTTAATAAATAAATGAGCTAGTCTAATATTTTGGTCTTATTTATTTGGTTCTCCTTCTCTGCCTTTAGGACTGAAAGTCTGATGAAGTTTTAGGTCAAATGTATGCAGAAATATAGAGAATTGGTACCATATTGTACCAAACCTCTTTTAGTGACACAAAACAGTAAGGTATATAAACTATGAAGATACAGATGCAGGTCTTAAATTCATGATGGAGAGACGTTTTAGTGCCTTTTTTAATTTATGCTTTGGAGCAGTCCTAGCATTTTGAATAATTATTGAATAAACTGATAAAAAAAAGATGATGTGGTTCCATACCCAGTGCTTGCATGTATGTGCTTCAAGGATGTGTCTGACAGAGTGTGTGTGTAGCGTGTAAGAAGTGGTCACGTGTGTGTTACACATGCCAGGGAATGAGGGCTGTCAGTGGAAGATCTTCATTAGGTCTCTCAAAGCCAGCACCCTCCAGCACCTCACACACAGCCTCAAGCACACACACACATACACACACACACACACATTGACATACAGCTCACAGCTACTGCAGCAGAGGACGCAAAGCAAGAGCTGCCTCTCTCTCTCTCTAACTCTCTTACTCTCTCTCCCCCAGCTCCATAACATCCCATTATTAACTCATGTTTTATTTATGAGCTCCCAGCTTCACGATTTTTGCTGCTTTTTTTTTTTTTTTTTTTGATTGTTTTCAAAGATCTCATCCTTCCCATGCAGCAAGTAGTCGTTATATAAAACATTATCCTCGGCCTGGGCCGAATAAGAGCCATTTTAGGCCCTCACTTTCCCCTTTTCTCTTTATTTGGGGAGCAGAACAGTGCACGTAATGGACATGTAAGTGGCTGTATGAGGAGGTTCACAGGCTCTGAAGAGGATGCTAAGCTAATATAATATAAAGCTAACACAAAGAAAGTGTTAGCATTGTACACTGAGCTGCCTGTTTTGTGCTATATGTCCTTTGAGTAGGTGTATTCAGCCAATGGAGATGCTGTGATTAAGCCCAGTGGGTCTAGGCCCAACTTTAATCACTTACCCACTCAAAATGACTGGCTATTTCTGACACAATCCCAGTTTAACCAGCAAGCATAACTGTGTGGCCTTTGCTAAGCGCCACTTCCTCCTGATCCTACATATTCTCCAGCTACAGTATTCAGTTCTATATTTAGGCACTAAATCTCATCACTCTGGCTCGAGACATATGAGTTTATACTGTACTGCATTAAAAAGGATGTGCTGAGGGAGGACTGAAAAAGCGGAAGAACACAGCTTTTTTTACATTTATGTATGTATATACATATGAATAGCAGTTAATAGGAAGATTGGCATGTACAGTTTTTTATGGCGGCTTATTGCTGAGAATATATATAATATGTGCCAAGTGTCATAGAACAAGCACCCAGAATTTGGTCTCTTTTCAAACTAGATTACATTCCCTAAATAAAGAATCATTTGCTAACAATTTTGTTTAGTGTATTTTGCGGAGTTCCTAAGGCATCCTTTTTTTAGGGCCTGTAAAACTGATGCTATTTATGAAAGTAATGTTCTTTTTACAGATACATCTTGGCTTACATATAGAGTACAAGGGGTTAAATTAAAACAATTCTTGCCGTTATAAAAGTTATGAAGTAAGTAATGAGAGCAACATGTCTGGGTACCCTTCCCTTGCATAGTCCCCCAACCCCATTTTGGATGAAAATAGATGCTCTAATTTGACTAGCGGTAAAATTTCCATGTCTTTGATAACTTAGTCGCAGAAAATAAGATAAGCATTCCCAGCTGATTTATCACTATTAGGAGTCAGGCAAACAAATATACTATGAGGTTGCTGGTCAACAATCAACATTGTTGTTTAGAAAGAATGAAAGAAATGGGCTTATATGTGCCTGTAAAAGTGGACAAACAACCAACAACTACTTTCAGATTATCGATTGCTGACACAAGTGTTCAATTGGGCACACCGCTTGTATGATCTCCAAAGAAAAGCACTAACCAATGACATTGGTTGATCTGAATCAGCTGCACATGAGCCTAAGGTCACCATGCTTAATGCCAAGCGTGGGCGAGTTGGTTATAAAGCCCCCATGGCATTGGTCTGTAGAGCAGAGAGCATCTCTGTTTTCTCATTTGGTACCATGGCTATGTTCTGGGTACCAGAACTGATCATCCAACATCAGTACCTGTCCTCACTAACGCTCTTGTGGCTGAAACCCCCACATCAACGTTTCAACTCATAGCAGAAAGAGTATAGGCTAAAGGAGCATAGGGGCTGTTACTGCACTTGGAGGTTGGTGGAACTCTCTATTTACACCCCTGGTTTGAGGAAATGCTGGGTGAGCTGGTTTCTTCAGTCTTTTGGACGTACAGTGTAGTGGTCATTTTATTAGAAACACCCACCACATCGTAGGCCCTTCTACCTTGTGTCTATCAGTGGAAAGTGACCACACAGCACCACAACCATCCAGGTGTTGGACCGTATCTCAGCAGTGACACTGTCACAGGGGTGTATGCAGTGCTGGTAACAGGCACAGGCATGTTGCTGAGGTTTTTAAATGCTGTTTACTGTAAAACAGTAGAGCATTAAAGCAAACAGCCAGTCTGTTTATAGCTTCTCATGTGGATTATCCATAGTAAGCACATTTGTGCATGCATGTGAATGTGCGTGCTTATACATAATTCATATATGCATAGGACGAGTTTATACAGCTCTAGTCACATTCGATGTATGTATGAGTTCTGCATGCACAGAACCCTCTACACTCCACAGACATTTATCAGCCAAAATAAAAAACGGAAAAGAACTTGTATTCGGCTGTTTTTTTGCCCTGTGTAAATGTTGGTTATTTGTATTATATAGTGTTTTCTATTACAGTTCCCATGACAGTTCTCCTTTCAGTCCTAGGCTGGGTGTTGATTTCTAAGCTTGAACTGTCAAATAATTGCTAGAAAATCCCTAGCCTTTAAAAGTGTACTCAAGTAATTCAGTTCAACCTTAGAAGTGTTTCTCAACCTAGTCCTAGAGGTACCTTGCCCTCCACATTTACTGGTTTACCCTTCTCTCAACCTGATTTTACTAATCAGTTAATTAAAGAGTCTTTTCAGAGTTGCAGTGGGAGTGTTGAAGCAGGGAAACGACAAAAATGTGCAGGGCAGGTTGCCTCCAGGTCCAGGGTTCAGAAACACTGTTCTGATGCATGCACTGCACTACTAATCCACCAAGAAAAAGACCTGGGCCAACAAGGCCACTTGTCCAAATACCAAGGGGAGGAGAGAAGCCACTTAAACTACCCACTGAAGCAGCCTCCAGCAGAGGATACAAGAGAGTATGCTTCCTAGGAAGTCTTTTAGATATTCTAGAGTGCCATCACTGCATGCACGCCCAGAGAGTATACGAGGCGGCATTAATGGCCATCCTATCGCATGCAAGAGGTATCTCTGTATATCTGCAATGAGCAGGCGTTTAAACATTCACAGTTAACGCAATTAAACCAACGCAATTGCCGTATATGTGCTGGCTCGGGAGTGTTATGGGGTGTGCTGATAGCAAACGTTGTGAGGAGGGGGAGGACAGGAGTGGTAGTAAAGATTTCTGGACACACCTCTGCCTCTGTCGAGTCCACTCACTACAATTTCCATAGTTCTCCGCTTTCTGATTCCTGATCATGGTCAGAAGTCATCAGTCCTCCGATCAAAGACAGTTACCCAGAAGAGTGCTAACTGCTCACACCTGTTTGTAATCTCATCTGGACTATAAAAACATGTCTGTTTGTTTTCCACTGAGGGGGATTCTTAATACAAAGTACGCCAAGTTCAGACTGGTGTACTTGGTAGTATTGACTGAGCAAGTTCAGAGGACGCTGTACAGTAATTTGCAGTAATGCATTCTGGGATATGTGGCCAAGTCCACACAAGTCATGTCCTGATGCATGTCCGCTCGATAACACGGGCGGAACAAAAACACATTCTGGCATTTGGACTGTAATTGGCTAGATGTGAACTTTTTAATGTTCTTTTTAATATTTAGGCTGCAACTCCTGCAAGTCCACAGGAACACGAGTACAGACAAGAACGCAGACTGAGAATCGGCCTGAGCCTTGTGAGTTGTGTACTGAACAGTGCGTTTTGCTTATGTTGTCTTTTGCCTTTTGTTTTGGTTGCCTGGTGGTTTTCTACTTTCTGGTTTTCGGCCCATGCTTGGATATTGGTTTCACTTTTGCCTTTTGCTTATGTTTCATGTCATCCTGTGTGTATGCTCTTGCTGACCTCTTGCCTCTTGACCACCTTTGTTACTCCATTCTTTTATAGTAAACATTACATTTCACATCTGTAAGGGCTGTAATCTGCTTTTGCAAAATGTTATTTACTTGTTTATTATTGTGCTTATATTTCATTCATATTATGTTATTATTGCTCAGGACTCTATTAACTCTTTATCAAATATGATGTGACATATATAAAATATGATTTGATTGGCTTAAAGGTTAAATAAATGGGAATCATAGTTAAAAGTATACCAACTTTGTCATGCTAGCTTGGTGTGGCAGTGAACCCTTGCAGGGATGGAATGATGCAAGACTTTATTAAAAAGGGTAGGGAAAACACAAAACAGGGAATATAAACAAGATGGCATAACACAGGGATACAGCAATCTACTGGACAAAACAATAAACCAATTAGAAGGTGACAACTGAAACCAGAGAACTGGGAGGAATACAGAGCTTGGTACAGGGTACAATAAACTAAACAGGGTAGGTAAAACCAAGAAGGGACAAGGGGAAAGGGAGAACAGGACCAAAACCATGAAGCCAAGCTTCGGAAAAGGCAAGGGAGAATCGTGAGCAACAAGGAGGAAGTACTTATTTGGCCGTGGCAACGAGGCCCTGACAAACGTGCAATTCTCATTATTTCTGGTTTAATAATCCTAAAAATGCTTTATTTAAACAGTGATCGATAAACTGCCATGAATTTGGCACAACAGCCTGAATCCATGAATCCAACTTGCCTTGTTTCAACAGTCCAGGCTGGTGAAGGAGGTGTAATGGTGTGGGGACAGTTTTCTTGCTGCACGTTAGGCCTGTTCACACCAATCAGTCATCATTCCAATACCACAGCCTATTTTGAATATTGTGCACCAGTTCATGGCCATAATTCACCCTTTTATCCATCTACTTTATGTATGATGATGCACCATGTCACAAAGCAAAAGTCGCCCTAAGACTGATTTCATGAACATAACCATGAGCCTCATTCACCAATCAATCTTAAGACTAAGAAATCTCTCCCAAAATCCAACTTGCACAGGTTTCACAAAGATTTCGACATTCACCAGTGTTTTGTTGTTTGCAATTGGTTCATTTTAGGTGAACATTATAAGAGCAGAGCTGTGAACAAGCTGACCTAGACTTTTAGTTAGTGCTTAAGTTCTTAAGGAGATATTGGTGAATGAGGCCCAGTGAGTTCAATGTTCCTCAGTGGCCCTCGAAGTGACCGTCTCTGAATGCAATAAAACACCATTGGGATGTGGCAGAACGGGAGATTCAGAGCATGAAAGAACGCTCTGAAAAATCTAAAGAAACTGGGTTACACAATCATGTCAACATGAACCACATTCTCTAAGGAATGTTTCCAACAACTCGTGGAATCCACACCGCAAAGAACTGAAGCTGTTTTCAGAACACAAAAGGAGGCCCTATCCCGTATTAGTATAGTGTCCCTAAGAAAGTGCACGGTGAGTGTATATGTGCATGTGTTCTCTACAGGGAGCAGTAGGAGAAGGATTGCTCACTCGCTGCATGCCAGGGCTTTGACTCCTGCAGGGCTGACTCCTCATTCTTCTGTTTGGCACACTTTGGTGGTGTCACCTCGGTGCTAATGCGGCTGCTAAATTAGCCTGAATCGCTAGTGTGGACAGCCTGCGCCCTGCCAGCACCAATTAGACTGTGGCACGTTACGAAGGAAGCAGGTTGAGGTCAAAGAGACGGTTAATCTCAGAGAGAGAGAGAGAGAGAGAGAGAGAGAGAGAGAGAGAGATGCTTCTTCCTGCATACCATCGTAGCACTTAATCAACCTTTCGTGAAGGCCGATCTGGTAAGACCACAGCTACACAAACACACAAATAAGAGCAGGTCTATTCATCAACGTTTCTCTGACTTTGGCTGAGTACGCAGTATATGAACTGCAGAAGTGTGTCCGGAAATCCATCATTTAATTAAAATGATGTAACTGGTGACTGCCGTTAAAATGGAATCAGAACTTGGTCCAGCGTCCGGAATGACTTAAACAATGCATGGCAATCCAAATATGAGATGAAAAAAATGCAATTAACCATGCTAACTCATTTTAAACACCTTCATGTTATTTCTACTAGTGTTTTTTGTCATTTTTTTTGTTGTTTTTACTCATTTTAGGTTGCAAATGGTCTTCTACACATCTAGTACAATTGTCTTCTATTGGCAGATCATTTTGTATTTATCAAGTGATGCTAATGGAACATTTCTCTAGTATGTGCTTTCTCTGATTTATCTGAATCAAGCCAACCACTTCTTTTCAGGCAGTCGCAAATGCCATTTCTACACACTACACACATTTGTAAGAGGATGCTAAATGTCAATTTTGTTGCTGAGGGGTGGATGCACCGGCTAGCATCGCACTGAGTGAAATGGGGAGAGGGAGGGTGAGGCCAATTGTGCTTTTTTGGACTCCCAGCCACAGTCGGTCGTGGCAAGTCCAGGGATCAAACTTAATCTTGATCTCCTGATCTATTCGTTGTTGGAGACGATGGATGGATGGATGTATGGATGGAATCGAGAAAATAGGGAATAAAAATATCATTGGGCTTTACTCATTATCATTCATTATTATGTATAATTGTTGACTTTCCTGTTTATTTATTTTCACTACTAATAAGTATAGATCTGTAAATGTTCACCTGACAAATTACTGATCATCTAAGAGGTCTGATGGATATCTCAACTCTCTATGTTGAGATATCCATTAGAGATATCCTCTACAGGGGATCTTAACATTCTTAACCAGCTGCTATAGACCTGCTGCTGACCTCAGTCCGGAACTGAAGTTTCACTGAAATTGGCTGAGATTAAGGGGCCAGGGTGAGAGTTAGGATTAGGTTAGGATTAGAGATTTAGGTTAGGATTACATTTTGGACTGTTATGGTAAGAGCAAGGATGATGGTTGGAATTAGGTTTTGGGTTGAGGCTAAGGTTAAGATTAGGGCCAGGATGAGGATTAGGGTTAGGTATTGGGTTGAGTTTAAAGTCAGTATTTAAGAAATCTCTTTAAAATATTTACCTCAGTGTATTCAGATGCTGCACTAAAATACTGTTAAGAGTTTATTAACCATTTATAATGGACCACTCCAAATTCAGTGTTACTATAAATTTATTTGACACCATTTGTTTTATATAATTAAAAACACTCTTCAACCTTTTGAAAAAAGTGAGACTTGTACATTAGTTTGAAGATGAAAGAAAATGATCAATGCTGATGGAATGAGGCTTGATAGCTCAATACCTCAAAGTTTGCCCAAGGAATTGAGAGTAACAATGCGAAATAGCAATAGAACGTTGTGGTTGGTATAGCGTGGAATAGCTGCCACCTCTGCATGAGACTACGTTTGATCCCTCACCTGGACATGCACACCATGCAGTACCAACATTGCATTCACCCACCTCTAGGTTTAAGGCTGGCGTGACCGAAATTTCCTTTGGATTATTTCATTCATCAGCCTGTAAGAGGCATTCTGGTGTATTTCAGTGGAGTGCCTTTCATTTTCCTTGTTGCATTGTATTTGAAAATGTAGCCCTAATGAGCCCATTGGAAATTAATCTCTTCTACAAAGTGATATAAAAAATAATTACCGTTATGAGTTTTATCCTTCTTCTCTGTTCATACAAGAAGATTGTGCTTTTAGAATCGAATACAACTCTGATGAGCTTAATTAGCAATCATATGTTCAAGCCACTGCACGCAGCACGCAACCACAGACTGGCAAAATGCTCGAATGGCGCTTAAGTGTTTTTCCAATTGAAGGACTGAGCTGAGTCTGCCATGAAGATAAACTCAAGACAAATGGTCCTTTAAGTGTCCCATAATGAGAGGATTAATGAACAGTTGACGAGACTGGAGGCTGCACTGAGAAAAGAGGCTAAAACCCTTTGTTCTTCTCTGAGCGAAAGGGCTACTAGACCTGCTTGCCTCGTAAGCCCTGGTTGCAGACAGACTGGATACAGAGTCTAGGACAGTAGAAAAAAAAATTAAAAAGACATCCATTGAGGTTTGCTGGTTTGAAGTGCTTTTGTTCGTGAGTGAAGGTGGCGAGTTCAGGCCAGACGGAGACTGTGGATGGGGGCTCTTCTTTTCAGCCCTTCTCTCAGAGAGCAAGAGGATACCCTTCCGTCCCACCATCCCAGACAAAAGCCCCCCAGACTGGGCCGCTTCTCAAAAGCCTCGATGAGAGAAACCAATATCATTACTGGCCGGTGAATGGAGGCCTGGGCCAGTTTGGAGCTTTTTTTGTCGCCCTTCCTCGCTCTCTCAGGGGGTCAAGGAGGGCCACGGGTACAGCACTGCTTCTCAGACTGCAGATGGTGGTGTTTTCATTGTTTTTAATGGGAAAGTGTCACAGGGCTCGGCGAGTACCCGCCGCCTTGTTTACCAGGCCACTTCGTTCACATGGTGCAGGAGGCAACACCGATCCAGAATTTCCTTTCACAGGAAAAGTAATGCTCTCAACTGACAAGTGGGCAAATGAGTAGTAATGCTAATTCTTCTTTTCTTACTTTGGGGAAGACATTCATTCCACCGCATTCAGGCATTCCAATGAAGTTTCAGTTGCAACAGGGCTTTTGTGTCAATGCATAAAATATGCATTGATTTTACTGTGATTCAAATGTGTACTTTATTTTTAGTAAAAAAAAAATGTATACTGTAAATGTATACCATGCAAAAGTCCAATATCTGTATATACTGTACCATGCAAAAGTATAACATCTGTATATACTGTACCATGTAGAGGTGTAATATCTGTGTATACTGTACCATGAAAAGTCTAATATCTATGTATACTGTACCATGCAGAGGTGTAATATCTGTGTATACTGTACCATGCAAAAGTATAACATCTGTATATACTATACCATGTAGAGGTGTAATATCTGTGTATACTGTACCATGAAAAGTCTAATATCTGTGTATACTGTACCATGCAGAGGTGTAATATCTATGTATACTGTACCATGCAAAAGTCTAATATCTGTGGATACTGTACCATGCAGAGGTGTAATATCGGTGTATACTGTACCATGCAAAAGTCTAATATCTGTGGATACTGTACCATGCAGAGGTGTAATATCTGTGTAAACTGTACCATGCAGAGGTGTAATATCTGTGTATACTGTACCATGCAAAAGTCTAATATCTGTGGATACTGTACCATGCTGAGGTGTAATATCTGTGTATACTGTACCATGCAAAAGTCTAATACCTGTGTATACTGTTCCATGCAGAGGTGTAATATCTGTGTATACTGTACCATGCAGAAGTCTAATACCTGTGTATACTGTTCCATGCAGAGGTCTTTAATCTGTATATTCTTTACCATGCAGAAGTCTGATATCTGTGTCTACTGTACCATGCAGAAGTCTGATATCTGTACATACTGTACTATGCAGAAGTCTGATATCTGTGTATACTGTACCATGCAGAAGTCTGGAAACTGGGCTGTTTATCTAGGCAGTATGTGTTTGTTGTTCATGTAAAAACATAAAATTTAGCATTTAAAAAAGTGATTGTCCATTTATGACATTTTATTTGATCAATATGTTAAATTTAGCAAAGATGTGCTCTAACATGCCAAAAAAAGCCATACTGAAGTTTGTGTCATGCACTTTAAGCCAATTTAAAGCAGGTTTCTTTAAATAACAGTTAACGTAAAGTCTACTTTGGTGAACAATACATATTCATATATACAGTGGGGAAAAAGTATTTAGTCAGTCACCAATTGTGCAAGTTCTCCCACTTAAAAAGATGAGATAGGCCTGTACTTGACATCATAGGTAGACCTCAACTCTAAGAGACAAAATGAGAAAAAAAAATCTGAAAATCACATTGTCTGATTTTTAAAGAATTTATTTGCACATAATGGTGGAAAATAAGTATTTGGTCACCTACAAACAAGCAAGATTTCTGGCTGTCACAGACCTGTAACATCTTCTTTAAGAGGCTTCTCTGTCCTCCACTCATTACCTGTATTAATGGAACCTGTTTGAACTCCTTAACAGTATAAAAGACACCTGCCCACAACCTCCAAACTCCACTATGGTGAAGACCAAAGAGCTGTCGAAGGACACCAGAAACAAAATTGTAGCCCTGCACCAGGCTGGGAAGACTGAATCTGCAATAGGCAAGCAGCTTGGTGTGAAGAAATCTACTGTGGGAGCAATAATCAGAAAATGGGAAACTTACAAGACCACTGCTAATCTCCCTCCATCAGGGGCTCCACGCAAGATCTCAGCCTGTGGGGTCAAAATGATTACAAGAACGGTCAGTGAAAATCCCAGAACCAAACGCGGGGACCTAGTGAATGACCTGCAGAAAGCTGGGACCAACATTACAAAGGCTACCGTCAGTAACACACTACGCCGCCAGGGACTCAGATCTTGCAGTGCCAGACGTGTTTCCCTGCTTAAGCCAGTACATATCCGGGTGCGTCTGAAGTTTGCTAGAGAGCATTTGGATGTTCCGGAAGAGTATTGGGAGAATGTCTTATGGTCAGATGAAACCAAAGTAGAACTGTTTGGTACAAACACAACTCCGTGTTTGGAGAAGAGTAAATGCTGAGTTGCATCCAAAGAACACCACACCAACTGTGAAGCATGGGGGTGGCAACATCATGCTTTGGGGCTGTTTCTCTGCAAAGGGACTAGGACGACTGGTCCGTGTACATGAAAGAATGAATGAGGCCTCCTTCCATCAGCAAGGGCATTGTAGATGAAACGTGGCTGGGTCTTTCAGCATGACAATGATCCCAAGCACGCTGCCAGGGCAACACAGGAGTGGCTTCGTAAGAAGCATTTCAAGGTCCTGGAGTGGCCTAGTCAGTCTCCAGATCTCAACCCCATAGAATACCTTTGGAGGGAGTTGAAAGTCTGTGTTACCCGCCGACAGCCCCAAAACATCACTGCTCTAGAGGAGATCTGCATGGAGGAATGGGCCAACATACCAGCAACAGTGTGTGCCAACCTTGTGAAGACTTACAGAAAACGTTTGACCTCTATAATTGTCAACAAAGGATATATAACAAAGTATTAAGATTAACTTTTGTTATTGACCAAATACTTATTTTCCACCATTATTTGCAAATAAATTCTTTAAAAATCAGACAATGTGATTTTTAGATTTTCTTTCTCTCATAGTTGAGGTCTACCTATGATATCAATTACAGGCCTCTCTCATCTTTTTGAGATGATATATATGGATGATGATTGGATGATGATTGGATGATGCATGGTGTCCCTAGATTGGGAGGCTTTTGTCAATGGATCCCTTGTTGAGATTTGAACTCAACTGTGTTGTGATTGCTCCTCACAGTTAGTGCCACTACATGAAAATACACTCTATAAAAACACAGTGAAGTGAACGTAGTATAGTAAATTGACCTTTCCTTTCTTTATTATTACAAAGATATGTAGATCACAGCAACCGTCTAACTGCCTTATCAAGAGACAGGAGCTGGAATCCCAAAGTTTCAGTTCTGTCAACACTGCAACTCTCCATGATCAGGGGTCTGGGTTAACCTTATTTTACACTGAAACACACAGTAAATTTCCAGAGGTTTATATTTAACCCTGTATAATTGTTATTCAACTAGCAATGTGATTATAATTATTAGCCGTTGTACAAGGTTTGGTAAATACAGAACAACACTGTTAAGAGTTTGGTTATCAGTCAGACTGTCACACTGTATTTCTTTTGGTGGAATCAAAGGATTGTTTGGGCAGTTTGCTTTTTTTTTTTTTTTTTTTTTTTACATGCGCTGTTGTTGGTGTCACAACAAATTAGTCAAAGCATCGCTCCAGAGCTCTGCGTGCACGTGTATCTATAAGTAGGAAATGTGAGTTGGTGTATTTACGCTTTGCCTGTCAGAACAAAATTTAATGAAACTCTGGCGCCGTACTATGAGTGGCAAAAACAAAAATAAATGATCGGCCTACTGGAGGACAAAGAGGCTCACTGGAGCCGTTCTGCTCATGTTTGAAAACACTGCCAACTTAGATCAACTTTAATTCCTGTTGTTGGTCTGATGGCGGTCTGATATGTGGAACAGATTCTGCAGACAAGAGAACCGAACTGAATAGAGGAAATGAATAAGAAAGAAAGGCTTGGAATCGATCAGGTTTTGCAGTGATTATACAAGTTGGCAACATTTACAGGGAAATGCAGAATATATGTTTATCTAACACATGACTGTGATATAAAATATTGAGATTAAATTCCAAAATGGGCAAGCAAGCTTGAATATTGTTTGATGGCTGCTTCATGACCCGTTCTTAAACAGAACAGCTACATTTGGTGGATACACTTTCTTCAATGGTTTCTTTGTTAACCCTTTAGGATCTTTAACACAGACAGCATAGACAATGCATATGTCAGATTCCCTAACTATGCATACAATAGTGGTGACAGTAATTAAACAATAAGTAGAGAAATAGCAATGATTTCCATCTGCTGTGAAAAACTCAATGAAAAAGTAAAAGAAAAAGCATTCAGATATACAGGGTAGGCCAAGCACCAAGCCATGATTATTATTATTATTATTATTATTATTATTATTATTATTATTTTATTATTTTATTATTTTTTTATTATTATTATTATTTCACTGTCTGAGCCACTTTTAAAGCCAGCTTTGAATACTCAATGCTGAATTGAATATTAATGCATTCTGAAATCCTCCTCAAGTGCAGCTGTGATGTTTACCATGACACTCAGCCCATACAGATTAGCCATAACATATTGGTTCATCAGCGGACTTGCTAATGAGTTGCATGTCTGACTAAACATGGTTGACAACATTTATAGAAAAGACATCAGTTCCTTACCGGACAGTATTTTGGCAGGATGGTTTTGTGTAATGAATCGCTAATGTAATTGAGGCAAAAGCACAGTAAAGCCACATATCACAGTAATGGTAAATCCTCATTTTTGAATGAAAAAATGTGTTACCGCAGTACTGCTTGCTTGTAATTGAGGCAATGTGTTTTATGAATCTAGCATTTAGACTTATTAGTGGAATCAATTTAAAACATGCCAGACTAACGATTCTTGCATGTTCTGTGGTGTCATACCTCCCTGATAAATTCCAAACCCAGTACAATACATGTTCAAAAATTGTGAACCTGAGAAAGTGATGCCTGATTGATTTATTTGTTTGCTAAAATCATACATTGTTACAAATGCAAATAAACAAATAAACAGCTCTAGTGCTGTGCTTGGTAGCAAAATATGTATCAAAATTGGTTGCACATGATTATGAATAGTTGGTGTAATTTTTAAGTTATATAACTGCATATGCATTATTAACTGCTTCCAATTCTATTAAAAAACTATTTAAGAAGTGATGCTGCTTAATGAATTTATTTTTCTACATTTCATAAAGCCTTTAATTATTGCATTATTAATGATTATTTACTCCTGACCAATTCATTCAATACATCATGCTAATTGTTGCTGATTAGACTTCATGCCTATTTAATCCTTTTCCAGTGGTCACTAGCAATGGAAGCTAATTTGCTGCTCACCAGTAAATAAACAGCATATGTTGTGTTCTGAATGGTGGTATGTAGGCCAACCAATCCTACAGCAGCGCCAGACCAGCTAAACCAGTATATGTTGTGTTTTGAACACTGGTACACTGGTCAACCAGCATCAGATCTTAGGTTTTAATGTCTTCTTATGTTGTTGATTTCTTGTCTTTTTAGTAAGTCATTATATATATATATATATATATTGAATAAATTGAATAAATAATAAATACGTATACATAATAGCTAGGCCATAAAATGATAACATAATTATTAACTATCCTCAACAAACATTAAGCTAATGCTAAAGTAGCTGTGTACTGAGGCCTGTTATTATAAAGGGTTGAGTCCTTCTCTGCTCCAGCAGCAAGGCTCTGTTCACAGCTTCTCCGTGTCCACGGCTACATGGCATCACTTTTCCAGTGAGTAATACGCTCATCACACCGCCATGATTTGAGGTGAACGGAGACAAAAAGCCGTAACGGGGTGCTAATGCGGGCGTCCCCTCATCGAGGTAGCACAAGTGAGGGAGAGCCGTTTTTTCCTGTCTAAAACAAACAGGTTGCGGTGGCGGTGAGTCATGAGCAGCGGCTGGCGGAGCCACAGACAGCCGCCTCTTTTGAAACGAGGATCAAAGGCTCGTCGACGCTGCCTCTGCTCCGCATATTCATGAATAACGCGACATCTGTCAGCAACTAGGCACACCGGGTGAAAGAGTGAGAGAGAGTGTGTGTGAGAGAGAGAGAGATCCGGGTGACGTTTTTAACCAAACAATGAAGGACGGGCTTCAAACCGGTGGAAAATAAACTGAGATTGGAAGTCGGGCTCGTGAGAATATGCAGGCCTTCGCAGTCAGCAGACATGGCCCGCGGGCAAGGCCTTTAGTCAGCGTTCGACGGCTGCCGGGTTCCAGAGGAAAATATGTTCTTTCACAGCTCACCTGAAGCCTGTGTGGGAAGAGATGGAAGGACCCCAGGTGTAGTCCGCTTGAAATGCTGGTATATAAGTACTATAGTGGTATATATCCACTAGGAAATCAGTAGGATCTGGATACAGCTGCTTAAGCATGTGCAACGGTATGGAATTGATTCAGGTGTTTGTTGAATTTGATACATTTTTGACTTAACACTGAAACCTACTTAATATGGAAACCTCTACCTTGTAACTCATCAAGCTGGCTCAATTTCAACATTACAACAAATGACCACTAGCAGCACTCCTGCCTGAAATGGCCTATAGTCTACTTTTATTTTATTTTTTTTTCTTTTAATTGTTTAGCATTTAATTTCCCCCTCGAGGCCTGATTATGTAATTTGCGTGACTTTATGTAAAAAAAAAATCATACATAAATTCAGTGCTAATTCATTTCTGCATTATCATTTTCCGACCTCTCTTTATCCCCTAGAATTAAATAGGCTGTGTTTTGTTGCTGTCATTTCCGGTCCCATGGGTTGCTAAATAATATACCATGTACCAATATGTACCAATAAAAAATACTGTTTTTTAGCCTCTCTTTATCTCTTAGATATGTTAACGATTTGCTGCCCTGTATTGTGAATCTTTTAAAAAGGAGTCATGTAAACAGTCTAAATGAGCAGGGCTAACCTGAAGCCTAAGCTGAAGCATTTTGAGTTAACCGCCATTTTGGAGGTATTTTGTGGTGAAAATTGCTCTCAAGTCAACTTGGAGCACTTACTTTTTAGTCACTTCGTTTTTTAAGTAAAATGGCATAATCATGTTGTTTATTGTGCTGCTTTTCTGTCTTCTAACACAGCTAACGTTAATGTTAAACAGGCACCCAGGCAGCAGACATGGGTTAATCTGGTCTCATTACTGTGAAATGTCAGCCAATCCACTTTCTGCTTTACTGGAACTGAGTTCTCTGGAAGGATGGTGATCCGTCTGATACTTTTGGGAGTTGGGGGTGAGGTGGGGTGGTGATCATCCAACATCTTGACCTCACTAACGCTCTTGTCGCTGAGTGCAATTAAATCCTCCAAGCAATGCTCCAAAATCTAGTAAAAAGCCTTCACTTGAGACAGTTACTCCAACAAAAGTTAATAATTTAGTTTAATATTCTTTTTTTCAGAAGAAACAATGATATAGTATATAGTGTATATAGTGTATACTGTAAACAACCTAGTTGGTAATATTCAAATACGAGGCTGGAGGCAGCAGTGATGCATTATAAATGCAATGTAAGTTTGTTGCTTTCACTGCACTGCTAACTGTAATCGTATTCTCCAGTAATGTCAAAGACAGTAAACACATGTGACTGACAAAGGCCAATAGGGCGAAGTGAACTTGCTGACAGTTAAGTTGATAGATACGTTTCTACAATGTTCCACAGAACTATGGTCTTTTCCAGCTAACATGTCCTTGTAGGGCCTGTATGGGTGGCCCAACTGGAAACCAGAACATTTTGTCCTGGGGTTCCAGGTTGGCCCCACATATGGATGCCCACCAGGGTCATTGATGGGACCAGGAGGGGGTTACACATGGGCCCTTTTTGGGTTGTACACAGTATACAGGGCCTAGATGGGACTGTATTGATCGGGCCAATTTGGGAAGCCCAACAGTGTCCCAGTAAAAACCTATTTACAATCCCACTCAGAGCCCATCTAGTCCCCATTCTACCCATGTGAGTCCCACTATATTGCATTAATGGGACTACCTCTAAATCACAGACTAATGTGCATGTTTGCATGGTTCCTCGTGACGTTAATGTCACACTCTCCTCCATGTTAATGTTAACTACCAGTAGATATCTTTATTAGCCTATGCTGTAGCTACAATCAACAGAAAGCTGGACAAAATGACTTAAATTAAGAGTCACATTAAACGCAACACCTTCAGGATTGCATCTGCGGTAAAGTTACACCATAAATACAATGCTAATGAATTCAGTGTAGCCACCACTGAATATACTACACTCCTGGAAAGAATGGAACATCATGTGCATCAGAAATGCTGACCATGACTCTGATTTCATGCACTCCAGTGAAATTCATTTGCAATTTCCTGGATATCAAACAATCAATATTTATTAGCATACCAGCTTAGGCTGCATGTCTGCAAACAGAGAAGAGAGTAAAACCATGGTCATTGAATACTGCATTAATAACTGATAAAAACTATATGGTATCAACCTATTTATTAACCTTGAAGCATAAAAAATACAAAAATCATAAGAAAACAAACATTCAAACCACGAGCATAAAAGGACAAAACCTCTCAAGCATCAAGCATTAAATAGTTGAACAGTCTTACAGTAAAAAATAATGATGAAAAAGTTTTGGTCTTAAATAGTGTTGCTTTTTAGGCAACATAATGTTGCCTGTTTTCTTGTAGGTTCTCCAAATGGTCCTTAGGGATTCCCAGATGGTCCAGGTTTCTATCTCTAATTCACAATACATTATACAGAGCAAAATGTGGACCATCTATGGATCTCTAAAAGCCGTTTCAGGAACCACTGTGGCATCAGTGTGGAAAGCTACACGAAGTGTGCATAGAGGGAACTTATGAGAACCTCTTTGAATGCCAAAATGAGTTAGGATCCGGTTAGGATCTGATATTGGGTTGGTACTAGTTACAATGAGTTCTTCAAGAGTGTCTGGTAACATAAAGATTTAGCTTTAGAAATGAAATGGATGATCTAACTGGTTCCACTGCCACCTGTACTATCGCCCAGAATATCTGTTCCTCAAACAAGCCCCTGCTGTGAACGATGTTGGTTTTAGCATCCTCTTCAGATTGAATGCTACAGAGGGTGAGTGTGGAGTCTGTTTTGGCAGAGCTAGGAACCAATCAGATCCTCCATTTCATTTCTAATGCTAAATCTTCATGTTACCAGACATTCATGAAGAACTCAATGTATCTAGTATCAACCCAATATCAGATCTGAGTGAAAATCCCTATCCTTACTGGATCCTAACTCCTAATTTTGGCATTCAAAGGGGTTCCCTCTATGCACCTTTCATGTGTTTCCACACGGATGCCACAGTGGTTCCTGAAACAGCTTTTAGAAACCCATAGATGGTCCACATTTATGCTTAATCCATATGTATCGTAAGTTACACTTAGAAACCTGGTCCATCTGGGGATCCCTGAGGAACATTTGGAGAACCTCTGACTTATATATAAAATATAAAAGCTAGGGCAGCTATCTGACTAACATGGCATATTCCAATGTGAGTAAAAATGCCTTTGTTGGGGAAAAATTATTCTTGCAATCTGAATTGAGCCACTGTAGATAAGCAAATTAGCTCATTAAAAATGAGTATGGTTGATAATGCAATCTCAACGTAGCACTTCGCACAAGTCTGTCCCATAGGCACTCTTTTAAACCTAGAGGTCCCTTAGTTTACCATCAATGGAGAGTGTGGAGAAAGACCAGAAGGCACCTTTTGGGAGAGGGGTATTAAACGATTAGCAGAATCCCTGGAGTTATAGGGTGCCATGTAGCATCAATAGCATCATGTGATAACCTCTGAGCATGCACCACATGCTAATTGCTGCCTTGCATGCTCTAGCATTGATTTCACAGATACAAATTGATGTTGAAATGTGCAAACAAGGCTCAAAAACACCATCCGACACCAACATTTGCCTTCTCCTTGTGCAACAAACTGTCCATGACAGTCAATGAAGCTAGTCATCACCTGTGCCACAAGCTGCGAGGGAGGACGCAGAGGTACGTTATTCATAGTAGCCAAAGTCAAAGGTCGTGGAACAAAAGCAACGGCACCTGTTGCCAAGCTCACATGTCTGGTTAAATAATGAGGTATGTGTGGGAGCAGAAGTCAAAGGTCATTTCACCTGGGCTGAGTGGGAAGGCTGTGGGACATATGATCTGAGAGATGAAACAGCTCATATGACAGTTCAAAGACACGGTGCTTCACTTCAAGCGCACATAAACTGGACAGTCAGCTGCACAGTCTACTGTTGGGGTCCTTGAACAGGCCTGCTGACGCTGAGCTTCTGCTTTTAGGATAATGATGGTCTGCTGTGTTTTTTATGCACTGTACATCAAAGTTGTGACCAGGACTCAGCTTCAGCTTCAAGAAAAACCACCTTTAAACTGATACTACTGCCCATTTTCTATAAACAAAACCATGTCTCATAGCCTGGGGTGCTGCCAGGGATTTTGGGCCCCATGAAAAAATATTATACTAGGCCCCACCATCCCACCGCCCCCAACCCTAAAAATGTAACCTACAACTAATAATTCTTCCAAAACACTCAAGACAATCACATTATTAAGTCACACACCTCACTAATGTTTGACACCAGCAGCATTAAACAATTAGTGGATCATCAGTTGACCATTTTAAACAATAGCCATTTGCTTCACAATTGTCTGCATGCTAATCCAACTCACCAATCTAAGAGTCTTAATATGATGCCCTAAACCAGCACCAGCCAATATAGACATTTATCTGACTCTCTTATCCAGAGTGACCTACATGGTTACTTGTATTACAGAGGTAGGCCAACGTAGTGTTCAGAGTCTTGCCCAAGGACTCTTATCAGTGTAGCGCAGGATAGTCACCAAGACCGGGAATCAAACCTAAGTGTCCCACATGGTGTGGAAGCTCACTGACAGGAAGTGGTGTTATCTGTTGCTCCATGCTACTCTGGTGCTACTGTTCTTAGCTGTGAGCAGAGGTGCTGTATTCTAAAAGCTTGTTTTTTGGGGGGGTAAAAAGGCTTCTGTTCTGGTGTGGAGAAGTAATTAGTGCTTAATTTATTTTATTTTAAAGAATTTAATTGTAACGATTTTTTTTAAATAGAGCCTCTGCAATTATGCCAAATGACAAGTCATTCAGCACAGTGCTGCTCACCTCCTTCCTCAGTCAGGAGTAGGGGTGTGAAATGGGGATGAGTTTAGACAGGGTTGCTGAGCCTGAATCTGCTTCTGTCTGTCCTGGCACAGAGGCGGAGGCAGGGACAACTCATTTAGTTTGAACAGCTGCTAAAACTTTGCCTGCATTGATTAAATGTCGGTTAAAAGAGGGGTGAAATGTAAAGATATGAAATAACTGACATTAGCCTGTTTCACAGAGCTAACAGGTTTATTCCCACTACTTACAGACTACATCCACCTTTTTCCCAGGAAACTGGGTGACATACTGTCGCCCTTTTCTTTATCTCTCCTGTTTTTGTTTTCTTTCATTGCCTTTTACGTGCAACACAATGCTTCCTTCCCAAACTCTCAGTACCTTGCACACAAGTACAGTTTACACCCGTCCGGGCTGAACTTCTTGTGAAAAAATCGAGCAATGGAAAATCGAGCTCTGGATGTTTACTTTTTGCCAAAACAGAAAAAAGAGATATAATAAGATAATAAGATAAAATATTCTATTAATGAAATGAAAGTTTAATAGTTTAATATAAAGAACATTAGCACCTGTCTGAATTTTGTCTATGTTTATAGACAATGTGTTAATTTTAGGAAACAAACAAGCAAGTCTATTAGAGATCTCAGAACTCAGTGTGGTTTCAGGCAAGTGTATGACCACTCTAGTGCTCATAAGCCTTCAATATATGCTAGCTACACTGGCTTCCTAGCTCTATTCAAAACTACAGAAGCAATCTTCAGACACCAAGACACAAGTCCTGGCTGTGATGTTTTGCCATCTTTATGGGGGCAAACTTGTGTACATTTGAATGCTGTTAAATAATTACTTAAAAAAGCCAGTGGACACTGAAAGACGATAACATTCATGAACTGCAGAACTCATTTCCACTGTTTTGTTAATCAGTCCACCTCAGTCCATATTTTAAAAACATTAAATACACACCTTTTGATTAAGCGCTTAATTAAAATGTCACCTTTCTTTTTGCATTTATCTTTTTAATTTGATCTGAGTATTGTCTCGCTTGATTTTCATTTATTGTAAAGAATGGGTGAAGCAGGCTGCATTTGTGTAAAGTCTAAACCAATACTTATCTTCCAGGGAACAGGCAGCCGTCAAAACACAGGCAGGCACGTACAATACAGGCAAATACAGACCACAAACACCTAGTGAACAAAGCAAAAGGGGTCAGACACCGGAAATACAGAAATTCAGAAACGTGACTTGGATAATTAACAGGTAACTACAACAGAGACTCAGCAAAGACAGAGTGGAAACACAGTGTATGTGTATATAACAATTAGGGGGTGGTATTAAGTCTCAGAATCAGGTGTAAGGCGGAGATTAAAGGTTTCAGGGCTTGGCAGCAACATTATGTCCAAAGTAAACAATCAGGTACATGGCCAAGGGCCGTGTGCAGCACCTGACAAGGTCAGGAGGGAGAGCTACCATGACATATTATTACCTATAATCATTTATTTGCCTTCATTTGTTTAGTACTGATACTGTTACTGCATTTTATCACTTCTTACAACAGCCCTTCTAACTGTATTAAAACAACACTAATAACACAACGTTTCCACAAGTTTTTGTTTTATATTGTAGCTATGTAGCTACCTTCATGGACAGGCCACCTGAGTGTCCCTACTATGGGCTCGGATGTTTCCATAGCCCACTGCTGGAGCACCTGTACAACATGGCTTGGAAGTTTTCTTATACATTGCAGCTTGTAGCCTTCCTTGCTCACTTTGGATCCAACTCTAATTTCCCCCACCTGATCCAACTAATTACTGGCTTCTGAAGTCTCTGATTGGCTGAACGTTGTGTGTTAGATTTGGGTTACAGCTGAAACCTGCAGGAAGGTAGCTCGACAGGAAACGTTTTTTTGAGACTACTACTTTACACCAGTTATTTGTAAGGAAGCAAAGATGATTTCTCACATAACATCAGTGTGATGCAATTCTTTAGCATTCTTACAGCAGACTGGCTAACTTCTACACAGCACTGAATTTTTTTGTCATGATCCTCAGTGAAGCATCTTCCTCTCAAGGTCATACAAAGGTCATGTTTAGTGAAATTACGCCTTTAGTCCTCCTTGATGTTCTGCATTTTCTCGGTGTAATACCTTCACAAGCTGCTTAACCTCGTTCTAAGAAACCATACAACAATAAACCTGTTTGTCATGCGAGCTCAAGATTGGAGCATTCAGGATTATGGAATGGGGGAATAGAGGGCTTTGGCAGGCCCTGAAGGCCGATCTACAGGTCTGTGCTCCCTGATTTCATCTCAATCATACAACTGCGGCCTCTGCAGCTGCCGACTTTCATTGCCTGCTAGAGACCTGTAAAGCAGGAGTGTTTTTAGGCTTTTAGATGCGGCCAGCACTGTCACTACACATATCCGAGCAAGCTGCATGGAACACTAGCTTTGGCAATTTCTTTGAGGCAGAGTTTTGGAAAAACCCCTCTAGTTGCACTTACAGTGCTGTCTCTAACAATATTCCTGTTGTTTTTGTCTCTGTACTCTAACATATGAGGGTTATGTGCTAGAGGATAACGTACGAAATACTAGCTTGTCTTCATTGTATATGTCTATACTGAGTGTATCACACACATAGCCAACATACCGTGTCTTACCCATTCTGGTTGTCAGAATGTTAATTTGGAATTTTCTCTGATTGTTCAGAAACTTACCAGAAATGTCTTCTCGAGTTAGCAGAACATTTTTTCCAGAATTTGCACCAACAATTTGACATCCTTATTTGAACGCCGATTTGGAATATTACTTAAATTAAATGTTACAAACATCCAATTTGCATGATGTTAGGAGAATGCTCTCCAGAATGTGACCTCAACCTCACTGAAATTACAATTGAATGTTGTTTTAAGAATGTTCCTTGAATGTTCAACTCCAGCTTTTGTATGTTCCCAGAATGTTTCTATCAAGTTATAAAAATGTTCCATACAAGAGCACCGCAACCTCCTTTTCACCATCAATCTGACTTTCTAGCAATATTGATTGGGATGTTTCCTGGATGTTAAAATGTCCAGTTGTATTTTCAGAAAGTTGGTTGAACATTCACAAGAGCATTACTTGGAATCCTTTCCAAGTGAACATTTCTAAAGGTAGAAGACAGCTCCACAGAGCATTACTTTACCCCATTTGCAGTGACAATTTGTAATGGGTCTTTGCTTGGGTCTGAATATCCAATTTTTCCCCAATGCCTTATATTAAGGTGTCTGTTTCTAGAAAGCACCTGGATCGCTACCTCAGCATCATTTACCCCAGTGATATTTAACGTTACTGAAACGCTGAATGTGGCATATTCCCTAGAATGTCCAGTTTTCCACATATTCCCATAATGTTTTAATCTCGTCTACAGTGACAATTTAACAATCTAGGAAGGTTGTCTTGTGACATTCTGGGGAAGTATACAGATCTGGTCTTAAAATATGTTTGTTCTGTTTTAAGTTTCCTCCTTTAAGTCTCCCTTTTATTTGTATAGACAAATACATATTTATTCATGTTACTTTTCACTTTTCATTGACAGTTCTGTTTTCCTCGATACCCACAACTCCACACCACATTCCCACTTCTCAGAAATCCTTCTTTACAACATTCCATCAATGTTACTTTGAGAGCGCTTTCTCCTAACATTTACATAACGTTATCCAAAGTTGTGGGACCGTTCCCTGTGAACTAGGTAGAAAGCATTGCCAGTAACTGGGCAAATGAATACAATTGTCATGTTTATATAGTTGGTTGCAAATCCTTAAAGCCTGCTGCCAATAAACATCACCAGATGCTCAATATCTTCTCTGGAGATTATCTACCAGGCCTCTAATGAGTCCCTGCTTTGGTTTTGTCTTTTCACTTCAGTAAGTGAAAAGCATGCTTAATGGTATTTGTATATTTCCCGGCATTAGCTGCCACAATATTGTATGCATGATTTTATACGTAATAATGTGCCGCATGGATGGTAGAACATTTGGTCTTCTGCCTGGCTAAAGCTCTGCACTCAGTCACTGAAACCAGCCAGAGTTTAAAGCGGAGGGATCTTCCTGTAACTATTACGATCATCTCATGCTTTAGTAATTTCGGGATCCCAGACTGTGGTCAGGAAAGAGCGTTTCATAAACTCTCCTGGAGAGTTTATTAAACACCAGAAAACAAGACTCAGGATTACTTAAATGTTTAAAAACCAGAGCATATGTTGCAGATGTTGCTCTGATCTGTTCGTTTGGATCACAGCAAGTCACACTTCTGACGGCAAGTGATCCGATGCGAAGAACGCCATCTGCACAGACAAAAAAAACTCCCCAAAAAACAAGCAAACAAATAAAACTTGTATAAACACAGCAAGCACAGATTAAAGGTGTTCTCCAGTGAAACTCTCTGGCAGGGCAGCTGACTCAGCTGACTCGGTTCAGTTTGCAGATTCAGCACAGGCTAAACACATATCTCGCACACCAATTTGGCTGAAGATCTTACAGGCTAGATTTGTGCTCAAATAATAGAAATCAGTAATACTTAGTGATATACTTAAATGATTGAAGAATGGAGATGTACAAATCAAAAATGACAAAGAAAGCTCTAGAATGTTAAAAATTCACAGTACACCATGTTGTTCCCCAAATGCTTCAGCTAAATTATATGAAGGCTGCTTTCATTGGGACTCTATAACACATGCATATGCATTGCATATCAAATTTATAAAAAAAATATAGTAAAAAGAGTATTTATATGCATTGTGTTCCAGCAATCAAAAGACATCATATTTGTTTTGAAGTAAATGGCACTGTATCGATATGAGTCAGGCAATACTGTTATGAAGTAATAATGAAACCTGTTAGGACAGAAATCTGTTTAAGAGCTCAATATAGACCTAGGCCGGTTCTGAGCACTGAGGATGACCAGCAGGTCCTTAAATCCTGTTAATTGCGAGGTGAAGTCATTATTTCCCCAGGTACACAGAACACACTTACCTAGACATTCACTTTTGATGATGGACAAAGGGGTTACCTTGGGTTGGCATTCTGCCTGGTCTACAAATCCCTTTGTTGAGCAGGGTGTAATTTGTCATAGTAGGGATAACCTTCATTCCTCATGCACATTGGCAAGTATGGGGCTTCCAACACCCTGTTGCCTTTTCATTGTTTGTCCCTCCTCGGACCTCTATCAGTAGGTCCACAGCTGACCTGGTGTGCCCTACAAGCCTCGGCATGTCGCAGATGCTCTAACATAGTCATCAGGCTATTACAATTTGGCCCTTGTCGTTGTTTAGCACTTCATGTCTAAACATTCCTCCCCTATGATCAATAATATTCAACTCATCCGTGAGTGCTTATAATAAAGTGGCTTATCAGTGTATACAGTGTGTGTAAGGTGCATGTAGCAAAAATGAGTAAAGTGATTCCAAACATTGACAAGTAAACTTTTTTTGAATTTTGAAAAGAATAGCTTCAGAAGTACTCATTTTCATTTGACATGTGTCTGAAGGAGCAGTGTGTGTTTGCAGGCGACATCAAATGGATTGGCTCTCGAGAAAACAGGCGATGTCCGCCTCCAGAACCGGACCGAATGAAATTGCATTTTGATCCATGCAAATACAACCTGCAGCACGCCAAGCAACAGCCACGGCGCTCTGATGCCGCATCACTCGCAGTCATCGGGACGCCTTTGCTGGGGTCTGATTCGATGTATATTTATAAGGGGGGGGGGGGTATGTGGGGGAGAGGGGGCAGGTATCAGAAAGCCACGGCCACGTTCCCTCAAAGACGGCCGGGGGTTGAGGTACGACGGGTCACCAGCACATTTGTATTCATGAGAGAAGAGATGAATGAATTAATGCATAAATGCATGACAAGAATGTTCCGAATTGTTGCATAAATGCCACAGAACGTTTGCCAGGAAAAAAAAAAATTCAATCGGTGGAACGAGAGGTCAGCTGATTGGCCCAAGAGACAGATGCATAAATAACACCCACGGATGTGGGGCCAAATTCTAACCTTGGGTTCTTCTAATAAGTGGAATATTTCCAATTATAAATGGAGGCTTAGTGGGTCAAAAATATGTTTAAAGGTACGCTCAGCACTCTTTGAGTTGGAGTCGTACTGGTTGAAGTTATGCGCACAGCACAGCATGCATCAGAAGTAAAAAGAAAAAAAGAAAAGACCCTCTGTCCCTGGGATTTATGACTTATCTTTTTTTTTCTTTTTTTTTTGGGCAAGGCCTTCATGTTTGACAGGGAGAGAGATAGAAGACTCGGGTAGATCTGAGGACAATCTGTCTGAACAAGAGAGTAAGGCTTATCGCAGAAACGGCAAAAACGGCAAAAACAGCCACGTTTGAGCATTATTATTTATGATGCCGCCCCACTTTGATCTGGCCTTGCAAGTCGCAAGGCACACCGATCTTCCACTGGCGGTGGAGGGCCGGAGCTGTAGCTTGCCATGGCCCTGTCACCACTGAGTCCATAATTATTTAATAACTTTGTCAATACTACAGGCTCTGGATCTGGGCCACTAGGGGCTTTGAAGCCAAATGCCACACAAACTGCCACTTGACCTCCAAATGGTCTGAACCTTGAACAGTCTAAGCTGCAATTTGCTAGTGGCTAATTATTGGGAAATGCAGTACTCCAGTGTCTATGAAGTGCATTCTGGAAAATAAAAGTTCCAAAAATGGTTCTTTGGCATGATAACATACTAAAACAGCTTTAAATGAACATGGTTATCTTATATGAACACAGTTACTTTCAGAACAGAAATCACAATTTCAAAATCTCAAAGAATCATTTGAATGCTTAAATTGTTCTTATGTAGATGATCTATGTAGAGCCTTTTTAATAACAATGACCTATATATCACCTAAAAGGGTTCTGCCGTTGTGGTGAATCAGAGAACCTCTGCAGTACTATAGAATAATTTTTGTGTAAAGTCTATGGACTACAAACATGAAGTACCTTGCACCTTGTCTTTGTGTCTTGTCTATCGTCTTAGCACTAATGTCCTTTTTATGTAGTTCTACCACAGACGTAGCCTAGCAGGGTTTCATTGTAGTGTATAACGCTGAATTGGTATAATGACAATAAAGTTTAATTGAATTGAATGGGAATATGAACCAGGCTGATTATATGTGCTAAGCATTCAGAAACATTGTTTTTTATTGAAATAAAATATAATGATTAAAAAATCAAATAAATGGGTCAAGACTTTCCAAGTCACTAGGGGCATGAGAACTAGCAGGAAGATGGATATGGTTCGAGGCTATTTATACACAGACAGAACAAGACACAGGCGCTAGCTCTAAAGCAGAGATGGAACATTCCAAGATGGGAGCAGAATTTACCACTAAGTGCCTGTCAAAGATTTAGGGACACTATTTTTAAAATACAGCATATTAGATAGATCTCCTTAAATTCTTGTTTTGCAATAGCCACAAAACCAAAGAAACAATTGATAAAATGTGCTACTTTGTGGGAGGAAAAAAGCAAAAGTCCTACAATGTATCCCCAAATTGTGATGTTATCAGTCATCAACACTCATCCTTTTCAAGAATTTAGACCAAAAGAGTCTCAGTATGTACTGTTCACAATGATATGCAAAAGAAAACAAATGACAAATGTTTATTTGGGTCAAATTAAGTTTAGAACAAACTCTGTTCATGCTAAAAAACATTCTGATTAACATAAAGTTGAAGCTTAATAAGTCTGCAGTGTTAGAAAATGTTATGACAACAAAAATGGAAAATTGGAAATTTACAAAAGGAAGAAAGATGTGCTCAAAAATAGGTGTGGAATGGATGGAAAGTCCAATATTTCTCTAGTTGCAAGTTGCAACAGTAGTAAAAAGCCTAGTAAACTGCAGTAATTACAAATGATTCAATTGTAGTTGTGTTAGAAGCTGTAAAGGAGCTTTCCAACCCAAATACATTAAGATTTGTCAGACAGTGGATGTTATGCTCTGTCAGGGGTGCCATATTATAATTTTTTATTTCAATGTTCAAACTAGTAACCTTTAATAATTCATATAATATTTCATTTAAATGTAGAAAAACATTTTTTTCTAATGTGGCAAAATGTACAACCAGACCCACTGCACTGCCCGATTTCCCCAATTTCTATTTACATGAACTACCTTCAAAACATCTGTGAACGGGGTACTATGATTTGGGAGTGAAGCATCATGTTGCATTTAAAAGAAAACCCTGGTTATAAGTAATGCAAAGTAAACAACAAGAGATAAAGAAAAGGGTGACAGTATGTCACCCAATGTTCCAGGAAGAAAGGTGGGTGTAGTCTGTGAGTAGTGGAAATTAGCTAGCTAACATCAGTTACTTAATACCTTTTAGCCGATATGTAATTAATGCAGGCAAAGTTTCAGCAGCTGTTTAAACTAAATGAGTTGTCCCTGCCTCTGCCAGGACAGACAGAAGCAGCTTCGGGCTCAGCAGTAGAAGGAAGTGAGCAGCACTGTGTTGAATGGCGAATTGTGTTGAATTGTCGGTTGGCATAATTGCAAAGGCTCAGTGGGAATTTCTTTTATTATTAATATTTTAAAAATCTTTACAATTAAAATCTTTACAAGAAAAATAATTTCAACCCTGCTGCAACACAGAAGCACAGAGCATCGTGCCTTTTATACTGGTCTATGTTCATTTATGCTGCTTTAGTGTTGATGTAAATTAACTGGTTCAGTTGATCACCCCCAGGATGCCAGTGCTGGTTGTCCAGCATAACAGCATTCAAAGTATAATATATGCTGGTTTTGCAGTGTTTTGTTTTGTTTGTTGTTTTGTTGTTTGTTTGTTTTGCAATAAAGATACACACATGCCATCATATTTAATCAGCCTCTGCGGCTAATCAAACATAAATCTCAGCCCTGAAAAAAATCTTTATAATAGCTTTTTGATTGCTGTCAGTATTTGATGATGGTTTTCTTAAAACCATACAAACTTTATGTAACATAGGACTAAGAATCCCTATGATATACTGCTGTGTTTTCTCTTTGTGGTGGCAGGTACTTTCCAGTTTTCAGAGATTTTATTCCCTCAAATAATTCACTCTAAATGCTCTAGTTCACACCATCTCCACTATGTCACATACATCAGCCACCTAGAATTTAGTACTGAGATTACTGCTTTAGACAGGTAGTAGATGTGTGCTTAACGCAGTCAACCAGCTTCTGTTAAACACACACACACACACACACACACACACAAGATATGCTGATTCCTAGTTGCTGTTTCCAATGGTTTTGAATGGTTTTGATATTTTGATATTGATAACATTTAATACAATGAATCATTAACTAATAATGAGAAGGACAAATTAATTAAGATATAAAACATTTAATTTATTTAAACAACTAAGTATTTTTAGTTCCCCTGCACAAACCATTCAGCTCAGTACCAGACCCTGAGTTGAAGTGGGTGTGTTAAAGCAGGAAAACACAAATAAATGTGTGTAGGTTTATTTATGGCTTTAATATGGAAATATATGGCTTTATTTCTAACAAATGATCTAATACTGAACAGGCATTCCATAATGACCTGTTAAATAATACTTAATTAATCTCATTCTGTTGAATGAACAATGTATACTTCACTTAAGTATAAGTGTTACTTGAACATATTTATCAGTTTCTTATTGTATTTAAGAATTCTGGAAAGACACAAAAACTGTACTTGAAGTTTACCACCAGACTACCAAAGAGTAAGTCCATAATAGTGCTTAATAATTCAAATATCTATCAGCCTTAATTATTTGTTTTTTGTGAATTAAGCCATTATGTGATGGCTATTTTCCAAATATATTTTTTTCAGCCTTTTTTTTTCATCCTACTAGTCATATACAGCATATAAAGAGTGTACCATGCTAGCACATGCAAGAAGCATGTTATACATTCACAAACATAGATTTTATATCAAAAGCCTGTTGAGATATGTTGCTAGTGTACTGACAGTTTCAAAAATAATGAATCCGATGTAATGGCGGCCGATAAACTAATTTAAGACTGAATGCATCACAGGTTCATACATTCATTCATAAAAGAGAAGGTCCTATAGAGCATTTCTAAAGACCCTAAGTACCCTACGTATGTGGTTTTGCTGAACGTGAGAGAACGTATCTGTTTAGGATTTTGTTGACAGAGATCAGGCCTACAGCATAGATGTATGAAGCGCTAGAGGAACTGGTGCCTAACCCCAGATTCCAGAGGTCATCTCTGGAGAAAAAAGCTCTGATAGGACTGTTTTCACTAAGGACGTCTACGGACTGATAACATAACGTCCTACGCCTCTCCACGGCGTCCTCCCATGACCTGCTAATGGGGTCAGGGAAAAGAGTGTATGTGTGTGTGTTTAAATATGTGAGAGATGTCACCAATCAATATCAGTTAAACAGCTGGAAAGTGAAAACATCAGTGTGACCTCCAAATAAGGTCAGGTCATCAAAGGACACCTCCCATCAACACGTAGGGAATATTTTTCATCAGTTACCCTTTGTTTACACGTTAATTCTGAACCCTGCTCTAATAGCTTATTTGATTAGATATCTCATTTTTATTTATTAATGGAACTTTGGTCACAAAACATGCTTTTAGGATCAGTAATCAAGTGGCAAAGACTTGTGATACCTATTGTTTAAATGTCTCTGTTCACCTGCAGTGTCTTATCTTAACCCCTTAAAAAAACGAAGGGCCGCCAGCAGGCCGGAAGTGTTAATACAAACTTCTGTTACCAGAGAATAGCCCCACCAGTTTGTTCAGAAGTCCCTGTAGTTACTGAATAATACACCATAGTGTGTAATAAGCCTTGGAATAGAGTGATTCTCTGATTTACACAGAACCTCTACACCAGAGGATGTTGTCTTGATGGATTATGTGAGACTTACAACCTGGTTATAAAACTAGCTTAGCGCAAACATGCCTTGCAGAAGGACAAACGTTCTCTATCATCATGAGCCAGATTAAGCCATTAGTCCTAGCAATAATATATGCGCATTTTTCCCCCAATAAAATGAGAACAAGCCTTAAATAATTGCTAAAATATCGATCCATAAGTGTTATTACGGCCTGGCTCAACATGACGAAGTGTTGGGCTGCGTCCGCCTGAGCAGCGAGTCTATCTAGTTCAGGTCAGTGGTATTATAAGTGGCCCACTGAAATGGACGTTGAACAGGCGGTGTAGGCTTTCACTACAGCACAATCTAGCTGCAAAGCCTGCACTTCACTAACTAAATAAAGACTGTTTACCCTTTGTCTGCTTGTATGGAAATGAAAGGCTTGAATAACATTGTATGGATGTCATGGTAAAGCTCTATTCACAATAAATGACTCTGAGCCAGATTAATAAAACACAGCGGTGATGGTGTTATGCAACACAAATGTGCAACACTGTTTTAATATTTAAAATTTAAAATTTAATATTCTATGAAGAACCGTATTCATACAGTTACACTTTCTTTAAAAACATTTACGTAAACATTAAACAGTGCTTTTAAACAATATCTTGGTAGATGCCAATCAGAATTGGCATGTTAATGAGCTCATGCATATTAATTACAATAAAAAGCAGCAGGAGCAGAATTACTGCAAAACATACATTTTAATAAAGGTCTCAGCACCTATTACAGGCTACATTTACTCTGAGGTGATTATTTGAATTATTCTATATTATGATAAAGGAGCACTTTTTAATCTGATTGGCTGAGTCTAATTTAAAGCCTAATTTGAAGTTCATCTCAGCTGCAGTCGGGATCATTGCTTAACAAATCAAACCATTGTAACAAAATATTGTTTAATTAGCTGTGTGTATGTGTGTGTGTGTGTGTGTGTGTGTGTGTGTGTCTATGTGTACGTGAGGACTTGCCTGAGACACAACACATGTCTATATATTCATAATTAATTCAGAATTATATTTTTAAGAATTATTTTTATCGTGTCATTAGGTTCATCTATGTAGTTATTGTTTGTGTCATGATGGTGTTCAGCTATGAATTACAAATGCCTCATATAAATAAAGGCCTAGCACAAACACTAAAACACCCTTAGTGTATTGATTCTGTATAGGTTTGGAAGGGTTACTTTAAAATGTATTGCATTGCAGAATTAATTTTTGACCTCTTAAAAGATGTATTTGTAATGTAATCAAAGAATAGTCATTTCTATAGTATAGTAATTTGTATTTGTATAGTAATCAAAGGAAGAAAATATTACTATATACGTTTATATAAAATCGCCCTGTGTGTCTACACCGACTACCAAACTCTCAACTCTCAAGTCAACATCAAACAAAACCTGTTTTCTTATGAAGCAAATCCCCTCTTTATTACTTATATACACCATCACTGCTGAAGCAAAACCCAAATGTCAAAAATTGGAACCTGAATAAAATCTTAATTGTAAAGCTTAATGTTTAAAGACTGTAAAAAGTTCATTTATTTTGGATGATTTCTATTGGTCCATTCATCATGATATGTTCATAAAACATCTGGCTGAAACAAACAGCATAGACCAGAATGAATTCCATGTTCATCTAAAATGGTCTACGCTGGTTTATTCTGGTCTGGTATAATGCTAGGCATTATGCTATATGCTGGTATAAGCAGGGCATTGTTGTATTGCATATATATTGTCCTTAAATATAATATATATATTTTTTTAAGCTGAGAGAATATTTACTGCTGGAAGACAGAATACCTTTATGTTTCACTTTGAAAAAAGTTAAACTTCAACAAAATCAACAACAGCAGCGTCTCACAAACACAGGCTCTTTCACTTGATTTGAAAATCATGGTAAAAGTAGTGATCTTTATTAAGCTGTAATGTAATCCTGCTTGCAATCACACTGTTTTAATACTGTACCTTTTTCACTGTAACTGTAACAGATTACACTAAATGTTGTTTTCACAGAATTCTGTTACATGTATTTCATCACTACCCAACCCGGATTCTGTCTATTCATTTAGCTTGTTTCTCGTTCAATCTTTCCCTCAATGAAGTATGCTTATCTATCCATCCATCCATCCATCCATCCATCTATCTACTATATCTAATCAATACAGTCTGACTGAAAGGCATTAACGAAACTGGGCCATCTGGGTGTTCTGTTTAAGGGCATTGCAATGGCAACACGGCCCTTTATGTACTCAATTATTTACATTATATATGTTCCTGGCCTCCCTCATCATTGCTTTCACCTGTGTTTACTTAACGCTAGTCTTCGTGCTTCATTGTTTGCTGTTCTTAAACGTTGACTCTTCACGCTAATTCCATGTTGTTCTCCTTTATGTTTATTAGGGTCTTAACCCTCTTTCCCACCCTGCCTGTTCTAGAACACACAGAGGAACAGGGTACAGTTAACAGAGAGCGCACACTCTTCTCACACACTTCTCTCTCTTCCGTCTTTTTCTTTTATCTTTAGTCTCTGTCCTTGCCGGTCTTTCGTCTCCCTTCTTACATCCTTCCTGCTCTCTTTTTCTCTCGTTCTGATCAATCAGACTGTGCTGGCAATAACCCTGAATGCTTGTGATGTGGAGATGCTTGCTGTGCATTTATCATGTCCTCTCTTTTTTCTCTCTCTCTCTCTCTTGCTCTCGCTCCCTCTCCCTCTCTGTAGGATCAAAGGCATCCACCGGGTAAATAAACACATCAAAATGCACAACAAAAGAGCTGGTTTAGCGCACACAGAGAGAGAGAGAGAGAGAGAGAGAGAGAGAGAGAGAGAGAGAGAGAGAGAGAGAGAGAGAAAGTAAGAGTAAGAAAAAGAGAACAGACAGACAGAAGGAGAGAAACGTGTCGAGAGAGGAAGGGAATGATGGAGAGCGAGAGAGACTAGGGAAAGATCACACAAACAGAGCTACAGTCAGATCATGGAAGGGAAGGGAGACGGCGATGATAAATGAGTGTGGACAGCTGTGGCCACACAGGACTGTTGTGATAAGCGTCTCAGTGATGCCACGCTATGGCAGTCTGGGTTGTGCAACAGACTTTCACCCACTTTGTCTACCAGTATACAACTTCTAGGACCTTCTACAACTTCTACATACACTTTCACCAGGAGCAGAAGGTCGTTGTTTAAGAAGAAACTTCAACACAATCATTTTATGTCATTTACAGAGGGCAACCTTCTTCTCTGTATGACGGAAGCTCTATGGTTAACACCTGCTGCTCTGAACAGACCTCCCTTGAGTTAGGGGTAGTTGCACTGCCCTCCAAAGCACAGCAAAATCACACTGCAAATTTTATAATGAAACATTTGTTTAAATACTGACAGTATTTAACGTTTAGCCTTCTGCGTTTGCTGTAACTGACCACTTGAATCAATCTGTGATCAAGTCAAATCAAGTTTAAAGCATGCTGAGCGATACAGAACTGGCAATAAAATGTGACTTGGGTTGGGCAGCATTACGCAGTTCTCAGTACACAGTGTAGTTTCTGGTGTGTCCAGCCCGGAGCAGCATAGATAGAGATGCTACTCTCCCTATTACAGGTCAGTGGAGCATCACAATGATTTTAAAGCTGATATTTTAAGAAAAAAAATGCTACATAGGGGCCTCAAGGCTTCAGTGGCTTATTGTCCCAATGCACTGCCACTATGACCCAGGGGTCGTGAGTTCGAATCCTGAACCGTTGCCATCAGCAGCTGGAGTCCAAGAGAGTCCAAGAGAGCACAATTAGCCATGCTCTCTCCCCTGGTGTGGTGGAGCTGGCGACCCGGTACCTTTCTGCGATTGTCCGGTATGGTTGCCTAGCTTGGTTGCATGGTGATGAGCAATAAGAGGCCACTAGCACTGCTCCCTCCTAGTACCGGGAGCAGTGCTAGTGCTAGGAGGAGTTATTAATGGGTGGGTTAATTGGTCGTACCAAACTGGGAGATAAATTTGACGAAATATTAATAAAAAAAAATCCAAACCTGCTTTAACTTTCCATAAAAACAAGCTTTAATTTTCTAATGAACAAACAATGTTCTGTCATTTCATTTCAGGCCCAAAAAGCAAAACTGTCCACTGTTAGTTGAGGCAACCTTTATAAATAATCAATACAAACAATGCTCGTCTGGAAGTTTCAACATTCTGTTCTCTATCCGCTTTTTGTTCTGGGTTGTGACTCACGCTCCGTTCAATATGGCATGGGAATCAGGATGATGTGATTGTGTCGAGGCCTCCTGCCGCCACACTGTGGGCCTCCGGAGGGGCTTTTAATAGCTTTTGACAGGCGAATCAAAGTGCAAGACGAAGAGCTGCACTAAATGGCAGCTCTTTATTAATTACGGGGCAGGTGGACGCCAGCCAGCCGGAAGTAATGCCGGTGCCTCTGAGCTGCGTGACATTCCGCTTGTATTAAACGAAGCAGAATTCTCGCCCTAGGGGGTGGAAGTTGGATGGAGGGAGCGGTGAATGTGATGAAGTCAAGAACAATGACAAGAGATGGAAAAGTAAGACAAAGGTGACTGGAAATCAAACTTATACCGTTCCTCCAGCAGGCGACACGGTTGCTATAAATAATTATCTCTGCCTTCAGGGATTTGCGCTGACAGGGGTCCATGCACTCAAGCTAGCCACGGAAGGGAGGATATCATAGCAAGTTTGTGTGTGTGTGTGTGTTTGTGTGTGTGCACATATGAACTGTATACGTTCCAGTCGAGATAGTCATTGATACCAAATGCAAGCATTCCAGCGTCAGGGCGATTTTCCACGGCGGGCCCTGCTACGTTGTAGCGAGCGCTTTGACTTCACATTAATTCCCATATCTGCCTGGCTGAAACGTGTGGGCTTGTTTCCTACTGTAACCAGGGTGGTAAAGGACTCGCCAAAGCACTGGAGAAAATTAGGGACTTGGACTGAAGTATCTATGCTGTTAGGTCTATGCTTCATTATTGCCCTTTGTGGGGTTGCTTATTTTATGCTGTTGGGCATCTCAATGTTTTATTCCCTCCAGTAATTCAATGGCAGCACAAAGAGAGTTACCATGTTTACCATTTGGACTGAGAAACCATACCAGTGATATTTGATCAAATATGGATATGAACTGTGCAGAAAGTTCCAGCTTGACCCAGAGTTAAACACTACTGAGGATAAATGAAAGGGAAACAGCAAAAATAATTAAAACATTGCCCTTTGGTGGCTTGCTAAACAGTCCTGACCCTGGATTTCTTTTTGCCCTGGGTATTCTGGAATTTCACCTGCTCAAATCCAATCCTGGTTCAGCCAATCAGCAAATTAACAAGATCTCTTTGAGTTTGAGTAGAAGTGTCAGAGCAGACAAAGAAATAAAATAAAAAAACACAAGTCAAGGCACTGTAAAGGTAGCCTTGGATCAAGGTTGGGTGCCATTTGCATGGAGTACCACAATACAATATCTCTACCTTCCACAGCTGGTGTCTGCATTCAAACAACTTCATGTTAAAGTAACAGTATCTCCAGGATTCTCTATTTCCTCCATCCTCTCTCCAGGAATGACAGATATTAGGACTATTAATAATTGTTTCCTTGGCACTAGCATGCATCGCTTCCACTGCCCTCCTTGAAAAAAAGAGGACACTTTGGTCTTACTTCTCTGCCACAAGAGGGATTTCTTTCATTGCTCCAGTAAGGTCAGACTTTTCCAGTTGATCATTGCCTTCTGGGGCAGAGCAGGCCAGCCTTACTCTTAAACATAAACACATATGGTGTGGATTTGTCCCATATAAAGACACGCATTCTTTGCTGCTTAACTGTTTTGGAGACGGCATTATCCACAATTCTCCTCCGCTACACTATTTACGTCTAGAGTGCAGAGGTAGCTGGGGAATGTTACCCCCCCCCCAGAGTTCTTCAACCCCTGGAGCCAAAGAGATGACAAAGTACTTCAAACCAGTTTCACAAAGACATGGTCTTTTTCAAAAACAGGTTGTGCTGTTGCTTTGTGAGCGCTATAGGAATCTTTCTTGAGTGCCATGTTAAATGGGGTGGGCAGACGAGTATGACGGTAGGGCTACTATATTTGAGTGAGTTAAAACAGCAATCTTTCTCTGCGTTGAGTGCAGAGAGACGACGCTATGGCAGAGGTGTGGGTTAACCTAGCGGAGAGCTGTCTGGGTTGCGAAGGATGTGAAAGAGACATTATGTGTCCTTCACTTGATACCTAGTCAGAAGACTCCCATTTATCTCGCTGTAGATGTCTTTCACTCAGCCGTGAGCGTGCAAAGTGGGCAGCTCAATACCGCCGCTCTTTATTCTCGCTTCAGCTGAAGTTTCTAGACTTTCTGATCTCGTTCAACGTGTGCGCGAACAACTCCTGAGAAACCAGTGACTGTAAATCCGTCTTTATGCTTCCCACATCAGCGTTTACGTAGGCAGGCTAATGCTCACTATTAGCAAAGAACAATGGACTTAGAGCGTGATCCACCACCAGTAATTGCATCGCTATATTCGGATAAGTTATCATTGATCTCCCTTTTTTTTTTTTGGCAAGGATATGATCTCATCATTGGTTCAGATCATTAGCATGGCTCTGTAGGGGCATTTTTTTTTTTTTTTTTTAAGCCGAATGGAAATTAGCCCTCCATCTGGAGCCGAGTCCCGCTAACGCTGGCCTGAGCCTACTGGGGGAATTTCCCTCGTAATAAAGCTCATTAGTTTTCATGTGGACAAAGTGCCTTGTGCCACAGAAAGGTAGAGTATAGATTAAGGAAATTATTCTCACTGACTTCCTGTCTTTATTTACCAAAGAAAGCTTTTGAGCCTTCTTTGTGTTTGTGTGAGTGTGTGTGTGTGTGTGTGTGTGTGTGTTGGGGGCTGTGCCAGGTTGTGCTGACTGAGTTGAGTCTGTCACGCTCCCTTTGCCTCTGATGGGTCTCAGAGAGACTGTATGTCAATTTTATAACTTCCCTTTCCTTCTACTTCTCACTGTTGCTAGATGAAACGTCCAGAACATGACTTAATGGCCCCTGATTACTTGGATGACTGGATTGTCAGTCTTGTGGGGTGAAATGAAGGAAGGACAACCCAGTGATAATACATGATTAATCAGCATTCGCTCAGTTATTTCACTTAAAGTCTCTCCAGACTGTGCACACAGGCAGTGAATTATGCTATATGTACACAATCAGGTCTATATTACGAATGCCTTCAGCATGCAACGCTTCATTCTGGGCCTGTTAAACATGCCGGTGGGTACAGGCGTTTATTATAACGGCGCAGTCAGGGAAGACTGCAGGAGTGATACCATACAGATATATGCCTTCACTTTGCTGATGGAAGCAAGTGTATGGGTGTGTTTGAATGTCAGCCAAATGACAGTTTCCATCGTAATTGATTGCTGCTTTTAATATTCCGCTGTTTATTTTCGAGTTGGGAAAAAACAGTGTAGCTGAAGCCTGCTTGCTGACCCCTTGTTATAGGAGTGTGTTCTAATGCCATGGCGTAATGATGACCGGGACAAATAGAGATTAATGCGGTGGTTCCTGTAGTATATCAAATCAATGGAGTTGTTTAATTGCCCAGAGCCATGCTTTTAAAGAATGTGGACACACACACTGGTAATGGTCCCCAAGTGCTTCAATAGATATCTAAAGTAGGTTTACTCACTCTGTCATTGTCTGCATTATCGCAAGGAAAATAGTCTGAGCAGGACTTATCTTGTTTGGGTGCTTAGAGACAGAACTATGCACCTCCACAGATGATGTTACCAACGTCTGGAGTGTGATAGAAGTTGATGTCTACACAACAGTCTAACACATGAATCTATTCATTTGAACTATTTCGTTTTTTCCAAAAGTCTGTGTTAGCCTATGAAATGAACAAATGTATATACATAATGTATCACTTAGGATGTAGTAATTCTCTTTGACATGTTTATCTAACAGTATATCATGTAGTGTAGTAAGTAGAAGATGACCTTATTTCCAAAAGGCATAAAGTTAAAGATTAAAGACACATTTCCTGGATATCTTTGGAAATCAACACAGCCTTTGATAAAGTCTTGATCACAATAAATTGTCCTTGCAAATGGCTTCTAACTCTTTGAGATTCTTGCATCATCTCGCATGCACTGCTCTTGCCACAGATGTTTGATGAGGTTTAGGACTGTGATGGCCATGGCAAAACCTTCAGCTTGTTCCTCTTGAGGCAGTTCTTTACGTTGCTGTATAAACCTTCCTCTTTTCATCTTCAACTTCTTTATAGACAGTGTTTGCTTCCAGGATTCACTGGTGTTTAATTGAATTCATGCCCCCCATGCCACTGGCTGCAGCACAAACCCTAAGCATGATAAATGTAGATGTGCTTAACAGTCGGAAAGGTCTTCTTTTGATGACTCTTCATCAAATGTCATATTTGTGCAGGTATTGTGTCAAACAGGGATTTTAATTAGTCTTTCTAGCAATCCTGTGAATAGAGAGCTCAGAGCTCAAGCTTTTTTGGTCTTCCAGACCTCAATGTGACCCCACCTTTCCTGTAAACTTTGATATATTACAAATTGAGGAATTGGCTACCTACCCGAAAACATTTTGCTGCAGTCTTACAGTGTTATCCTGCTATGCGGACCTGTAATTTTAATCTTCAGAGGGGTAGGCAGCTGCTTAAGGGAGCCAATGGCTGATGATTGTTGGGAAGTTTGAGGAGTCATAATATTTATAAAG